>NW_028327171.1:200049063-200374033 GCF_987537825.1 Furipterus horrens
AACAAGTCTTGGAATAAATTTGCCACACAGAAAACTGAAGAGAAAAACAAAACCGTTACTTGGGAATACCACCAATCTGCTGGATCAAGTTTTCCCAACCACTTTCACTATGTAAAATTTTGTGAGTCAATCAAGTACCCGTATTGTCAAAGCTACTTAAGTATCAATACTGAGACACCTTTCTGAATTACATTTATACTCATCCACTAAAATATTTTATTTTCCCCGTTTACTTGAATCTCAACACAGTGCTGTCTCACCCTGGATTTATTTGCCTACATTTCTTATCTTCCTGCACAGGTACTGAGCTCCTTGAGGGCAAGGACTGTAATTTACATGTTTTCCTGTTTCTCCTAGCTTTCAGAATATGGCTTTGCATATAGTAGTGCTTAATAACTATTTGTAAAATGAATAAGTCAGACTTGTGTATTTGATCTCATTAGTACCATACTATAGCTATCACGTATTAATAATTCTAAAACTGTTGAATAAACTGAATATGAAAACATCATTGTTTATTATTTGATATTTTGTTTATTTGCTTATCTTCCTTGCTATATGACATGATATAACATTGATTTGCATTTTTTTACTTTCTTCCCCATGGACCACAAAAATTCCTAAGATGCCATGACAGTTCATTTAAAGTTCTAAGAGTTAACAAGAAACTATCATTGTTATCAATTCTCTTGATGTAATTCTATCCCAAAGCAGAGTATGTTGACAACAGCAGTGCAGCCTTATCTTGGATAAAGATGAAATTTACTTTGAGATTTGGATACACTGAAAATTGCCCAAAATTAAAAGAAATCTGACTTGCTTTCAATTCAATCTTGACTCTTACTAGATATTTGACCTTGGAAGAATTATTTTGTTACTCTTTGTTTCAGTTTTCTCATCAATAAAATGGAGGTCATTATACTATCAATCTTATACCACTGTGATAAGGATCAGATGAGTTAATAAAAAAGCAATAAGTACTATCTTTCTTCTCCGTTTCCCCCCCCTTTCTTCTTATTGTTCTAAAATATTGTTCTAATATTGTTATTACCATACAAGTTGGAAAACAACTGCAGTTTTTTTTTTTTATGTAAAACCAGTATTTCTAACTTCAGGTGCTATAAAATATTGTATTTGCTGCTTCACAATAAAACAAAAAACAAAAAAAAAACTCCCCATGTACACTGTAGATGAAATTTGGCTGGACTCTTTTTCTAGTCATATGCCAACATAACAAATAAGTTTACATATTAAAAAATTAACAAATGAGACATGCCCTAGAAGAGAATACCAAAGTTATAAAATATCAAATAATTATATAAACAAAAGGAAAATTTTTAAATAAGGTAACACACAGTAGCCTTTAAAAGAAATTTCACAATAACATGTTTTTAATTCACAAAAAGTATATTTTCTAAAAATTAATTTGATTTTTATTGTACTTCCCTTATGTAATTACCTTTTATTTAAATTTTCTCTGAGATAATTATATATACTTATGCAGATGTAAAAAGTAATACAGAGAGATCCCTTGTACACTTTGTTTAGTTTCTCCCAATGATAATATCTTACTACACTATTATATAATATTACAACCAGGATATTGATATTCATTCAATCCGCAATTTGAGTCATCTTCCCAGTGTTACTTGTCCTCATTTGTGAGTGTCTGTACATCACAGTCAAGGTACTGAGGAGCCTTGACACCATACTCCCTTGCAGGCCTTTCTATGCTTACTTTTTGGACTTAAAATAATTTAATAATTTTAAAAAACAGATGACTATGCCAATTAACCTTGTGAAGCAAGTACTCCAACAATGCCACTACTAAATTACAAGGGACCAGATGTATATGCAAATGATTGTGTGCTTCTGATGAAAATTTCTCTGAGCAACACTCATTAACAGACACATTTGACTGTATACTTGTGAATGTACATACATTTCTCTAGACTCTACACATTTTTATTTTTCTGTCTGGACTATAATTGAGAATACAAGAACTCATTCACTGATTTACTACACACTCAATTGTCTTTATTTGAAATGCAGGGATCTAGTCAATATTATTAACATCAAACCAGTGACTTTGCTATCTGCCTTTATCAACCCAAATTCTTATTTCACATTTTATACACAGCATTTTAGCCATGTTTATCGGATGTACATGACATTAAAGTTCATTCATGTAAAATATTAAAATTAAAACTCATACTATATTTGATTTATATTTTAAATAAAAAGATGTTTAATCTATTTTTAATATAAAATATTAAAAATAAAAATTACAACTAGATCAATATCCTTTAAGAGTAAAATTATAGAGTCAGAAATACCTACAGGCCAATAAATACATTGATCAGGTGTGAGAAATTATGGAACTCTTGAAATTTATGGCAGCAAGGGGGAAATGTGGGAAGATCGACTTTGATGGTGTGCTGGAAACCCTCTAACGGGTGTCAGTGCAAAGCATTCAGGAACTATGATACTTCAGAGAACACTTGCCTTGCTGTGTTCCCTTCCCAGTCATCGGTTCTCTCGGCGGAGACGATCTCTCTAGGTTTTTTTGCACCAGGAAATGGAAATCAGCCCATTATGTGTAAGAGATTAAATATTGATCATAACTTTATATTTCTTTCATATTAAAATCTATATGTAAGTGCTTCGTTATTGAGTTCACTTGCTGTATGATTGTTCAGTTCAAAAAGCAGCACAGAAGAATTTGCTTCTACTACCATCATAAAAATTATTAATGCTGCATCCTATCAAATGATGGAGATAACATTGTGTCATTTGGTGAGGGACGGAGTATGAGATTTAACTCTCACAAGAAAACAAGTGTTGATAAGTGAATGGTCCACAGCACAAAATCCTGGAGGCAAAGTAACTGAAAAGGAGACAGACATGCAAGCCATGGTCAGGGTGCAGGAGTTCCTGGCTCTGCTCTGGAGCAAGCAGAACACTCAGACTCTCAGCGCCTTGGCTTCTGCATTTGTAAAATGGCAATCGTCGTCGTCGGCAGCCGTCCGTCTCGAGAGACGATGGCGTAGCTTCCCGAGAGTCTATCTGCACCGCCGAGAATGGCTGTGCAGTCCGATTCGGGAGTGACAATCCCTGCTGCACTTGGTACAGGTGAAGGCAGATGGCCGTTGTTGCTGCTGTTGACACTGCTTCCGCCTCGATCTTTTCTGGACCGCCTCGTCGTTGCGCGCAGCCTCTGCCCGTGACGTACCTTGCCTGACCGCGAGCCTCCAGGCTAGGCGGTCGTCTGCTTGAACTTCCCATGTGTTGAGATTGATGGAGCATTGTGTCATGTCCTTTTTGCAGATGTCTTTGAACCGCAGTTTTGGGCGCCCTGTCATCCTCTTGCCTTCTGCTAGCTCGCCGTAGAGGAGGTCTTTGGGGATACGGCCTGCATCCATTCTTTTGACATGGCCGAGCCACCTGAGGCGTCTCTCGCTAAGAACTGCATGCAAACTGCTCATATTGGCTCGCTTCAGCACCTCGGTGTTGGGGACCTTATCCTGCCAGGCGACATGCAGGACGCGTCGCAGGCACCTCATGTGGAAGCTGTTGAGTTTCCTTTCGTGCCTTGCGTAGGTGGTCCACGTCTCGCTGCCATAGAGGAGAGTGCTGAGTACGCAGGCTTGGTAGATGCGCAGTCTGGTTTTCTCAGTGAGGCTGGAATTGTTCCACGCTCGCCGGTTCAGTCTGGCCATAACTGTGGCTGCCCTGGCGATTCTCCGGTTGACCTCCAAGTCGACTGACAGAGAGCTCGAGATGGTGGACCCGAGGTAAGTGAAGTCGTTGACAACTTCCAGGGTGTATCCATCGATGGTGATGCATGGGGGAGTCCCCGTGCCTTGAGCCATAACATTCGTCTTCGTCAGGCTGATGGCTAGTCCGAACTCCTTGCATGCGTGGGAAAGGCAAGTGACTAGCTGCTGGAGTCCCTCTTCGGAGTGTGATGTCAAAGCTGCGTCGTCGGCGAAGAGCATCTCACGGATGAGCACCTCTTTGACTTTGGTCTTGGCTCGTAGACGGGCCAGGTTGTAGAGCTTGCCATCGGATCTGGTGTGAATGAAGACCCCCTCGCTGCAGTCCTTAAAGGCGTATTGGAGGAGCATGGAGAAGAAGATTCCGAACAGTGTAGGCGCGAGGACGCAGCCCTGCTTTACTCCGCTGCTGACTGGGAAGGCCTCAGAGGTTGCGCCGTTGTAGGACACCGTGCTGTGCATGTTGTCGTGAAAGGACATGACCACAGCAAGCAGATGTGGTGGACAGCCAATCTTCCGTAGCAAGCTGAAGAGTCCGCTTCGACTGACCAGATCAAACGCCTTCGTGAGGTCAATAAAGGCGAGGTAGAGTGGTTTATGCTGCTCGTGACACTTCTCCTGCAGCTGGCGTAGGGAGAAGATCATGTCCACTGTTGAGCGGCCAGCTCTGAAGCCACACTGGGACTCTGGGTAGACGCGGGAAGCAAGGGTCTGCAGGCGGGCAAGAGCGACCCGGGCGAATACTTTGCCGACGACGCTGAGGAGAGAGATGCCCCGGTAGTTGTTGCAGTCGCTGCGGTCTCCTTTGTTCTTGTACATGGTGATAATGTTGGCGTCTCTCATATCCTGGGGGATGTAACCCTCCTTCCAGCAGAGACAGAGTAGATGGTGGAGCGGCTGTAGCAGGACTGGTTTCCCGCTCTTTAGGATTTCTGGAGGGATTCCGTCGCTTCCTGGTGCTTTCCTGCAAGCAAGGCGGTCGATGGCTTTGCCGAGCTCTGCCGCAATAGGTGGGGTGTCTAGCTCCTCCATGACTGGTAGGTCTGGGATGGCGTTAAGAGCAGTGTCTGTTACGGTGTTCTTCGTTGCGTACAGCTCGAGGTAGTGCTCGGTCCACCGCCGCATTTGCTGTTCCTGGTCAGTGATGACCTCACCTGTCTTGGACTTAAGGGGGGCGATCTTGGAGGGGATTGGGCCTGTTGCCTTCTTGATACCCTCATACATTCCTCATGCGTTGCCTATATCGGCGGCTTCCTGAATGCTTCTGCACAGGTTTAGCCAATAGGTGTTGGCACAGTGGCGGGCGGTCTTCTGGACTTTGTTCCTGGCAGCCCGTAGAGCTTGAAGTGTACTGGGAGTGGGCGTGACCTTGTAAGCCAGTAGGGCCTTCCTCTTAGCCTCGATCACGGGTTCCATTTCTTCCCAGTGAGCCTGGAACCAGTCAGCGTTCTTCCGCTCTTTCTTCCCGTAAGCAATAATGGCGGAGTTGTATATGGCGTCGCGGAGACGTGGCCAATTGGATTCGATAATGTCATCTGCCGCCACTCCCTCGCCGAGTGCATCTTCCATCTTGTTGATGAATTGCTGGGTCTTAACTGGGTTGCTGGCACAACTGGTGTTGATGCGTGGGTGACCCTTCATCTTGGAGTGGTGCAACCTCTTCGGCGTTATGCGCACCTTGCTTACCACGAGGGCATGGTCCGTGTCGCAGTCTGCACTGTGGTAGCTGTGGGTGAGGAGGGTGCTGCCAATATCCGTTCTTCTGGTGATGACAAGGTCAAGCTGGTGCCAATGGCGGGAGCGGGGGTGCCTCCATGACACCTGGTGGATCTCTTTGCACTTGAAGAATGTGTTTGTCACGCACAGGCCGTGGTGACACAAAAGCTCAAGCAGTCGCTGACCATTCTCATTGATCTTTCCTCTCCCAAAGTTTCCAAGGCAGGTGGGCCAGGCCATGTGGTTGGCTCCTACTCTTGCGTTGAAGTCTCCAAGGAGATAGAGAGCGTTATTTCTGGGAATCTTGGATAACGCTTCGTCCAGTGCATGGTAGAACTGTTCTTTCTCTTCGGTGGTGGCGCAGAGGGTTGGGGCATACGCGCTAAGAATGCTGACTGGGCCGAAAGTTGTTGACAATCGGAGGGTAAGTAATCTCTCTGTGCCTCCTGTGGGTGGCTCTATGGAGTTAACAAGCGTGTTCTTCACAGCGAACCCAACACCGTGCTGTCTTGGTTGGTCCGGAGACTTCCCTTGCCAGTAGAAGGTGTAGTTGGTTTCTCTGATAGTTCCGTTGTCGGCCAACCGGGTCTCCTGTAGAGCCGCAATGTCGATGTTTAGTCGTGCCAGTTCCCTATCGATGACAGCGGTTTTCCTGGCACCCTTGATCCACGGAAGGTCTGCAGTAAGTCCGGGGCACATGGTCCTGATGTTCCAGCTAGCGAGGCGAAGAGCCGGAGGCTTCTTTCTTGTTGTTTGCTTGGAATTAACTGGTGCGGGTGTTTTGTGGCCCACTTTTCGAGAGGCGCCTCTCTGATCCCCACGCACCCAGTGGGGCAGGCGAGCCATGGCGAGACAGTAGCTGTCCAGTGAGGTGCGATGACCTCTCCCACCGTCAGAGGAGACCCCTGGCGCTCATTTCCTTCGCCAATCGGATGAGCTGATAACCGGTATCTGTCTCCTCCCGTGTTGAGTCGACATCTTGCGATGACGCTGGAGTGTCCTCTCAAGTGAAACCCTGCCCAGGCTCTGTAGCTTCAGTTTCACTTGAAAATGGCAATAATAATAACAATAACAATAATAATCTACTTGATAGAGTTGCGCAGCTTCAATTAGCCGATGCATGTATAGCACTTAAAACACACATGTATAACCCATGGACACAGACACCAGTGTGTGATGGCCGGAAAAAGGGGGTGATACAGGCTGGGAGGAAAGGAGCAAAGTTGGGGGAATGGGCACATCTGCAATAGTGTCAACAACAAAAATAATGAAAAAAAGATGTCCTAATACATATGAATTGCTCAGCAAGTGAACTGTGACTAAACAACACATGTTTTTTAAACTAATCGCAGTCTTTATGCTGAGTTTCTTAATTATGTAAAATGATACTGAAAAATGTTGTTTATAACTGTTAAGAGAGCACTCTCAGAGATCTTGCATTAATACTCTGAAATAATCGTTGAGAATTAGCTGATTTTGCTATTAGAATTAGTATTTTATTGTCAGAATGAATAATGAGCAACATGACTCTGTATACAATACAGTTAGGCTGAAACCCAAATAAAAGTTTGCTAACTCTTCTCCTTATATTGAAAAGAATCAATCTCCAGAGATTTTGGAGTATTGTGAAATTTTATAGCAGTGAGTGGCACGGGAAAATTGAGGCAAAATGGGTATATAGGATCTTGGCCTTGGTACGCCATTTAATTTCTTTCTTTTTTATTTCCTCTGTCATTTCTCTACTGGGCATTTCCCAGCACCCTTCTAAACATTATTGCCTATTTGTTATATACCACATTTAATACCAACCATGGCATTGTGTTGGTCAACCCATTAGGTCTTTCCAGCTTGTCCACTACTCTGTTCTGATGGTTTTATATGTTAGGTTTTTTGAATGATGGAGTAATTTGACTCAGAGTCTCCTGGTGCATACTACTTCTCGAGCATATATTAGGCACTTCAGTAAGCTGCTTTTCCCAGCAAGTTCTCTCTGGGCAAATAACAGCAGGTTTTCCTTTTACCTGCTGATCACTCCTTATTCTCCTTTGCAAGCTTTTCTTCCTCTGACTGCCTTTTACATGTTCTCTTCATATTTTTATTCTAGATTATCTTCAAATCCTAATCTTCATGGTCTTCTTGGATGATCTCTTCTTCAATAGCTCTAATTATAATCTATATGGTAAATTACTCCAAAATCTAAACTACTAGACTATAGTCCTCTTGATTATTGGCCTTATGATAATTCCATATGGATTTCCTACAGATATTTAAACTTATCATGACCACACTGAACTAATTAATAACCCCCCCCAAGCCAACCTATTGTAGAGAATGACATAAACATGTAAATTATTCTAGCTCCTCACTTCAATCAGTCACCAGGCCCTGATAGATTTATCTTACAAAAACATCTAATTAGTCCTTTTCTCTCCATCTCTGTTGCCACTAGCCTATTCCAGGCCACCAGCATCCCTTGCTTAGATTATTGCAAATCTCCCTAAATATTCTGGGTTTTCTTCCACCCAAAATATTCTCCAGGGATACTGTCAAAGTATTCTGCTTAAATGTGAATCTAATGATGTCACTCTTCTATTTTAAACCTTTCAATAACTTTTTGCTCCCAGAATATAATTGAAACTCTTTGACTCCTAAGGCCCTTTGTGACCTGCCACGTCCAACAGTCAAGCTGTGTTATGGTAAATGCGTAAGCTTTGAGATTACATGCCTGAATTTGGATCTCATCCATCCATCACTGAGTAAGCACTGTGAGCCTTTATGAATACAGCAAAAAAGAAAACAAACAAAGCCTGCCTTTCTAGAGCTTTTGTTCTAGAGTAAAAGTGTAGTATGTCAGATAATGCTGGAGTGCTTGAGAGCAGTGGTTATGAGGAGATGGATGTAGATATTTAGCGGCATTTAGAGATGGAAAAAAGAAGGCAAATGTCCAAGGTAGAGGAGTATTGAATGCAAGTTATATGCTTCCTAACAACAGCAATACATTTTGAGAAATGCTTCTTTAGGTGATCTAGATGGTACAGGCTACTATCGTCATCAGCAGTCGTCCGTCTCGAGAGACGATGGTGTAGCTTCTTAAGAGTCTATCTGCACCGCCGAGAATGGCTGTGCAGTCCGACTCGGGAGTGACACGGTATCTGTCTCCTCCCGTGTTGAATCGACATCTTGCGATGACGCTGGAGTGTCCTCTCCAGTGAAGCTGAAGCTACAGAGCCTGGGCAGGGTGATATGGAGGGTCTGCTGTTGCCCATGCAGCAGACCCCCCCTCTCTTCGCAGCTGAAGTGTCCAAGGGAAAGACGGAGTCAATACAGCTTGGCTTCAGGTGCGCCGCAGGAGTTGCCGGTGTTGACTACAACGTCAAACCGCCTTAGGGACTCCGGCTCCGGATTTTCTGTCGGGGTTTACTCCCTTAGCCTTTCCCCTGAAGAGGTATGCTGCAAGGCAGCGGAGGTTTTTTGGAGTCAGAGTTTTCCTTCTCTGATGTGCCCTGACTGGAAGATCGAACCAGCGACACTTAGCTCGCAGGCCGACGCTCAATCCACTGAGCCAAACCAGCCAGGGGGAACAGGCTACTATATACCATGGCTATATGGTATGTCTGTTGCTCCTGGACTACAAGTCTTCTAAGCATGTTACTGTGCAAAACAACACAAGATTAAGTTGAGCACAAGAGAAAATGACACAAAGGGTGGTAAACCCCTTGTGTGCGATGTATGAGGCTGCTGACACCAGAAACGACATACTGTTTTACAGAAAACATTGTTTTATAAATAAAAAGAGTACACTATAAAATGAAAATAAAAATGTAGTACAGTAAATACATAAACCAGTAACAACATTGTTTATTATCATTATCAAGTATTATATATTAAACATAATTATATGTTCGATACTTTTATATAGCTGGTGCATAATAGATTACTTTATACCAGCGTCACACAAACAGATGTGTTTCTTTGTGATATTGTGAGAGCCATGATGTCACTAGGTGATAGGAATTTTTCACTCCATTGTAATATTATGTGACCACTGTCGTATATGCAGTTCATCATTGACTGAAATGTTATGTGGACCCTGACTGCAGACTCTTTTGCATTCCCAACTAGATTATCTTGCTGCTAAGTGTCGCTGCGGCACATTACCATGCTACATGGAGGAAAGGCTATGAGGAGGGACGGAGAGTGGAAGCAGGGAAATGGTTATGAGACTTTTTGCAATCGACCAGAACACAGAAAATTAGAGTGGTAACAATGGTTTTGGAAAGAGGTCTGACTCAGCTTATTTCTAAACTAAAGCCCCCAGGACTTGATGGATTGGATTTAAAGGATAAGACAAAAGAGAAAAACATTATGGATTACCTGAAGTCTTGGACTTGAGAAACCACAAGTAGTGGAGACATTCACTGAGATGGGAAAGAACTAGAAAGTTCTTATTTCAGAGAGGAAAATCAAGAATCAAGAATTTGTTAAGATGCCTGGCACACATCCAAGTTAAGATGTTAAATAGGCAGCTGGACATGACAATATGGAGTTCAGAGGAGTAGTTTTGACTAGATTATAACATTGGCTGTCATTTGTATATTTGGTTTTCTAAAAACACTTATTTATCTATTTTTTAGATGGAGGAGAAGGGTTGGAGAAAGAGAAGAAGAGAAACATCATTGTGAGAGAAACATGGATCAGTTGCTCATCCAACTGAGCCACATTGGTCAGGGCCATATTTGGTCTTAATGCCATGGGACTGAAGAGGATATGGGGGAATGAGTGTTTATCAGGAATGTGATATTAAATGTTTGGTGAATAAAAAAACATGTCTATCAGCAGATTAGTGTACCTCTTTAGACGGGACTTGCTCTCTCTAATTTTCCACAGTCCCCCCTACCCACTTGGCTATGCACATGTACTTACATAGGTGTTGTTCGCTCTTCTATAATTATCTGTCTGGCCCTTTTGACATTGGAATTTGTTAAACAGGAGTAGTCCTTCTTTCTGGGTCCTTTTCATTTTATTTACTCTATGCTGTATTACATGCTATTTGTCTCAAATGTCACATTCCTGGTGAAATCATGTCATTAGTCCCAGCTTGCTTAGGTCCAGACCAGTGTCAGCTGTGGCAACAAAAGTACCAGTTGAAAATACTCCACTTTCTTAATGTGTTTTTCAATGCATGTGAAGATTAGTTTTCATTACCTTGAAATTATTTGGTTTCTTCATGTTGAACTTGAAGTTGGTACACTGTATGTAGCTGCTGGGGTGTGGATAATTCAGAAGTTGTGTTTTCAAAAGAAATTGTCAGATTGTCTTGAGTAATAATAAAAATGTTTTGGGTTATCTTCTTGGGGAAGACAATATTGGTATATAAGGAATATCAATACATTAGTTTTGATAAGTTCTCAAAGTTGAGACCAACAGCATGAAAGAGATATCTAGTCCTGACTGGTGTGACTTGGTTGGGTGTCATCCCACAAAGCAAAATGTCATTGGTGCAATTCCTGGTCAGGGCACATGCCCAGGTTGTGGGTTCAGTCCCTGGATGGGGCTTGTAAAGGCAACCAATCAATGTTTTTCTCTTTCTCCCTCCCTTCCCACTTCTCTAAAAATAAATAAATAAAATCTTCTTTTTTTTAATATCTAAAAATCCTTTTCAAACTAAGGCAAAGAAGACTCATTTTGTCTTAAATTTTGTTTAAGTAAAGCAATAATTTAAGGTATAATAAAAAGAGCCACAAAGATAATTTATTATGGAAGTGATTCTGTGTAGAACAATTATATTGCAAACTGTCTGTCATGAACTAGATTTGTCAGTAGGTGAATGAAAGGATCACAAGGTTACAACTGGATGCTGAACATTGACTAAATTAATTGCTCTCTCACTGGGGACATAAGGTCAGCCTTCAGCCATACACCATAATGTTGTAAGTGTTTTTTCCTCATCTGGAGGATGTATAAAGTATAGCTAAAAAGCAAAGAAAAACATTTCACATTAAACCCCAAATCATTACTTTATAGCTAAATAGAGGTCATAATTTTCTCTTTTTACATATTTATCCCTCCATCTCTTGTTCTCTCTGCTCCATCTACCTTTCCTTTCAAGGGTTTATATGTATAGTGATATTTTTCCTTTCCTGCAGAGCACAGATATAATTTCCTGTGTGGCGCTCAATATTCCCAAGACCTAGGATGCTCCTTGAGAGGTATGTTACTATTTTGAGGTAAGTTATACCATAAAATTGCATTAGCTACCTCATTTGTAAAAATCATGCAATTCCCAGATATGTGGTGAGCAGTTGCTGGTAAAAACACAATCCTAATGGTTTTCATAATTGATGTTTTCAAAACCAGAAATAGTTCTAACCATGTTGCATCCCCCTTTTAAGACTTTAGTGGTAAGAAAGAATTCTAGGTTTTATGAGTTGTAGTAGGATTATATTTATTTTACATTTTTACTGCCATATTTTTATAGCAAAACTACTTAAAGAAGTTTATTTTCTTACATTAGTTTGTGAAAGACTAGTAGAATATATGAGCATTTGTGTGTCTCTGTGTGTGTGTTTCTGGTTTTATTGTAGAATGCCAGAATGTAGGGATGCATTTTTGTGGCAGATGAGTCCACATGGAGCATGAGAATACTTCAGCTAGTACGTCATAATACCTTTAAAAGAAGACATCATTGTACTACTCTGCTTATGTTTTTCAATAAAATATAAGATTCAATGAGGGCTCTCCCTGTTAATTTTTAAATTATTTTTTTCTTCTTGAGAATGACCTTTGGAATTGAACTTTCTACAGTGCTTATTGGTCTACACATTAATTATAAATTGATTGACCTTAATCAATTTTTCTTCTATCTATTAGTCCAAATTCATACTTAGTTTTTAAATAACTTAAGGAACATGATCTGATTCATGCAAAACTTCCATTGACTTTTACTGGAGTCAGTGAAATTTTGTCAGACATCCAGAATCTAATTCTTTGCTATATTCCAGAATACAAACTACAAACGAGAAACTGGTGAACTTCGTGCCATATAGCAGGTTAATGTTCTTTTAATGTTTTTCCTGGTCTCAGTGGGGTTCTTGATAAATACATAGCATTTATAATGACATTTAGATTCCTGGTACATAAGCATTAATTTATAATATATACATATACTTAGTGACTGTATTAGATGAAATATTAACATTACCATTTATTATCATTATTGTTATTTTTTTAACATTAGTTTCTAGGCACCCTACTTAAATGGAGTCTGGGTAGAGAAACAATAAATTCCTGTTGATTGTTCATTCCTAAAATATTTAAACATAATTTTAATGGTGATATTGGGTAGCTGAAAAATATTCCTCATGTAAATGGAAATTGAAGATTAGCTCAAACTGGATGAATCAAAAGTTAACAATTCCAGTACAGTGGTGACTTAAGAGCACATAATTCTACCCCAATCATAAAAGACCCCCTGCGATGAAGTAAAGAAACCACAAGGGATGGTGTGGGACGGGGTGGGAGATACTTATTTTGGAAATGATACCAAACACAGACCACAGACCAGCAAAGAATTTCTTCCAAATAGAGTAGAGTTTAGAAGCCAATGAAAGAAAGATGCCATTTCTTTAGAGAGGATAGCAATCGTATGAAAAGTGAAGGAAATCCTGTCAAGCTCTGCTGAAATCTGAGGGACCCAGAAGGGAAATGCAGGTCGGCTCTGAGAAAGGATGGGGACTGGAGCCTCTCTCCCGGCGCAGTTCAACTACATTCCTCAGCCAGGCTGGCATTTCTGGAATGTAAAGTGAGTATCCAGCCCCTCCTGGCTTTGTTTCTCTGGTCTGGCCTTTTGATAGCTTCCTGAGTTCCTTAGGTGAAGGCGGGATCTTCCTCATATGAAGGGGTAGGTCTGAGATGGAGACAGACAGGAATAAGGACACCAGAGGAAGTGGAGAAGAAAGTATCAATCACAGGGCAAAACATTAAAAAGGAAAAGAAAAGAAATAAAAGAAAAGAAAAGAGGAAGCAGCCGAAAGCACAGCCAACTGAAACTCAGATGACGGAGAAAAGCTCACTCTGTAGTCAGTTACTGCAAGTTCCAATCCTGAATCACCAATTACTAGGTGTGTGCTATGGAGCAAGTTTCTTAACCAGTTTGTGCCTCAGTTTCCTCATCTAGCATATGAGGATAATGAACACCTTTCATGTAAGGATTAAATGATAATATGTCACTTATATAAAAAGGGTCTATGACAGCACCTAGTACATACTAAATGTTCTATAAATGCTGATTTATGGAACATTTAGCTTAAATTATTAAATTACATATTGCCATTATTAAACCTAAATTAAAATGTACTTAAACAATTCATTTCTTTAAAAGATGAACCTTCAAGTGAAGTTGAAAACAGTCTCTGGGATGTTTAAAGGAGAGATAACTGAAACAAAGTGGCTCAAAAGTGAAAAGTAAAAAGACAGTGACAAAAGTTAATTGCTGCCACTCAGCCACAGGATAAAAAGGCCCTATTCTTCGTCCCTTAGCTCTGGGCCCCCACCGTTACAGGGGAATGAGCATCAGGGGAGACGTGCCTCACCCGCTGACTCAGCAGTCCTGGGCCTGGTCCCATAATATTGGCAGGTGTTTCAACATCACAAGAAACATTATGTTAGCACGGGAAGAGGAAAGTCCTTGGAATTCTATGTGTCCTTTCCACTATCTGGGAAGGAAAGCCTTTGAAACTATGTTGACATCCCAAGGCCTGAAAGGTGGGAAAGGGCCCATAGTGCCTAAAGGAAGAAGCCCGCTAACACCTTTAGGTACTCACAGCCCAAGTCCTGGAAACCTGGTACCACCTTAACCTGTCAATCAAAATGTAACTCCCTCAGCCCATCCCGCCAACTAGATAAGTCTTTAGGAAAAAGGACTCTCTTTCTTGGCTCTCATGATGCTCTTGGCCTTCTGGCCACCCTAGGGTGAGCTTGCCCCCCCAAGCCTTTGCCACCCTTGCTTTCGCTCTCCCATTCAGTAATAAATTTTGCGCGCCCGCTCATAGGCCCGCTGATGTGTGCATTGGCGAGAAGAAGCAGGGTTTCTCCGATAACACCACCACTGGCTGCAGCTTCTTGGATGAGAGGTGGACTGCTAACCAAAGGTAACGATTCCAGGATCCGGCTAGTGGCCTGTGCTTTGTGTCCTGGCTGAAAAGGCTGAGGAGAGGATCAGATTAATTTCTTCGCTTTGGGGAATTAAATGAGCTGCGTGGAAGGGGACTATTGGAGTCCACTGGTAAATCTTTGGAGCTTAAAATGAAGTACAGGGGAAAAGGCACAGAGGGAAGGAAGTTTGTCCAATGGGGAACAGACAGGAACATGCGTGGATAGTCAGTGTACCTCTGTTGCAGGAAGTGGTTTCTGTCCCTGCTTCCGGCTCTGAGACCACTAAGTGACAGCAGCAGACGTCTCTATTACGCTGGGTATTTTTGGCTAAGATTGGGCTCCTGACAAGGAGTAATGTTATTCTGAACAAGGAGGGGAGCTGGGAATTGTTGGCACCTGGCTTCCCTGAGGTACAATATTTTCCAGGGCTGGTCCCCTCCCAGGTGTGATGAGACTTCTTTTTATAAATCTATCCTGTGCCCAGAGCTTGGAATGCAGGATGGCCTTTTGGAAGTAAGTGAAGGCAGATTAAGGAAGAAAGGCCCTTCACTCTGATTTCTAACTGATGCTTCCTTTCAGAGCCCTGAGGCTTAAGCCTTTATTTCTAGAAGAATGGGGAGAGGAGGAGCTGGTCCCATTTGTTGCTAAGCAACCAAAGCTTTGCAGGCCACATTCTCAGGTCGCATTTGCAGCTATTGAGAATCGGTGACAAGGTGATGTAGCAATGCAAGGAGAAGCCTCTCATTCCTAAATTTTTGGCCTGTATTTTCTTCTCAAGAACAAAATGGATTGAAAGCCTATCAAAGTTTTTCCTAATGGTATTTTTAGAAATAAGCCAGTCCCCAAGAGGAGGAATAGATTTCTGAGTCAAACCAACACAGCAGGGCATCTTACCTTCCCATGCAAAGTGCAGGCCCCGGACAAAGAATGCCAAGAATAAACTTAACAAGGAATATATACAACCTGTATGAAGAAAAAACACAAACCAATCAACGAAATGAAGGACATGGAAGGACGTCAGAAGAAATGGAGAGATATAATTTGTTCTTATTGGAATGACAGACATTATAAAGGTGTGAATTTTCTACAAATGTATTTGTAAATATAATACAAAGATTCTCTTTTTTGACATGACAGTATAATCCTCATTTATTTGGAAAACTACATGTGTAGAGATGTTTAGAAAAATTCTGAGAAAGAAGAGTAATAAGTAGGAATTTACCGAGAGCATAGTAAGCTGTGTTGTTAAGGTGTGACAATTAAAACAGTGTAATGCTGTGTGATGGCAGCATGGAAATAAACAGGCAGATCAAGGGACGAGATTAAAGAGTCCAGGAGCAGACGCCAGTGGGAATTTAGCAAGCACTATAGGTGACATTTTTTAAATGACAGAAAATGAAAGTAGAAAAAAGACTCCAGCTTGAGGAGGCTCAGAAAATCAGGTCTGTGGGTTTAAACATTATGGGACAGGGACTCACTGCTTCCCTGTGAAAGTTGTATGCTGCCTGTAGGTGGAATGTGGTAACTGAGAAGGGTCCCTTCACTGATGAGAGAGTTTGAGAGGCACCCTGCCACCAACCAAGTTTGCCCCCAAAGTGTATCTCTTAAAGTGGGGGTTTATCCCTAATGTGGAGAAGTGTGCATCAGATTGTTTAAGTTGTCAAAACCAGTTCTTAAGATTAAAGAAACTTTTGATTTTTCTCATTCTTACTATATGAAGCATTATTTGCCTGTTACATGAAGTATTACCCATGTAGCAACTTTTTAAGTTGTTTGGTTTTATTTTAAAAGGGCCATATTTGATTTTAAAAGATCTAACATGTCCATATTATATATGGTATAGAGAGGCCAGGATGGGAGCTGAGGCTTGGTGGATGGGGAAAAAGGTGGGGGTTGGGGGACACCTGTAATAGTGTTGACAATAAAAATGTTTTTAAACAAATATCGAGATTTCTTCTTTTTTTAAAAAAGGTTATTTTTTTTTGGCACACTATATTATACCAATACTATATGACTTTTGTTGCTCTTAACTTTTTTTTTCCTACTAAGTAGAGTATATTTAAAAATATGCCAAGTTTCCTTTTTATGGGCTGAATATTCAGTCTGTTGTATTGATTCTATAACATACTCATGATGCTAAACTTCCCATGCTGGCATTTCAAATGGGAGTGAAACAGCATGCTGAATGGTTTTCATCAAGCCCAGTGCCAAATGCTGAAAAAATATTTTTATATATCATGAGTCCATTTAAGTACCAACATATATGACTTTTGCATTTATTATTGAAGAGAAAATCAAGAAGAAGAGAATGATGATTAGGTTTTCATTACACACCATACTCTCCACTACCCCTATTTTTGTTTTTCTCTTTTGTTTTTTTTTTTTAAATAAAAATGTACATGCAGATTTGTAGCCACATCTTCAAGTTTGCTTATATGTATGGTTGGTGAACTGTTCGGTAGTAAGGGAGCAGCAAGAAAGGGCCTAGAACTTTGTAAGTGCGGGAAGGCATCAGAGGGAATGCGTGTAAAGAAATATAGACCCTGTGGAAGGTGAAATCTAAACCCTGGAGGCCAGAAAGAGAACTACAGATGAATAAAAAAAGGTTGAAGGATGAGAACTGATAAGTGCCAGGGAAGTTTAGTATTTTGAAGTTCTTAACTACAATCACTTTCTGTCCTTTCCCCTAACACATAACTACCAGAAACACCTTGCTTTTTCCTGATGGATGTATTATTTTAATTCATGAAATTTTTGAGTCAAGTGCTGTACTTTAAATTTCCATTACATATGTGTGACATTTTAGGAAGACAAAAATTGTCTATATTATATATAGATCTAACATTAGCAAAGATTTCAAAAGGGAAATCAAAGCAATGTCATTAAGGTATTTAAAAAGAAGCAAAGATATAAGAGTACTTTAAGCCATTCAAAAAGTAAAATTTAATATAAGAAGAGGTATACATTTTTGAAAGATTGTAATTGAAGAAAATCAGAGGTGAGCTCTTACGAAAAATGTCTGAATATCTTAGATAATTATTTAGCCAATAAATATGTGTTAAATGGGCACCTAATTCAGATGAGTCCTCCTGTTTCTTGAGTTATATATTTGTGCTTAAAGAAATCTTGCCCCCAACAAGTTGATCAGAAACATGTTACATTAAAATAACTAAAAGAATTATGAAACATATTAAAATAAGCATATGTACATATTGTTACTAAGGAAATATTTAAAAGCATTCAGCAAGATTAAATCAGTTTGATAACTTCCTTAACATGAAAACTTGTCTTTAATTTTCTTAAGTTTTAGAAGATCACATTTTCTCAATCCACTTATAAACTGCTTTTTAACAGGTAGATTAAAAAACTTTCTAGTTTGTGCTCTTTTTTTAACGTGGTAAGGATGTTAGCAACTTGAGACATTTATGATCAGCTTTTTGACTTTTACTATACTTACTTAATATACATAACTTGTTATTTAGAATACATACTTGCCCTTGGAAAGCATTTTCAAATGATAGCAGCAGTGTTCTGATTATAAAAAATATAACTTATTTTTTTGTGGTAACTGACAAAACTACTTTGTAAAAAACATGGTAAAATACAACCTTTTTACAAAGGAAAGTTTCTATACTTGAGTATGTCACCAAATGTAAAGGTTAGATGGAAATAATTATGATTATGTATCATAAACACATTGTAAGAGCTAATAGAAACATCCCAAATAAAATGTTTATGAACTCAAAATTATTTCTGAGGATCAATGGGTTTTAAATAAAATTCAATTTTTAAATGGTTACATTTTCTTTTTTAATCTAGAAAGTAATGAAATTCTCACTCTGAGCATTTGGAAATATAACTCTTTATCTTTGACTCTTGTCTTGTATTTGTATACCAATTAAGAGCGTTCAAGGCCCTCTCAGGTATTTATCTAATTTTACCATTATATAATGTTGTTCAGTTGAAATGTCATCCTCACCATTCAGGTGTGGAAACCAAGAATTATTTTATTTTATCAACCATCATCCATTAACTGACTCTTATAGCAGATACTGTGCTAGATTTTGGGGTTACAAAAGATACTGAACATCATCCTTGACTCCAAAGATTTAGCGACAATGACCACGGAGTATAAACATTGTAAAGATAGCAGCATGTGTGGGATGTGCTGGGAATGCAAAAGAAAGAACACAAATTCAAGACTGGATCAAGAAAGGCATATTAGAGAAGATAAGGGCTGAGCCAAGTATCATGAATAGTCATTAGACAGTCAAAGATGAGACAGTGAAAGAATGAGACTGGTTTTTTTTGTTTGTTGTTTTGTTTCTTTTTAAGAAACAGCCTGGGCAGAGGCACCAAGGATGGTATAGTGCCCATTTTGGGAACAAATGAAGAACTCCAGGGGCGCAGTTGGGTTGGAATGGGAGAGGGGAGAGGAAGTGGTGAGACATGGGGTGGGAGAGATACCCAAAGGCTAGATTATGATGGGCTTTGTACACCGTGTTAAATGGACTTCATACTGAAGAATGTGGAGAACCAATAAAACCCACCAGAATTGATTCTTTGAAGAGAATCTTGTGGTTTGAAGAGGGGGCAGAATTATTGGATGGTGAGTCTTTTGGGGAGGCAACTGTAATAAGCCAGATACAAAAATGATAAGGGGTCAAACTAAGGTAGCAGTAGTAGGAATAGAGAGAAATAGACCACATTAAGTTTATTTAAGACATTAAAACAGTGATTTTCAATCTGTGTGCCACAGGAGGCACACTGGTGTACCACAGAAAATTTTAAAACATGCAGTACTTGACTGCTTAGTCATGGGCACTGACCTCTGACCTCCTTTTCCTTAGATTGCCAAATTTAAAAAATTACAACACCCAACACAACAATTGTTCAGTGTAAATGAATCGAAATTATACCCAGTTATTTTGTCTGATTGGCAAAAATTATATTTTTTGTTGTGCTACAGAATTTTAGTAATTAGTTTATATATGCCATGAGATGAAAAAGGTTGAAAACCACTACATTAAACAATTGCTTAATTTGGCAATACATTTTTATAATTCACAATGTAAATAAATCAAAATGAAAAAGACATGTAAACCCCTAGTTCAGATGACCAGAGTTACTTGTTAAGTGCAACATAACAATGAAATTTTAGAAAGAATGACTGTAAGACTAGCCAAGAGTGTTTTCAAAAATTAATAAAGAAAATAGGAGACTTACAAGATATTAAAACACTATAAAAATGCCATAACAAAACAATGTGATTCTGATAAAGAGCCAGATCAATGGGACAGACCTCCAAAACAATAACAACAAAGGTATGAATGTCCAAGAGCGTCGTCGGCGGCGGCAGCCGTCCGTCTCGAGAGACGATGGTGTAGCTTCTTAAGAGTCTATCTGCACCGCCGAGAATGGCTGTGCAGTCCAACTCGGGAGTGACACGGTATCTGTCTCCTCCCGTGTTGAATCGACATCTTGTGATGATGCTGGAGTGTCCTCTCCAGTGAAGCTGAAGCTACAGAGCCTGGGCAGGGTGATATGGAGGGTCTGCTGTTGCCCGTGCAGCAGATCCCCCCTCTCTTCGCAGCTGAAGGGTCCAAGGGAAAGACGGAGTCAATACAGCTTGGCTTCAGGTGTGCTGCAGGAGTTGCTGGTATTGACTACAACGTCAAACTGCCTTAGGGACTCCGGCTCCGGATTTTCTGTCAGGGTTTACTCCCTTAGCCTTCCCCTGAAGAGGTATGCCGCAAGGCAGCGGAGGTTTTTTGGAGTCAGAGTTTTCCTTCTCTGATGTGCCCTGACTGGAAGATCGAACCAGCGACACTTAGCTCGCAGGTCGACGCTCAATCCACTGAGCCAAACCAGCCAGGGACAATGTCCAAGAGCATCATAAGCAAAATTAAAGGGTAAACAAACTAGTGAAATGCATTCACCATATAAGAAAGATAATGGATTTTTTCATAACTTTCATGAATAAAGAACTCTTGCAATTACATAAAAAATAGATATAACACTGGCAAAATTAAAACTTTCTCCAAATATAAATAAGTGGGCAATAAGCAGATGCTTATATTATAAGATCCAAATTTATTCTCATGTTAAGAACAAAGCCCAAATTTAATCTGATGTTAAAAATTATAACAAGGATATGCCATTTTTTACATATTGAATTACCAAATAGTAAAAAATGGCCTGTCCTGAATGAGTGTGTGGGAAAGTGGCCACATCCATATATTCCTCATGAACACATGAGTGGAAACTGCAAAATCATTCTGGAGAGCACTTTTGGCAACATGCTTTGAAACCTTAAAAATATGCTGTGGCTCTGTGATGCCAGATATAAGAATTTATCCTAAGGAAACATAAATATGTGAAGGAATTTCATGTCTTTGCCTGTGTTCCGCCAAAGCAGATCCTGAAACAAAGCCTTGTGGGTAAGTTCTTTACTGGAACGTTACCCCATGAAGCACAAGTGAGGACAGGGGAGCAAAGTAAGGACGGAGAGAGTGCAGCCCAAGGACACATGATCAGTTCAGTCACCATTATGGACCAGAATATGCTCGATGTGTTTAGGCTTTCAATCTGTGGGGAAAGAGGCAGCACTTAGGGACCTACGCCCATCTCTCGCTGGGCAACAATCCACCCCAGTGGGAGTTAACTCTACCACAATTCCAACTTGCACATAAACAGCTCCTCTGTATCCCCCGCCCTCCTAGGATCCCAACCCAAATCCAGCTTGAAGGTCATTCTACCTGGGCCTGAGGTGAGCTGCTGTCAGGCTGCACCTGTCTGAACTGGTCAATGACCTTGAATTGCCTGGAATATGAGGTTGGGAGGATCCACTGCAGAGCACGGGTGACACGCAACAAAGCCCATCCCTCGCAGCACTGAGACCTGCTGTGTCTTCCATTGGGGAGATCTCCCTACTATGTTCTGGGGCCTGCATTTTTTGGTGAGAATAAGTTGCCCTCACTTCTCCCCTGCAGGAGGAGAGGTACAACTCAAATTTGCCAGAGAACCAACTCTTCAAGATGAAGGACAGTCACAGTCACTGTAGAGATGGTGTTAGAAGTTGAGTGAAAAACAAGCAAACCAAAACCAGACCAAACAACATAAAATGTCTTACCATTTCCACTGATGTTGTTTGTCCTGAGATTGTAAATGCTCTTTATCATTCCTCTTCTTCACCAGCTGAAGATTTTCCTCACCAATAGCTGGCCCTTGGCCCTTAGAGTGGAAAGGGATTCAATATAATCAATCTGCCCCAAACTGGTTAGCCAATTTCCTCAAGGTGTGATGCTATATCATCTGTTGCTCTCTACTGATGGCAGTTTGGTCATTCAGCAGTGACAGCATTTAGGTCATTCTTGGTGAGAGGAAGGCAATACTACTCCGTTCATGCATTGTCTCTGTCACTGCCACTGTCTCCACTGCATTCTTAGCACTGGTCCTACTGAGGAGAGAGTCAAGCTGCTATCTCAGGATAAGTCATTCCATTGTCTGTGGTGGATGTGTACTCGTGGGCACTGAAGTTTGAGCCCAGTTACAGGCCTCTGTCATTCTTGTCATACCTGTCACACTTTTTTTCAGATCACTTTTGAAAAACCAGCCTAATGATTTGCCATTGTGTAGGGCTCTCTAAATATCCTTGCCCCAGGTCACTTTTTCTTCCACAGGAGTTGAACAACCAAGTGTACTGCTCATCATCTTCCCATTGGGAGAATTTCCCTTTACCGGTGTCATTAGATTGTCCCCAAGTGGTGCTATATATAATGCAGCATCAAACCATTTATAGTTAACATTAAACTATCATACTGACCCATCTGTGAACCAGACACAATTACTTTTCTCTTCCATCAACTGGACTATAGGGAAGACCTTTCATCACCTTAAAGCCCTGGGTTTGAAATGATTAAGAGACATTGATGCAACAGTGGTTGACATGGAGTATCTGGCCCTGTGTTCCTACTTTAAGAGGATACCATAATGCACCTCAGATTAACAGACATTTACAAACTGTAGATGTGGCAGGCTCTTAAATTTTTGTGGGTTTTGTCATCTAAACTTTGACAGCCATGGGTCTTTCTAGGGAATCAGCTGCTCACCGGGTCTAATATTGTGATGTCATTTACATAGTAGATCAACTAGTAACCTGACCTCAGAAATCCTGTGGCTTCAGTTCTGCTGCAGTGTGTTCACAGAAGCAGTCACAGCCTGCCCAGATCCAAACTCCCACCTCTTGATAAGAGATTGGCAAGCTTCTAGAATACCATGTGGGTTAGGAAACAATGTGGCCATCTTTGGAAAATATAATCTGTCACATGCATTCTCTAGACTTACATAATCCCAAGTTTTAAGAAACCATAACAGGAGAGTATTAGAACCATGTTTAGATCTTTCCGACAAGACTTTTATTCCAACACCTTGGTTGTACATGCCTACAAGCCATTCCTACATGTTCTTCCAAATCTTGTGCTTATATAAATTCCATGTCCCACAAGTCTTTGATGTTTAAGCTAATTCTCTCAAGGGCAGGGAGTGTATGTGGTAGTCAATAAGAGATTTGACTCTAGTTATTGGCCTGGAGGCAATGACACATTTAAAGGGCAAGTCTTACATCACTTTGCAAGACACTGGCCTCAGGTGAGGGTCTTGCACTTTCTCTATGCGGGGAAGTATCCTCTGTTCCAGCAAAAGGATTGCTTCACCAAAATGGCGGGTTCAGGAGAATTATGAGGCTTTGAGATTCTCAAGCTTTTCCCTCTAAATGTCCTTATTTCAGTCCCTGGTCCCAAATCTTTACCTATATGGGCTCTGACTCTGATATGGAACATCAGTCCAGATGTTGCCTCATAATCTGATTTAAACACTGTCACCGTTACAATTGTATCTTGAGCCTGAGATTCAGCCAAGTGGGTTCTGGAGCTGGAGGAGATGAGATTCTCCATCTAAGAGGCCATAGAGGCTGAGTTTCATAGTTTGCTAGCACTGACAACTGACTTATGAGACTTCATTTTAATTTTCAAGATTTCCAACACAGTTAACAAAAGTTAGTTTATACCACCATCCTTATCATTGTAATACTTACAATTGCCCTTACCCCATTCAGATGTCTTACCTTCTTCTACTTTCACCTCATCTCAATCAACCAAAGGAGGAAGGCTCAGTAATTATGATGTTATTGCATAACAGAGTTTTCTTTTTTACCATCTGTGTATATGTGTGTGTGTGTGGGGGGGTCCTCATTAATATCTGACCATTGAGTAATCCAGCTCTGAGATCCTATTTTGAGGTTATGATTTCTAAAGTGATTCCTGATCACATATTTCTTGATTTGTTCATCAGAGAGCATAACCTAAAACAAAGGCTATTGTATATGTGCCATATTTGGAGGAGCTTGGTCAAGGGAAGCAAAGAAGAAAAAAAAAGAGGAAAATCACTATGAACAGCTGGTTGCTAAATCCTATAACACCATCTGAGAAACCTAATGAAATGTTTATCGGGTCTGTTCATCATAGGAGAGAAAGGTGATAAGTGTATATCCTCCAGTCTTCATTCCTATTGGTCAAAATTTTATCTCGTGAAGAGTGGGCCCCAAAGGGTTCCCTGGAATCTCATGCCTTAGAGCCAGTGAGGAATTCCTGGGGTGGGAGGTGAGACATCACAGGTATCTGAGGCAAAATGCTATCTGGTTGCATCTGTGTGGAGCTGGCCAGAGCCTCTGCAGTACTGGCAGGCACATAGGTGTCTGAAATGAAGAGGGTTACTAATGAAAGCATCTAAAGGATTGCTTAAGAGGTGTCCAATACTATAATAGAAGAACATTCATCATATCATTAAAGAAGTGAAAGCACTATGAATTCCCATCATTTCAAAATTTGTTAAATAAATGGTGGTATGTCCCCTTAATGAAACACTGTGAGTCTCAGCAAAAACACAATAATAGAAGTATATGTGATGATATAAAAATATCACAAAACATTTTAAATCAGAAAAGTCTGGTTATATTAACAATGTATGAAATGATTTAATAAAATTAATTCTATTTTATCTAATATCCTCATTCGTGAGAATGTCTAAGATACATATATTTTGTCATTTCTTGTTTTCTATTTATCTTGCTATCTACCCCCTGGGTTCCACTCAGGCTACAGAAGACCCTATTTCCTCCCTAGAAATTATTTCTAACTTCCTACCAATCAAGAACTTTAATAATAATAATAATAATAATAATAATAATTGTAATAATAATTCTCCTCCTCCTCTTTCTTCTGTTTCTCCTCATTCTTCTTGTTCTTCTTCATAGATACTGCAATGGCATGATAAAAGGTAATGAATTAAGAAGCCTTTTGTATGAAAGTTCTCTCTTCTGAAATTTCTTATCAGTTTCTTAACCCATTGTATTAGTCAGCTTGGGCTGCCATAACAAAAGATCATGGTCTGGGTGGTTTAAACAATAGGAATTTATTTTTTCACAGTTGTGGAGGCTGGAGGTCCAATATTAAGATGCATTCAGTTAGTTTCCCTAAGGAGGGCTCTCTTGCTGGATTGCAGATGGACACTTTCTTGCTGTGTTCTCCAATGGCGGAGAGAGATTGAGGAAGCAAACTTTCTGGTTTCTCTTTATAAGGACACTAATCCTAAACCTAATTACCACTCAAAAGCCCCATCTCCTAACACCATCACATCAATGTATAAATTTTGAAGAAACACAGTTCAGTCCATAGCACCTGTTATAATTAATTTTATAGATTCATAGATTCTTAGACTAGACTAGAATTTAGTTGGAATTCAATTCAAACTTTTTCTTAAAAGGGGGGGGTTCTACTTACAAAATTTCTGAGAAATGATGATGGTACCATGTATTTAACTTACTAGTCCTTAGGCATAGAAAACTTAATAGCCTAGAAGGTGTTTTTCAAATGGTGTATTTGTCTCTTAGGATGAGAACAATCTTGAGGAAAAATTAATTTTTAAATCTTAATACTAAAAATAATAATGAATGCTTATGTTGTTCACAATGTGCCATGCATAGTTCCAAGCACTTTTTAAATGTTAAGATATTTAATCCTCACTCTGATCCTGTCATATAAATGCTATTAGCATCCTCATCTTCCAGATGAAGAAACTGAGGCACATAAAGTTTAAGTAACTTGTCCAAGCTCACATGATTAGTAAGTGGTGGAACTGGGATTTGAAATCTAGCCATCTGGCTCCCAAGCCTGTACTCTTAAATGTTACATAAAGAAAATAATTTCCAGAGCTTCCACTTTTATTTCCTTCCATCTCATGTACCATTGCTCCTTTATTTTTCATAAGGTTTCTATGATCTTTAGGCCAAATGAGATTCCAAAAATAACAATTCTAATTTTCAAATCGAGGGCATAATTTCTAAGTGGACCAAGTTATTTTTGTGAACCCTACATACAACTCAGGAACAGAACTTTGGGAAGGAACTTCCAGATGGCAGTAAATCTTCACAGTTCAGTAATTAAGCCTTTTGAGAATGTTACTCTGTTATGGAGCCATTGCCTGATTAACTGTACAATATCAATTATATGAAATGGCACTACTTTAATTCTGTCAAAATTCAGAGAAATCTGACATGCTGACATGGGACTCTGTGAAGTGTGATAATGAGCTGCCAAGTGTCACAAAGTGCCATGAGTGTGTGTGTGTATGGGGGGGCACCCTTGCTTTCAGGCTGAAGATGTTTTTTTTTCTTTATCCATTTTAGAGCATGCTTTATTAAGCACCATGGACATCCAGTTACATACACTTCTTTTGAGATGAACAGCCTAATCTCTTTTTAGTTTTTATGAATGAAGTTAAAGTAATATAAACCAAACTTATAGGAGAAAGTAAATATAGCATTTATTTCTGGTTAGAATAATTATCTACCTAGGAAATTAGAGCCTTATACCTTTGTTTCCTGATTCCTGTGAAGAATGATTCTCAGAAAGTTAACTTTAACTTTCCAAAAGTTAGAAGTTTGACTTGCCTAATTTTACAGTGGCAGACACTTGTCTGGTCATTAAGGACAAATCCAGGTTGTTTAAGTAGCAAAGCTGGAGTTGTTAAGTGACAGGATCTTTCAATAAAGGTTGGCTTCCTTTAACAGAAAGGCAGGTCCTTTACATAAGAAAAAATAGAAGAGACTTTATTAGAAATACAATATCATCAAATATAAGAGCTTAAGGTTTCATCAATAAAGTAATAAGAATAGTTAAAAGGCACAGGCCATTCAGTTTTGATTTCTTCCATCGTTACTTTAATGCGATGTTTAACTATTTAAATTTTTCTTGACAAAAGGAGCTCTTCGTTACGACTTAGGGAGATATCCTTAATGAGCAGTCTACCATGGAAAATTCATTCCTTTCATGTAGAAGGTGATCATCTTTTTCTGAACATCCACCATGTATGCGCTTCTTGACCTCCTTTTTTACCTTCTCTCATGCATTTCCAGTTAATTTCTGGAAGCCAGAAATCTCAGCACCCCAATTGTCTAAACCCAACTCAAATGTCTTAAACACAACCCATCAATTTTTCCAGCCCCCTCCCAACTGGTCCTTCTTCTCTTTCCTTTAATCAAGACAATCATCATTTTCCAAGTTGCCCAAAGTTGAAAGCTCACAGTCTTCTTTATTTCTCTTGCCTTACCCTGCTCTTAGCATCTTACAGATTTATAATTCATTCATTGAACTGTTTGAACTCAATAGGGCACCAACCCCCCACACCCCCCCCAAAAGGTTTAATTTTTCTTGAATCATTGCTTTCAATCAACAGTCAAAACTTTGCCAGCCCTAAATGACATTTGGAGAAGATTCCAGTCTCCTGGAGCTCCCTGTACCATCCTTGGTCAAGTTTCTCCTCTTCCAGGATTATTCATCTCTTGGGGTTATCCTCTCTGCTACTCTCTGCTGGTTGTCTCTCCATGTGGCAGGCATTCTCCTCACATACCAGCAAGAAGGATTAAACTTTTCATTTGCGTTTCTTGGCTCCCAGGAAATATAGGCAGTCCTGCAATGATAAATGGCAGAGTACCTGGCTGATACATTACTTTCTTGTCTTTGTCCTGTTATCATTTTCCAAGTATATATTTTTCTTGGCTCTGGTAGACTTAGGTAAAAATAAAAAATCCATTGGCTGAACTGAATGATGTCACTCTTCACTTCTGGAAAGCTCTTTCAATTTTTTTTATTATTATTATTTATTGTCTTGAAGTTCCTCTCTCATTGGTCTTTGGAAAAGGAAGTGCCCCTCCCATCCCAGTGTGTCCTTCCATCTATGGTGGGCAAAGGGGTAGGGGAATTGGGTAAATAAAAATCATAGCACTTCACATCTGTGATTTCTGTTTATATAGTCAGTAAGGCTGGTACAACTGAGATAATAGCTGTCTACTAGGTAATTGTACTTACTTAGCTTTCACAATATCCCATCATATTCTTTGAAATAAAAAAAGTGCATGTAAGTGATGGCACTTCTTACCCACTTCTCTGGCCTACATGGGTCAGATCTTACAGCACTTTTCAAGACCTGTAAGACCTCTTCTCAGGCACTTCTCAGTATTTTAAAGAAAGAAGCATACTCTGAAACTTCCTGTCAGACATGATAAAGAAGACACACATGATATGTACAATTTGACATTTCTATGTTCCTAAGCTTTGGCATTATTTCCTCTACATTATGCAAGGAGAATTCTGGAAACTTAACTTCATTAGACATAATCCAACACTGAATCCATGTTTCAGGTAAGCAAACAAACAAACTTAGATTCAGTTATTGAAGCTTATACACTGAACTCAAAATTTTTAATAAGTACATCATATTGAGAACTTTGGTCTGACCTAAAGTCTATTCCACCCACTTGATATAACATTGTTAGAATTCATATTCTTCTATAAATTAACAAAAATCTCATAGTTCATTAGGTACTTTCTCTTGAGGGTTATGCCTGGATCTGTCTCTGGTTATAGGTCTGGAATCAATGAAGAGTTTTGGAGGGTGTGAAGAATAAGCTTTACTTTGCAAGGTAACTGGGTTAGTGAGGTTGGTTATTGCACAGTCTTCACCTGAGGAAATTGTTGTCTTCTCAGGTAATAAAGAAATAACTATTATACTTCTGCAGGCAAGGGGGAGGTTCAGGGACAATTGACAGCTCCAACTCTTACATTTGTCTGAATGCACTCCCACTCCAATGCTCTCATTCTGTGCTTCAAGGTCCATTTATTCCTAATCAAATTCTAACTTTCAGACAAAAGTTTTGGCAGGTCTGTGAATCCAAGTTAGATTTTAATACTGTAAAATAATTAATTGTTGAGTAAAAATTCCAGCCACTTCTGCTCTATACTGAGCTAAGTTATCATTGAAGACACATTTCTGAACAGAGTCAGTGGAAGTTTACTATTCAAGGACCTTGCTGAAAGAACTATGTAGTGAGATAGTAATTGAACAGTGTAAAAGAATGAAATGCAAGGAGCATTGTTGGAGAAAGAAACTGGTGAAGACCTAAGCAAATCAAATTAAATGCCAAGTGTTAAAAAGAGACTAATCTGGGGGACTTTCAAAGCAAAGAAGAGCTAAAATACTAGATGTGATAGATTTGATAATTATTCAACAAATATTCACTTACTACTCTTTGCTGTTCATATGCAAGGGAGGAATATATTTCTTCACCAAATTTAGGTTGGGCTTGGACTTGGAATTCTCTTTGGTCAATGAAATGCTAACAGTTGCAGTGAGAGAAAAAAAAAAGTTCGTAATGTGCATTCTTGTTGCTCTTGCATTCCTACTTTTTTGTGATGAGAAGAGTATGCTTCCAGGTAGCCACTGATTCCAGGAAAATACGAGATGCCTGGAGCAGATATGATCTAATGCACAGTGTGAACTCAGTGTCCAGGGTAGACTAGCTCAGCCATCCCCAGATAACCTAGACACATAGTGAGAAATGATTTATTGTTGGGTGTTCCTGGGATTTTGTAGTTGTCAATTAAGCAACATTGCCTGATGCATTAGATATTAACTGATATATTAGAAGCAAGAGCAGGGAAAGATCCTTGCATTATTTGGGAGAAGAGATATTGGTTAATATGTTTTAAATTACTGATTTTTTTGAAAATGTAATATATGGATATACAAAATTTAAAATGTACAAAGGATATTCAGTGAAAAGCATTTTCCTTCCCACACTTATTTCACATGTGCCTATTTCCTCTCTCCAGGATTAGTTGCTATTACCAGTTCCTTAGATATACTTCCAGAGATATTTTGTCCATTGACTTGGCAAAGTATGTGTGCAAAAATAGTAACCTATCATAAACACACAGAACTAATCCTTGTATTTTTTATTAAACTGCATAATTGGAGATTGTTCAGTGCACATAGGAATGTCTATTAAAAAACCACTTTTTATAACCTATTGTTTGAAATAAATAATTTAATTAGTTCCCTCTGTAATTATGTTTAATCTTTTTAATCAAGTAAGTGTATTATGTAATAACAATCACTAAAAGCATAAAAATCGAATATATAAACTTCTAAACTAGTTAAGGAACAAATAAAGAAAGACAAAGTATCTGCTCATTAGAAGGCAGGAAGAATGGAAAAAGTATCAAAGAAAATGCATGGTAGATATAAAGTTCAAATAATATGGTAGAAACAAATCCATATACTCTAGGTGGCATCATCATAATGTGTATTATTAGTAAAACTAGTTAAAAGATGAAGATTTTCAAATGAATTTTATATATTGCATAAAACATTCATTTAAACCATAATTGAATATATAGAGATAGAAGAATAATTATCACAAAATAATTACCAAAAGTAACCTGGCATAAGTATTAATTACCAAAAAGAACCTGGTATATTATTAATAATTAATAAAATAATTATTAGTGTTAATTAGGTATGTATTTAATCATAAAGCTTCAATTCACCAGAAAGATAAAACATTTCTGAGACTGTGGTATAAAACAACATTGTTTTAAATATGTAAAGCAAAGTGGACAGAATTATAAGAAGAAATTTTCAAATCTGTCATATTTGAGTAATTTAACACCTTGCTCAAAAGTTAATAAATTCAAGCTAAGCAAAATGAGGTAATGGAAAAGAAAAATTTAATAACATATTTAAACTCAATCTATTGGTCAATATCAGAGAAGGAAAACTCTGATTCCAAAAAACCTCCGCTGCCTTGCGGCATACCTCTTCAGGGGAAAGGCTAAGGGAGTAAACCCCGACAGAAAATCCGGAGCCGGAGTCCCTAAGGCGGTTCGACGTTGTAGTCAACACCGGCAACTCCTGCGGCGCACCTGAAGCCAAGCTATATTGACTCCGTCTTTCCCTTGGATCCTTCAGCTGCGAAGAGAGGGGGGGGTCTGCTGCATGGGCAACAGCAGACCCTCCATATCACCCTGCCCAGGCTCTGTAGCTTCAGCTTCACTGGAGAGGACACTCCAGCGTCATCGCAAGATGTCGATTCAACACGGGAGGAGACAGATACCGTGTCACTCCCGAGTCGGACTGCACAGCCATTCTCAGCGGTGCAGATAGACTCTTAAGAAGCTACACCATCGTCTCTCGAGACGGACGGCTGCCGACGACGACGACGACGACGACGACGATTGGTCAATATATACCTTCAAAATAAACAAAATGTACATTCTTTTCAATAACATATGGATTATTTATAGAAATATTAAACCACCTATTGGTCTCAGAAGAAACTTTTAAATTATATAAACTTTATAAATTAATGGCATTTTGGTCTGAAAATAGTATCTACATATGTATAAGGAAAGAAAGCTCCTAGTCTTATCTTGACAAACTAGGAAACCAAATTCTAAACAATTATGGCTCAAAAAATAAATAATAATGCAAATTATGAATTTGGAATTGGATATCAGTAAATGCATTATATCATAAATTTGTGGGACACAGTTATAGAAGTTTTTAGAGAGAAAACAAGAAAGATTAAAAGTAACGAGGTAAGCATTGAATTTAGGGAGCTAGAGTAAGAACAACAGAATGAAAGCAAGAAAGAAAATAATAAGCAAATGTACAGATTAATAAAATAAAATATAAACAAAGAAAATCAATAAAATAAAAAACTAGTTAAGGCTGGAAGAATTCATTAAGAACAAAAAGAGAAGGTACAGATAGTCAATATTAGGAGGGAAAATGGGGACACAATCAAAATAAATTAATGACAGACTGTATATTTGTTGGTCTATATGAAGGGACAGTTAAAAAAGAATCTTGTGTCTTATACTAGATTCTTCCAGGCTGTCTATTTGATTTATGCTTGTTTCAAGCTATGAGGAGTCTCTTTAAATAGCACTGCCTCAGTGCCCCTGACAAACAATCACAAAGGCTTTTGGGAGACACACATTGGTGCTGTCCTTTGGTGTACCTTCAAGTACAACTTTAATGTGGGAGAGCGGGGTGGGATTCTGTAATGGCCTAGGGACAATTGTGAGAGGATTGATTTTTCTCTGTGTGTGCAGGAGATCCTACTTATCCCTTTGGGGTCTATATAATCTTTCATGATTTCATTTTTCTATGGTTCAAAGACCAGTCATTGACAGCCAGTCTCAGAGAATTTTTTTCTTTCAATCTCTTCCTCTATTTACCAAAGACTTATCTCAAAGGATTGCACAGTTGGAAAGAAAACGACAAACTAAGTTGTACAGGGCCAGGTAAATTACGTATTAATGGAATTATAGACATCCAACACGGCTAAATGGCAAACTATTTTTAAATGTATAGAGTTTTAAGGACTCAGAAACGTCATGAAAGTTGTGTCCACTTGAGGTTGGCCTTGCAAAACAGATGTCATGAAGGTCAAAGGCAGTGTTTCTAACTCACTCCAGTCCGGGTTTTAAGACTTACAAATACATAGAATTTGTTCTTGGAAGAAATCATAGAGGGATGAGTACAACTTTATTTATATAACTAAAAAAAGTGACAGGTTTAGTCCACGTTAGAAATCAAAACCAGCTTACTTTGGATAAACTTTTGGCTGGCTCATCCAGAAAAAGAACAGTCAAAACCAGTTTTAGCAGGGTCCAATGAGAAATGAGTCACCAGAAGCTGCAACACTAATCTTCCTTTAAAATAGCCGATTGTTTTTCTTTCAGGTTTCCTCCAGGGTCAAAGAGAGTTTCAGCATTCCAAGAAGAAAGATGGAACTACCTCCTTGTTGTAGAACATTTTGTCTTCATGTTACAAATATTAATGCATATATTCAACTGACTGCTACTTTCTGGCTAGACTGTTTCAAGATTATCTCTATTTACATTTCACATGAAGAAAAGAGTACTAGCCCTTAAGAAAGTTATTTCTTCATCAGGACAGGTTCCATATCTGACCATTTTGCAAACTCTGAAGGTAAAGAACAAGACTACATAAGAAGCAATGTTTGTGTGGTAAACTATCAAAAATTTCATTAGAAGTCCATGACAGAACTGAAATTAGAACTTGACTATATACGCTATGAAATATTACATAGCATGAGGGTCAGATTCCCTATTTTTCTAATCTATAACACATTACTACATCTTCTGTGTTAACTAAGGAATCTTATCAATATATAAGTTTTAAGCTGAAAGAAGAATGTAACTGCATGTTTTTCTAGTTAGAAGTAAAATTTTTTGAGCATTTAGTACCTCCCAGCCCAGGAAAATACATCATCTCCTTTTGCAACCATGTTACAGATGAGGCAAAGGAGTCTTGAAGAGGTCAGAGAGTAGGGCTTCCAGAATGATAAGAACTCTCCTCTGGCAAAAAATTTAACTGGTGAAAAATTATAAAAAGCATTCATGTAAGCCTTAGGAATTTGTCCTAAAGGCATACAGCAAATGGGGAAGTATTCATTCAAGAAAATCTACTATATCTCAGTGAAAACAATGAGAGTCTGTAACATTTGAACCATGATTCACTTCATTATTCACATGGTCTTGTGTAAACTCAACCCAAGTGTGTGCATCTAAGAGGGAGTGACCTCACTCTCCAGCTCCCTATCTGGGGCCCCAATATCTTGCTCTGAGGAGCAGGCTTCCAGAAGTTTTATTACCCCCAGATCCATGGTGTAGAAGTAAGCATGGCCAAGAGGATTTCTTTCCCACTCAGCCACCATTTAGAAGGTAGAAGCTCTGTCCCCCTCACAAGGCACCGAGAATATTGAGGCCCTGCCTATAACCCTCTGCTCCTTCCTTCCATCTCACTCATAGAGTTGAAATTCCATGTTGAGAAGGTCCACCCAAGAAGACTGGGGCAGCTACCACTTGCCCCATGACTGCCTGCATTATGGAAGTATTACTTCTGGAAAAGCAGACCCTCAACCCCAGCTCTGGTGCAGTGGCTCGGGTTCCTCCCAGGACACAGAATAAGCGACAAGGAGGAAGAGCTTTGCTCTTCTACCTGAGAGAATAGATCTTATCTGGAACAGAGAGTGGAAAATCCGTACCTAATGGTGTTGTCATAAACAACAGAAATCTTGATGGAGATCAATCAAGAGAGGGTTGGTAGTGCTAATACAAACAAAATTGCAGGGTAGTCAGAAATTTAATAGGACAGGGAGACAGCCAAGAAAAGCCCTCCTGGGATACTAGTCGACCTTAGGAATCAGAAAGTTTGTGCACATAATCTAGGTTGCACATGCCCATGAAAAATCAATCTCAATTGCCTGAAACTGGTGACTCCTTTCTTCTTTCATTGGTTATTCCTTTCTTTTTCCCATTTTCTCTATTTTTGAATGAAAATGTAGATAACTGTTATCCTATACCTGTTCCACCGTGTATTATGGGAGTAGATAACTGTTTTTTTAAATCCACACGTCCAGAGATAGAGAAGAATTTTGCCCCCAAATTGACAATATCCAGCGTCTTAATCACACCTGATTTAGATGATGAGATTTGGGACTTTTGAGAAGGTGATACATAGATGGTGTTTTGGACTTTGAGTTAATGCCACCATGAGTTGAGACTTTTGGGGATTTTGAAGTGGGGTGAATGTACTTTGCACATAGAATGTACATAAAACATTGCAGCCCAGATGGCAGATTGTGGTAGGCTGAATCATGACTTCCACAATGATGTTCACATCCTAATCCCTGGAACCTGGTAATATTACCTTATATGGCCAAAAGGACTTTACAGATGTGAATAAATTAAAAATAGTCTGATGGGGAGATTATCCTGGATTATCCAGGCGGACCCAATGTAATCATAAGGATCCTCATAAGAAGGATACGAGAAGGTCAGATAGGTGGGTTGGCAAAGGGGACAACAACTGTACCAAGTGTGGGCAAGTAGAAATTTTATGGGGAGGAGGAGACAGGAGAGTTCAATGGCTTTATTTTCTACAAAAGTTGTTGAACTAAAAAGTAAGGTATTAATGGCTCTTTATACAGACATTATCTAGCCCCATGGATACACAGAACTCCGGAGTACATTTTCTTATTGAAGGTTGCTATGCAACTGTATCTACTATGCCTTTTCAATGTTCTTCCTTCATGTAAGGGATTCTTGCATACATTTGAACAATTATGTATCAAAATCATGTTCCTTGTTTTACTTAATTAGTTCTTTACTGACATGTAAGAATACAGTTTTCAAGAATGTGAACAAATTTCTACAAAGTCTAAGTGGAAGAGTTGTGGTTTAAAATCAGGTATGTCTATCAACGGAGCCCGTATTTTCTTTAGTGTAGCACGTGGCTTCTCATAGCATCACAAAATGGACAATCTAATATCCTGGATTTTTCCCTACTGAAAAGAGGTATATGACTTTTTAGTTACTGAATGAGCTTTATCTATTTATATGTTTATGCTGCTCTTCATGTATCATCATATGCAATGTATTCCGAGCTATTTTGGCACCTATAATTATTCCCCAGTCTTTTCAGGTGAGCATCTATTGGTATTTGAAAGTGATCTAACTAAAATTTGGACAACATCTAAGGCAGAGACATCTGCATAGGATCCAAGCAGGTAGCATAAATGGATATAGTAGATCAGATGTGGGACAAAGTAAGTAGTGCTGGGCAGAGAGAGCCAATGCCTGCGCAATATCCACTCTTCCCTTCACCCTTCACAATGGACCTTGAATTTTAGTCTGGGTGCATGGTTTCTTGAAATAATGCCTTCATTTCAAAGCCTTCCTTGTAGCTAGGATGGACTCTACATTAACGTTCTGGGCAGCGGTTTGCAGGAGCTGGCTGGGCTTGGGAGAGTCAGTTGTGCACATCTCTCCCCATCTCTCTGCAATGGCATCAAGTTGGTAAGTCACTCATGGCCAGAGTATTTACATATGAAAATTGCAGGGCCTTTTATGAAGCATATACATGTATTATCTGTTGACTGCCAGGTGATGCCGATGCAGCTGGTCTGGCCACCATCCTTGGAGAAACACTACTACTTTTTTTTTTTGTGATATGAAGCTGCATCAAATCATAACTGATGCTGTTAGGAGATTCTGGTGAACTAGAAAAAACATATCTCATTGAAGGCATGTTCATATTTGAGCTTTTAAGACATGGAGCTGACCAATAATACATATCCCCTGGCCTCGTATTAAGCTGTGGAACAGAGTGGAAAGAACTGCAACCATGGCCCATAGAAAGCACTTTCACCCCAGAAAAGAAATAAAGAATAAATGTAGGTATCAGGAAAATAATTTTAGACAGTCACCAGTGTGGAGATTGGGACAGAGTCAGTCTGCACACCCCCAAAACTTGCTTGGACCATATGAGGAACCTAGCACATTCCCATGGAGGTAGGATATGTTTCACGCTTAAATCATCAGCACTGTGTCTCTTTGTTGGAGGGTTGCTCAGGCTGCAAGACCTCACTTTGCTCACTTTTATTAGAAATACGTGGGATTTTACATCTTTCCAGGCACATTTCTTAGCCAGTGATTGACAGGTGCAGGAGTATATATATTCCAGCTACCTTGTCTTGGTCAGGATGAATTGGAAGCATGACCTACACTATCATCAGACATCCTTTGTGGGACAAAGCTAGTTACCTTCCATAAGATTGCCGATAACACATGCCTGCTTACTCTCCTTCCCTTACTAGTCCCATTTCCTTACTCCTCTATTGGTACTTTTTTCTGGGAAAACAGTATTAATCACATTCACATGAGTCCTCATTTCAGAGTCTGTTTATGGGGAACCCAACTTAAGATATAGATAATATGAGTTTTAATCTTTTTCCCAGAAAGCAGTGAAAAAATAAAAAAAAGGTCAATCATCTTGTTCTATCTTCTTGAATTTGAGCTTTCTCCCGTGACATATCTCAGATATCTAGATGTGCTTGGGAAGAAAACCAACTCATTTTGTACATCAAGATTCATTTAGGAAGTTGGAAGTACATGCCTGGTCTTCAGGGGAGAGGTCAGGTTTAGAGATGAATTAGAAGAGGTGGGCTGTTAACTGGTAATGTAGGTGTAAGGTTGATTTATTTTTCTATGAACTACTTGTCCATCCTATCCTAATTTTAAAATTCAGCACAGCTGTGAGTTTCATTAAATGTTTATGATCCTATTATAGGATATATTTTTAGCCTTAATAAAGGGAAGTTGATAAAGCTTCATTGTCATTCAGAGGAAGAGTGAAATAATCTAACATCTACCAAGTGAGTCTATAATATGTCACCGTAAATCTTCTGTTCCTCATGCCTTTGTCTCCCTCTGACATCAAAGATAAATGACCATTAATATCTCTTAAATATATCATGATTCTTCAACATTATCAACCAAAAGCCTGTTATAAAAACTTCACTAAAATAGGATTTGATTTTCTTTCTATGAACTATAAGGGTGACTGTTATTTTTTAGTACAATACCAATAGTGAAACTGTCTTCCATATTAACTCAGCAGGTTTTCTTAGAGGAATACTTTTTTTTTTTTTTTTTTAAACACATGAGAAAGAAAATTACCAAATATAGTGACAAAAACTATTCTGGTTTTTTAATTTTTTGAACATTATGGCCATTTAAATCACTTAGCTAGAAGTTAGTATCGCCTGGTCTTGCTTTAGGCTGGCATGAGTGTGGTAGCAAAACAATACAACTTAATTGACCCAGGGAGAGCTCTTAAGAAACACCCTCAAAATATTTTAAGTACTTTTACACTCTTACCAGATGCAAAAGATAATTTTAGTGTAAGTTTCTTTGTACTGTTGTGAGTTACAAATGTAATTGCTCTAGAAAATTGAGTCTATGTAAATAAAAGATCCCATAACAGTTGCTATGGAACTAGTTGCTAACACTAACATTATTAAAGCTCATTTTGGATTGGAGGGAAATGCATCTGTAAGACACTGAAAACTGCTTCTATAATTTGGGGCTGAGGAAGAAAAAAATTGGAGGGAGGCAAAAATGAAAGAAAGTATTTGAAAGTGTTCATTACCCTTGAAGATTGTATATATTTTTCTATTAAAAATTCTATACTGCTTTAATGGTGGTAGTAGCTAACAAGTATTTTACAGTATTATTTTCTACATCTGCACCAATGAAAAGATATTTTAACTTTTGGAACTAGGGGATTTAAAAAAAATTATATGATGATTTGGATACATAGACAGAGTATTTTACTACAGGCCCCCATTAGGTTTTTTAAATTTGTTTCTTTCTTTTCAGGTATTTACTAATGGAAAAAAAACAGGAAAACAATTAAAGAATATTTTTCCAACCTATATCCCTTAGGAATTTAGGGGTTTTTATGTTTCCTTTACCCTTTCCCACTGTGAAAGTTTGGCTCTAAAATGGAGTTATTGCTGAAGAAAAGCTTGCCCCCAAATAGAATGCCATTCTGTCTACCAACCCTCCCCAATTTCATTTTATTTTTACTCTTCATATTTTTCCTCTTCTTCAACTTTTTAGGTTTACTTTGGAAACTTCCTCAAATTTATTTTGACATGAAATTGAGATTTGAATACGTAAGTAAAACTAATATGAATGATAAAGGAGAAATGTACAATAATTAAAATAATTTTATTTTTATAGATGAGAAAGTTTTTAGAATGGAGAGGCACATGACTTGCCTCAATTTATCAGCATTTTTTTAGTTGCAAATTTGGCCTAAAACTCAAGCATGTCATATTCTTGAGTCAATATTCCTTTCAGTGGGACCTCCAGCTTTAATGAGGACATCTGTGAAGCCAGGTTGTTTGTAATGATCATCATATGAAGTTTCTTAATTCTTATTTTAAAAAGTTTTTTTTTTAAATTTTCATTCTGAAACATATTTTTTTCCAAGTTTGAAACCATAGATCTTAAGAGTCGGTGGTGTATTTTTGGTCAGTTACCAGTCTCTTCCTTATTGAAGATAAGCCCCTCATGGAACAGCAGACTAAATGTGAATCCGCTGTATTAGGTGGCAAAAAGGAGGAGACACATGTTAAAGTGGTTGAGTAGCGTTAAAAAAAAAAAAAGGTGGGGGGTGCGAATGTTGAAAACAAACTTCTTTATGTCAATATAATTACTTTCCCATGATACCATCCCTCAAGCTTCTGTTTGCAAACTTTTATTCTCATAAACGAAGCTTACAATAGGCAATGAAATTTAGTTTCTACATTATATTTGAGTTTTATTTTTAATATGAGGATCAGATGCCTGAAAGGATATGAGTTCAGTTATAATTAGAACTATATCGCTTTTGAAACTTCAGAGTTTTTTCACAATTTTTAATTTTCTCGGGCTTCCTGGATATTCAACTTTACCTACTCACACAGATTTTTATCATTAAACTGTAAATTTTGAAAATGTTCCTTCATAAGCTCTGTTTTTTTTTAAGCCAGTGCTTATATTTAAAAACAGAATATTTTTAATAAAGTCTGTCAGTAAAAACACTTACGTCCAAATAATGAATTAAGCAACCACAGGTAGCTGTTGTCTACTCTTATCAAATGCAGTGTTACTTGAATGAGAGTAGAAATCTGTTATATTTCCAAGGAGGAAAAAGAAAATCTAATAGAGAAAAAGGTGGCTGAATGATTTTTCATTCAATAGCTATTTTCCTGTTGTTGAGATTGCTTTTAGAACCAGTGTCCTATTTTTGTTATTTTCCCTTTGCCTATGTTTGACATTTTTAAAAAGTTTTCCTCATGAGATATGCTATAGAATTTTTATGTATACTTTTTTGCATCCATTTTTCAGAATATATGTTGCCTAATTAAAATAGTAGTTTTATGTCATAAACCTTTTATGAATTCAGAGCCTACTTTTATGGGTATAATTAAATAACTGTACCTTAAGAAATTCAAAATGCAAAATGATAAAAGGGTATATTTTAAATGTAATACCTATTATGTGGGGGAGATGTTGAAGAATTATAGTTAATATAAATAAATTTAAAGCTAAATAGCATTTTAACTATTGATCACCTACTGAAAGCATTGTTTTGGAAAAAAGTTGAAGGAACTAGCTTTTTAACTATAGGCAGCTCATTTGTTATTTCCAAGTGTCATTATTTTCCCCAAAAGTAATAGATAAATCCCAAAATCTCTTTCAACTTTAACTTTACAAATGACTTTCTTGCAACATTTTCACTTTAAAAATATTTACCATAAGTAATAGGAATATATGGGCATGCTCTTTTCTGAATGCTCCTAAACTTAATATACTTTTAAAGGAGGTACATTAGATTAATCTGTTCAGGCTACCTGTTTTTTTCCCCTTGTGCCTAATATAGGTCCAAGAATAGCTGAAAAACATGATTAATAAACAAAACGAAACAGAGCTTGTAACGTAAGGAAATGAATGAGACCTGAGAGTCTGGGAAGAAAAAAATTCAATGGTAAATTATACTATGGAAGGATATACTATTTAGTTAAAAAAAAAAAAAAACAACTGTTATTAAGAGAGGTAGAGAAGAGCGAAGTGCCATATGCTAAAAAGTATATATTTCCTCATGAAAATCTATAGAATTATAGAATGTATTTCTGTGAGGCCAGAAGATTAGAAACAATTTAAGATTAGACTGGATATCATCGTGGTTACCGAGCTGAACTTAGAAACTGGATTGCCGGACTCCTGTCCTGAATATGTCATTTATAGCTAGGGGACCATATACATTTCATTTAATTTCAAATTCCTCACGTGTACAATGTGGATGATGATATTGTCTACCCCATAAGGTTGCAGTGAGGATTAAATAAGATTAGACATCTATTTCCTGGCATGAAGGAGGTGTTTAATAAACATTAACTATTATTATTAGTGTAGAATTGTACTCGAGAGAACCTGACAAAGAAAGGGAATAGATTAAATTCACCTTGTGCAAATGACAAAGCTAGACTTCAAGTACACATTCAATTGAAAATCTCATTTCTCGAAAGCAGAGCATTTGATAAATTTTTGTCTTAGCTCACTGATAGTTTCATCCTGTAAAAGGTGAAAGAAGCTATTAGGGAAATTGGTACTAGTGACCTGACCTATGCATTTGCATATTGGAAGCATTAAAAAAAAAGTATTGAAAAGAGCCAGGGTACCTCCCAGGAAATTACTGACAGGGTCAGATTTTAAATTGGCAAAACACAAGAAGAAAGGCCACATACTTAGATATTATGGTGATACCGACTGTCAGAATAATGTCAGAGGTGCTCAAGTCTAAAAAGAACTGTGATTTATAAAAACTGTTAAGGTTAACAAAAAATTTTAAATATGTAAGGGAGTTTCCAGGTAAGCAGAATTACTTAGCGAAATATACAGGGTTGGGCAAAAGTAGGTTTACCGTTGTAAGTATGCAAACACAGAGCTTATTCTCGTATTTATTAACTATTGTATTATTTTCTACACGAACAACTGTAAATCTACGTTTTCCCTACCTGCATATTCTTTGGCAAAAGGCTATTAATGAGCAAAGCTTGAAGCTTGCTGGTGAGAGAGGTGATCAGGCCCAGCTATTATTTGATAACAAAGGGATCAAGACCCTGAACCCCTTCCACTTGAGATTCAAAGTTGTTGACATTTGCTGAGACGAGTGGAGATAGCCTTGACCTAGGTTTTATAGCATAAAAGGGCAGGTCAGCATAAGGGGTAGGAAGAGATGGGGCTGTTGGACTGCGCTTTATGCCAGGTCAGATGGGTGAATTAGAAGATGATTCTGAATCTACAGGAAACAATGACCACCTACTGTTCCTGTCAACCTGAAAAAGGCTACATAAGGCAGCCCAACCAGCCTGAACACTGGCAGCCCAGACTGAGGGTAACAATCAAAAAGAGTTTTGACAGGCGAGGTTTCAGGAGTAATAACAGACAGAAAAATAGCATTTAACATTGTCAGCCCTGGCAAGTTTTCAGCCAACAAGAGAAAAATGCTTTCTCACTAGGCACGTGGAAGCAAAGGCAAGCATGACCTCTACTACTCAGATTTCACATAAAACACCAGGCTTTGGGTTTGATGACCCTACCATATCATGGCCCCATGTTCTAGCACAGTTACCATCAAGAAGTGACTATATTCCTTCAGCTTCAAGGGGGCAGGTAAGATCTCTGGCTTGAGTGTTGAGAGAATAAAATCAAGCTAGTACTTTGAATATAAATAAGCATGAGTATATTCTATCAGGAGAGGAGAATATAGGGTCAACTTTCTATTAAGCGGGCAGATGTAGCCTAGAGCAGTCTTTCTCAAACTATGTTGAAAGAACATTCTACCCAAGTCCATTTGGACAGATGCCTTTGTAAAATAATAAGAATGACTTACTTGAAAATTAAATTTTAAAAAGGATACATAATATAAAGCACTATTTTTTAATTATGAGATTAAAAATTAACCAAATTAGAATTCAATAAATATAACACATATAACATTGGGAAAATAATTACAAATTGTATAGCTTGTTCATTGTGTAGATGTGCACAGATATTATACACTTAACTAGAGCACTGAACAATATCTTAGCCAGTACTTCCCATCCTTGCCACAGAAGGGACATATTGAGAATGTCAATATGCTTGCAGTGCTGTGGAGTGATTAGATGAGATTACTTAGGCCACTGTAAACTCCTCCTGGCCATCCCAGGACTGAGACACACCTCTAAGCCTTGGGACTGCGGGGGTGGGCGTGGGGCGGGGGATGAGGCTAAGCTCATGTAGTCACGTATATAGAACCTACTGAAAGAAAGCTTCTCCTGCTCTTTCTCTGTGCATGCACACATTATGAGAAAGAGCACTTAATTGCCATCCTTATTCACAAACAGTCTCACTCTCTGTGATCATGGAAAGCCTTGAAACAAGGCTGTCTGACCTGAGTACCCGGAAACTTGGATTAATATGGAAAACTCTTTCATGAAGAACCTGTACTGTGATAACACATTTGCTGCGTACAGCCCAACATTTTTGACGTTAAATTCTCTTATTGTATTAAAATACACTATTCTTAATATATTACCTTTCATGTTAAAAAGAGTTAACACTAAATTTTATTTATGCAAGGCTTTTATTTCACATTTAATTTAATGAGCAGTATCAAATTTTATGGTCACGGTTTTTCAATTTTTAAGACTCACAGGACCTTGGTAATGTGCTGACTTGACATAAACAGCAAATGGTGTGATCAGGGGTGGAGCTCGGGAATGCTACCATCCCCAAGTAAAGGTCCTGTCAGGTAATAAGAAATCAAGGTCTTCCTTTATCCTCTTCCATGACTCAATCTAGATGAAGCCTGTCCACAGGACAAGAGGCCAAGGCTCTAAAGTGCTGGGACTGAGAGTAATCAAGCAAGTTTGCAGATGCCATCTGTGAGGCAGAGGATGGATTCGGAATCACACAGCCCAGAGAGAAGCGGCAGAGGGAAAGGCACACGCGTGTGCCCTCCGTGGCCAGAATGTCTGGATCTGAGTTCTGGCCTCACCACTTCTTATCTGTTATTTATTAAATGGTGAAGTTATCTGTAAAGACGGCATTTTTCTTCATGCTGTCATTCTGAGAATTAACTAAAGTAATGTACTTAGAGCCTGGATAATCCTAGGTGATCAATAAATGTTTGGCCATTTGAACAACTGCAAACCACTGCAGGCCTAAGGAAAACATGTACAGAAATCTTTCCTGTGTCACATGAAGTATGAATATATTTGAGGAAATGTGATTCACCGAGGGCTATTCTGTGATTGGCTATCTGCTGTTTTTTATTTTATTTTATTTTATTGAGTAAGAAAGAAACCACACTTTATTTCCCCGTTAATACTAAGTCGTACTATTCAAAACGTGTTTCCAGTTACTCAGCCAAGTTGCCTGCCGTTATCGGTAACAGAGAAGGAAATCAGCCCCAGCAGAGGGAGGCGTCAGGGGCAGCCCTGCGGAGCCATGGGGCTGATATTTGTTGAGCACCAGTTCTGTGCCCTGAGAAGAGCTTCTCATTACCCCCAGGAATGTGGCTACGTAACTTGAGTTTTCATTGGGCAAATTATGGATCCTCAGTTTTTTTACTTGGAAAGGGGGCATAATATCTGTCTTGTAGGGCTACTGTCACCATTAAATAGATGCATTCATGTTACCTACTTAAGAGAGAAGACTTCAAACACACGTATGCTGTACCGTGCTGATTTTCATTCAGTTGTAGGGCTACTCAAATTCTCTTTCCTGCTCCTCTCCTTGCCAAAAGCCGTGTCCTTTTAAAGAGTGTGGGTAAGTATTATATTGTGTGTGAAAATCAGAGGCACTAGTCTAAAAATATGTAACCTGGATTCTATTCCTGGCCTAGCTACAGACTCCTGTTAACTTATTAATATGTGCATGCCTCAATTTCGTATACATATATGTATACAGAGAGAACTAACTCCTTCTACACCTCCTATAGGAATTTTGGAGTGCTGTTGAGTGCCCATAAACTCTGAGTTCTCTTGAAGAAAGTAATATGCATATGCAAGGCTTATACTATTAGGTCGCATATGCTTAAGTTATCAGAGCACTTGATGACAGAAAAGGGGCTTTATCTATATGCTTATACACAGGAAACAGTGTTTATATAATTGGAATTTACTTTTTTGGTAACATTTTGAGTTTTTATATAGAAACTTTCTGATATTTAACTTTTACAAAATTAAAAACGTTTGCACTAACAAAAAGAAACTTAGTAAATACCCACTTTACCACGGTGGCCTTACGGGAGGGCAGACCTGATTTGGAGTAAGATTACCAAAGGGCACAAATTCGGTTGATTGTGACACTCGATTTATTCATTGCAGGTAAATAATCTTAAGTCTCAATTCTGGAAATAGAATCATGGAGTATATATTTTAAAAATTATTCCTCCACCAGATACTTTTGCTTTCTTTTTATGATCTTAGATTTCTCTACATGATAGTTATCTATGGAGACAAATGTCAACATATATTTAATATGCATTTGCATGCTAGGAGTTTACCTCCAGAAATTCTGATGCAGTTAGCTTGTCCCGGGACCTATAAATTTAGAATGGCCCACAAGTGAGTTTGAAATGTATCTTTAATTACACTGGAAAGGGAGCTTTCACAGACCTTTTTAATCTGAGGGGAGGTTACCTCTGCCTCAGCCTTGGCAGCTTTATCAGTAGAGAACATTCTATTGATTTCCCGAAAATTTTGTTTTCCAATCTTCTGTGTGTTTGGCTGTAGCAAAAAAAATAAGGATGTGGAAGAGAATGAATTGAACCTGTTGATTTATGGAGCCTAGCATCAAGTTCACCTGCATGTCAACTAGATCTGCTTTTGTGTTCTTTTGTCTTACAAAATTTTCCCGTATGAGGGAATCACTGATACTGCTGGAGCACCAGAGTTTAGGGTTCTCTGTTAGAGTTGGACAGCATTCTGTGAAAGCTCAGTGTCACCTTACAAAAAGTGGTCATTGCATGAAGTATTTTCTTGGACTTCAACATTTTCTGATTTGCAATGATTATACTACTCCTTAACTTTAGTGTAGTAATCACTTCAGAGCACTGTTGTATAAAATACAGACATGAATGAGCAAAGCTCTTTATAATCTGGAAATAATTTATAATTTAATTAAGACTGCCTTCCTGAATATAATGATCCATATGATGCTAACCTTGAGGATATTTTATTATGTGCATTTATTTAAAGCTCACCTTTTAGAAAAAGTTGAGGTAGTTTTCTTAGAGAACATAGTTCACCTTCATTAGAAGAAATTGCTTAGTTAACTATATTAAAAAAAAAAAAGGGTTTCTAGATAATTACCCAAATTCTATGTGGTGATTGTAACAAAGGAGAGCAATGCAGTAATTGAAAAAGTAAAAGAGAATTGTTCCTACTCTGCCCTGAACTGCACGTTCCAGAGGTGATAACAATTAATGTTTTTGTATGCATTATTTGGGATTTTATTTACACATATAATCAATATCTCTCCTCACTGACCAGAAGCTTATTTTTCTTTTAAGCAAAAATGATTCCTTTTTACATATAAAAAATGTTCTCAACGAATGTTTTAAGTCACTTCTAAGTTAGATGCTTAGTAACAACGTGGTTGTGCTGGTTTTTTGACTCTGAGGCTATCAAGAGTGAAAAGCTGAGCCTACCCAATTTTTCTAAGTGTCAGGGAAATGTACACCTGTTTTCATGCCTCTGACTCTCTGTGTCTCCCCAGGGGATGAAGCTTCTACTCAGGGGATTTCTGGTAGGGGGAAAAGGGTCTGCGCCACAGTCTCACTCTAAGTGATTATTATCACACCGGTAAGTTTCCACTGTGGCTGCTGGTGCAGGCTGTGAACCCATTTGAAGTCAGCAGGGGACCGTTAGAAACCTCCCTTTTGCTGAGAGGAGCTGTAGAAACCTCTGCTCCTCTGAAGCATACTTGCAGCCTGCGGTCAGTCGCCTCTTTTTTCAGGCAGTGCTGTTTCAAACTGTCTTCTATCCCACAGAGCAAAAACATACCCAACAAAAAACAGCACAAACAATCCTCATGAGTGTTTTTGAATTTTCCTCTGTTAATGGTATGAGGTCTTGCCAGGAGCCATTTGCGGTTTGCGCACACTAAATAACATAACATTCACACACTTAAAAACAATTAATATCAAGCATCAAATCAAGTCTAGTTGATGCAAGACCTAGACTAATTGGCTTTTCTACCTGCCTTGTGGAAAAAGTGTTTCATCTTCTTTAGAGGTTGCTGATTGCTATAAAAGGAGGTATATTTAGCAATCTGTAAAAGATACAGGACACTATACTTAATAATGACATAATTGCATAAATTGCACACTGTGAAGTTTGTGTATTAGATTATCAGCAAAAGATTATACCTTTTAACATAAAAACACTCTCCATCAGTTAGTGGAAAGCGATTCAAACTTACGTCTCCTTATCTACGCAGCTGGCAGTGAACTTAGCAGCGCTTAAATTCCCGTTTGGTATGAATTGAAATGATGTTGTCCTTGATTGAGAGCATTGATTTTTCTACCAAATGGAACTCAGGTAGAATTATCATTTATAGTAGGAATTTAAGGAGAAATTAAGAAGTTACATAAATAAAAAGGCTCCCACAATCATTATCCAAAGAGTTTTAATCTTCAGTTAAAAAACATAGTATTAAATCTGCGTCAGAATAGGTCTCACTCCTCTTCTCAAGTAGTTTAGAAACTAACAGTGGAGACAAATTAAATTCCACCATCAAATGACTATGGAAACGGTAGGATATCATGGTGGTGAGGTATATCTGGCCTACTAATAAGTGATAATATTTTTATAAAACATGAACTTTGAAAAAAAATTATTGAGATAAAAAATAATAGTAGTGATATTTTTATCCCATTCATTGGCTTGAGAGAATCAGATCATTAGTTAAGTTAAAAAAATTTTTTTGTTAGTAAACAAAATTATATAAAAACAAGTTTTTCGATTTATTGGTTATCGATGCTGCCATTTAATTTTACCTCTGGCATTTGTACTTAAAAGCATTGACTTCATTATTTGGAACACTAAGGTTGATTTATGGGGGTTCAGAATTTTGTTATCACTGAAGTGCGATCTGGAGTCAAGTATTTAGCTTTCTGAGTTTTGTTGGCCTCCCTCTGAAATTGGTACAATTATTTCTATATCAGTGCTTTGCTTCAAGAATAAGGAAAGCTTCTGGGCAAGAGAGGAAAGCTATGTGCTCCCTTCCCTTCCTAAGAGAAAGCATCTCTGTCTCTACACTGTTCTGATCGGTCTGGACTCTCCTTTAAATTCATTCTTGATATTCTTGGTTCTTATGCTCCAAATGCTCTTTCTCTTTCTTCCCTTCTTAGACTGCTGTAACTCCTGTGCTCTGGCCCTTCATGTTACTGTGAGCTCAGCCTTCCAGATCGTTATAAAAAGGGAATATCTGATACAAGAACAGGAGACAACTGTGATGATCTCAGGAGGCAATTAGTGAATGATATGGCATTCACAGGCCTGAGGTCCTGCATTTCTGTTGTAGGGGTTCTTGGAGGCAGGAGGTAGTGAGTGGGGGGAGAGAGACCTCCTTATGAGTTGGCTGCTTCTCACCATTTCTCAGTTTATTTCATTCACACTGTACATAGGAGAGATTTATTAAAGAAGTGTCCATTTGGCTGCTGGAGCTTCTTAATTTTCTGTGTTGAGAAGTTATATTGTTTGTTGTGTTTCCATGGCTATTTCATTGGGAAATATCTCATTGGAAGGACTGAGGAAACTGAATAACATATCGTTAATCAACTGCCAGAATAAACCCAAAGTCTCTTGAATTGAATGAAAAATATTTTTTTACACAAGTATCACATGTTTATTGTAGAAAAATATAAAGACAAGGAGATGATTAAAGCCATGAATACTTTTTCATTATTAAAAGGGCTATTGTTAAAATGTTATGTTCTATTCTAGAATATGTGACTTAGAGGCCAATAGATAATATATCTATATTAATATTATATATTATTTATTATATATTACATAATATAGAATATAAAACTATTTTATAACTTGCATTTTAATTTAATATAATATAGATAGTATATACATCTTTCTATGTCAATAGGTTCATTTTTACAATATTTTTAGTTGTTATAAGATATTCCAATTCTCACTGTTTTGTTTTTCTCTACCTTATCATATATTTTTCAATGTATTTGTTATTGATACTGTCATTTGATTCAGCAATTATAATTTAAAATGTAAAGTATAGGGATATTCCTTTTCAATATCTAAATTCTGTCTAATAAACACACCTCATTTTCAGTATCACTATTAATACTTTGTTTAGTGTCTTTCTTTTGGTGGTGGTATAAGTATTTGCCTGTCCCATTTAAGTAAGGCATAGGGTTCAGCCATTTTGTCAGCACAGATTTGCTGTTTCTATCTCTTTAAATCAGCAGCTAACTCACTCTGACTCAGAGATTTCTGTTCTGACTGTCTCTAGTCATGTTTGTTTTGGATTCAACTGGAAGAGACATCAAAATGATAACATATAAATCCTTAAATATACAACAGAATGAAGAAAAAAACATGAAGTTTATTAAAATTATTTTTTGCATAGATAATTGCTAACATATTGGTAAGTAATCAGATAGGAAGATTTTGTTTTTTACTGGTTCATGGTATTATGAATACTGATATATATTTCTGTCTCAAATCTCTTAAGTTTTTAAGATGAAACTAAGTAGATTTGTCACACACCGAGTGATATTAAAACAGTGCTTCTTGCTGCAATTTGAGATTCCCGAAGGAAGGGCTTTATGTCTGTGAAAGCTCCGATCTTTCTTCGCATTCTGTACAGTTCACCTCCCTCATGGCTATGGTTCAGGGACCCGCAGAAGAATGAATTTCCTGAAATGGCCACTTCAGTTTTCAAAAAGTCACTTTGTGTCAAACGATTCATTATTTTGAGACAACTTCTGGTCTTACTCCGCTATTCCTCAGGCCATGTGAGCAACCTGAACTCCATGCTTATATTACTAGGTGCAATTCTGAGTAACTAACCACAAAATTGGTAGAGTAAGTGGGTCTTTTTTTTCTGGAATAAGCAAATGCTTTCAGAACCTATATTCATACTCGAGAGAGGAATGTTAACTTGAGCAAAATATAGCAAGTGTCATTTTTTTTGTGGGTCATCAATTAGATTTCTTTTTCACATGAGAAAGATAGCACCATTCTCTGTTCTTTTTATTTTTTGATTTTTTTTAATGAGTGAGAGAGGCCAGAGGGAATCATTTGAACATACTTGATAATAGATTCGAGGGTCCAGATGGTTTTCCTTGCTCTGTGTTTATGCATCAAAGTGTGATGCATAAACACACTTTTGTTTCTATAATTAATCTGATTTTACCAGTGAAGAGACCTTTAAATGTGTTGTAATTCCTTTCACATGATAATTAGTATACTGTAATTTTTAATGTTCTCTTTTTTAATGGGGAAAAATAGTGCCTCACTTAAACCTGTGATACAAGAGGCTCTGGAATGAGCCAAACAGCTGCTGAGATATTTCTACACCTCCTTAATGAAGAAGTAATCTAGTTTGATGGATCTCGTTATTTCTATCTTAATCACAGCATGCAAAATTGGCAATACATGTGTTTCACTTCAGTTAATTACTCAGAACACATGCACAATACAGGGTTTTACTTCAATTAATTACTTTGAATTTCAATGCTTTAAGGAGAGACCACAGCAAAAGTATCTGTTAGAGTTCTTAGATAACTCTAATGAATGTTAGAGAAACTTTATGTAACAGCCTCCTCCAAGTCTAGATTTTCTGCTCTCATAGTGAAAAATTGGAAACTATGAACATGTAGAATATAAAACAATAAATCAGATAATTGGATGACCGAATATCTTGTCTTAGCTATACTCATTACCTGAGGGTTCAAGGAAGAGTGAAAAACTATTAGATTAACTGTGCCGTGGTTATAGGGGAAAAAAAGGAAATGCATGTGTTCTTACTCACACATTGATCTACCATTTACGACCCTAAACATAAATTTTATTGGGGCTATTCTGTTGTGCTGGTCTTGGAAAAGTTTATAGATTTAAGATAAAGTTATTTTCTTATTTTTATTGTATGTGTCAAAAAGCCATGTTCTAAACAATGCCTGATTACTTGGTACCATGCAAATAAACAATTAGAGTTCTTTTATAGTTAAAAACTAGAAACAATCATTTGACTCTGGGATATAAGAAAAGCTTAAAAATTGGAGAAGTAATAATCATTACCATCATGATCGAATGTAAACTCTAAAGAAAAATAGGCTAAAAGTAAAATAAAAGGCAGTATAAGCCTCAGTTCCATTTACCAATGACCAAGGCTGGTAACTGGTAAGTACACCCTGGAAGGGAAGATGGGGTGCTAACATGGATGCTGGAGTTCACAAGAAAGGTCTCTTGTATCCCTAGTGGGTGTGGCTCAGTGGGTTGAACATCTTCCCATAAACCAAAAGGTCACTAGTTTGTCACTAGGTTGATTCCCAGTCAGGGAACATGCCTGGGTTGCAGGTGAGGTCCCCAGGTGGGGAGCCTATGGAAGGAAGGCAACCAATCAATGTTTCACTCTCATATCAGCATTTCTCTTCCTCATTTTCTCTCTCCCTTCCCTTCTCTCTCTTTCTAAAAAAAAAAAAAAAGGAACAAAAATGTGATGGGAAAGACAATAGAAAGGGCATATAAAAGTAGGTGAAGAAATCTATTAAAAATTATGACAGAAAAATAATTTTGCATCTGGGACACTATTAATGCACTATAGCAATTAAAATTGAGGATTGTACAAATATATGTACCAAAAAAGTGTCCATACCAGCTTGATAGTTTTCCGGGGGCAGCATTATAGAAGTCTGTATGAAAAAAGGAAGGGCATATTTTTATCTATTTTATTTTAAAGTTTATTACTATTTTTAGAATTGCCAGATCAGCTGAACTGAAAAAGACCCACCAAGAGTGCTACAGAGGAGTTGGTATGAACTTGCACCTCTCTAAGCTCTGGGTATTTCATAAGTAAAGATGTAATTTTGACTCTCTCTCTATATATATATACACCCAGCACCAAACCTCAAAGAACTTAGACTTCCAGCCAAGATGGAGGCATAGACAGACATTCGGCATCTCCCTCCACAATAAAGAAGAAATACAACTACCTCAAAATTAGAGACAACCAGAAGTTCAAGAAAACTGAGCTGCACAGAAGTCCAACAAACAAAGATATAAAGAAGAAATACTCATCCAGACAGGTAGCAGGGGTGGAGCCGGAGCGGAGAGGATGCAGTGTGGTGGTGGCAGCAGCGGTGGCAGAAAGCCCAGTTACACATTTTAAAAAGTAGGAAGGGACACTGGGGAGCACTCCCAGCACCAGACCAGACCACTCAGCTTATGGTTCCAGCGCCGGGGAAAATCAAGCCTCATTGCTTCTGACTGTGCAAACCAGTAGGGGTCAAGGCAGAGGAAGAAACTGCTGGTCTCTCAACAGAGTCCGCTTGTTTAAAGGGCCCTCATGATCCTAGAACATCTGCAGACCCACCCACTCTGGGAACAATGGCCAGGGCAACAGCTAGAGAGGTGCCAGTCCCATACAAAAGTGGGAGAAGTGCCTGGAAAAGGGGCAAGTGCTGAGCAAGTGGAATTGTTCCCTCTCAGACCCCTCCCTCACATACAGTGCCACAGCGTGGTGAAACGGGTCACCCTTACTGATGAATACCTAAGGCTCCACCCCTTACAATGTAACAGGAGTGACAGCTCTACCTAAGACACAGAGGCAAACAAACACAGGAGCCTGTCAAGATGAGGAGACAGAGAAGTGTGGCCCAAAAGGGGAACAGATCAAGGTTCCAGTGGGAGAACTAATCAACAAGGAGATAACCAACCTAATAGATGAGGAGATAGCCAACCTAACAGACACAGAGTTCAAAACACTGGTGATAAAGATGCTCACAGGCTTGACAGATATGCTTGAGTATGGCAAACACATAAGGGAAGAAGTGAAGGCTATGCTAATGAAATGAAGGAAAATCCACACAAAACCAGGAGTGAAGAGGAGGAAACCAGGGTTCAGATCAATGACTTGGAACATAAGGAAGAAAAATACAGTCAGCCAGTGCAGAATGAAGAAGCAAGAATTGAAAAAAATGAGGAGAGGCTTAGGAACCTCTGGGACAACTTTAAACATGCCAACATCTGAATCATATGGGGTGACAGAAGGAGAAGAGGAAGAGCAAAAAATTAAAAGCTTATGTGAAAAAATAATGAAGGAAAACTCCCCAAATTTGGTGAAGTAAATAGACATACAAGTCCAGGAAGCACAGAGAGTGCCAAACAAGCCAGACCCAAAGAGGATCACATCAAGACACATCATAATTAAAATGTTAAGATAAAGAGAGAATCTTAAAAGCAGCAAGAGAAAAGCAGAGAGTTACCTACAAAGGGGTGCCTATAAGACTCTCAGCTGATTTCTCAAAAGAAACTTTTCAGGCAGGAAGGGACTGGCAAGAAGTATTCAATGTGATAAAAAGGAAGGACCCACAACCAAGATTTCTCTATTCAGCAAAGCTATCATTTAGAATGGAAGGGCAGATGAAGTGCTTCCCTGACAAGGTAAATCTAAAGGAGTTCATCATCACCAAGTCATTATTATATTAACATTATATTATATGTTAAAGGGACTTAGTGAAGAAAAAGACGATCAAAATTATGAACACTAAAATGACATCCAACTCACAACTATCAACAACTGAAACTAAAAAATAAAAACAAAATCTAACTAAGCAAACCAGAACAGGAACAGAATCATAGGTATCAAGATCACTTGGAAGGTTATCAGCTGGGAGGGGGAAGAGGGAGAAATGGGGAAATGGTACAGGGACTAAGAAGCATAATTTGTTGGTACAAAATAGACAGGAGAAAGTTAAGAATAATATAGGAAAGGGTGAAGCCAAAGAACATATATGCATGACCCATGGACATGAACTAAGAGGGGTGGGATTGCTGGAGGGAAGGGGGGTACTGAGCAGAGGGGAGCAAGGGGAAAAAAATTGGGACTACTATAATAACATAATCAATAAAATATACTTAAAAAAAACCCCACCAAACTTCAAAGGACTAAGCTTAATTTCTGCACTCTGTTAGAGGATATATCTTAATTCCATTTATATCCTGCCTTAAGGACAAAATTATTTATACAACAGAGTAATGGTCACAAGAATTTTAAGTGTGGAAAACATTGTTAAAAAATTGCCTTCCTAGTTTCACTTTGACTTCTTTGTTAAATGAGCATTTACAAGCTATTTTAAAAGAAAGTAAAGCAAAGCAAAAGAAACAAACAAAATCTAGAAGCCCTAACAGCCTTCCAAAACTCTACTAAAAAAGTTCTATTGACAATAAACAGGAAAAACACCAATTTGTTTCACAAGTTGAGTTTACAATATAACACATGTTCAAGAGCTAGTTCTTAAAAAACTGAGTGGATGAAAATACTTTATGAATCGCTGTGTTTCTTTGAGGAAGAATAGTGCAGTTGAAAGAGCAGTTGCTTTCTGACTTTCGTTGGAAAGTCTAAATTCCAACATAGTTGTTAGATGAAACTATACAATCCAAATCTCTTCTCATTGGCAATGGAATTTGGCTTTGGGTAATGGCTACATTACTCATCTGTTAGTTATTCTTTGAACAAAAGCAGTTTTGTTGTTCAACCTAGAATCTGAACAGATAAGCGTCTACCAGCCTTTGCACTGAGGCTTGGACTGGTGCCAAAACCATTTTCAGAGTTCAAAAATTAGCGCCACAACATACACGGATCTACGTATAAGACTCATTCACATTCAATGTCCACGGGGTGCAAAATATACAAATAATTACTTCTCCTGAGATAATTTTTAACTTTCTACAGTTACCAAACTGGAAATTTCAATTTTTCCCAAACCAAGATGTCATGTGCCCTACCGACACGAGAACAATTGAAATTGAAATAACTCACATTATAAAAATAGCAATCATTCCAGAATATTCTGGAATGAGACAAAATGTAATGGGTCATTTTTATCCTCCAAATATAATGAACTATCCAGATAACATAAAAGAGAGGCAGTTTGTTTTAGAGTACACTGGCTCACAAATTTTAAAAAACAGTTGTAAAACCAAGTCCTCATGAAGGTATAAAAATGAGGTGAACTTTCCATACTGAGTATTTGAAAACCAGGCACAAGTTGAAGGTTTCTTTTCATATCAGAACAATGATAGTGGCTGCTGAAGTCTTTGGTTTTGATTTAAAAATATTTATATATAAAAAGTGGAATAAAAAAGGCAAAGATTAATATTTAGATGTGGATTCCATTTTTAAATGACTTAATGTTAATGCCCAACTTTTAAAAAATACTGAGCCTGCAAAACAAGTAAATGTTTAAAACTAATACTACCTGTCCTTTGAGAGAGCATTGTTCATCTCACTGCCTATTTTTTGGACAAATCTACTTTAAAACATAGTAATTTTTTTTAAAATCTTCTGCTCATATACAAGATCTGTCCGGAAAAAGTCCAGCCATTGATAACATGCAACAAGAGTGTTTTGCATGACATAGATGTAACTTGTTGGCAGCCAAGGAGAGTGGACTGGAATGCACATGCATGAACAATGATGACTTCACTGTACTAGTCAGTGGGGGTGGTAGACACCATTGAGCGAGCATGTGTACTGTGTGGCCGTCGCAACAAATCTGCACCAAATTTTGCGTTAAGCTTGAACATTCCTCCACAGACACTGTTCAGATGATTCAGAAGGCTTTCGGGGATAATGTAATGAGTGCAGCACAAATAAAATTGTCACGCAAATGCTCCAAAAATGGTCGAGAATCTGTTGAAAATGATCCACATTCCGGAAGGCCTGCACCGACCAGAACACCTGAGAATGTTGAACATGTACAGGCTGCAATCCACAAAGATCGGCAACTGACAGCGTGAGACCTAGAAGCTGATCTGGGGACTCCAAAAACTACTGGCTCTGAGATTTTGATGCAGGATCTTGTCATGAAATGTGTTGTGGCAAAATTTGGTTTGCAGCTTCTGCTCCCAGAGCAGAAGGAACATCATGCTATAGTTGCTAATGGTGCTGGGAGAACTGTGTGAGTTCCCAAGGCACCTGCTTTGAAGGGGACTGAGTTGTCATTGTCCTATGTGTGATGTTTCTTATATCTCGTATCTTCTTCAATATATGTCTCCATTTTTCATAGCACATGGCTGGATACTTTCTGGACAGACTTCTATACTGCATATAATGTGAAGATATGCTTTCAGACATCAGAAAGTAATTAGAGAAATTTTTGTTGGGTGAAAATCAATAAGCATTTAAAAGTGAAATATCTATCAATCTATATGTATATACACATATACACACATGGATACATAATATATGTTTATATATAAACCCCCATTATCCCAAGGAAGATTATAAATAGTATGTATTTTTAATTTGAATCTGTTTATGCCCCATTCTGTCTAATGAAAATTTTATTGAATAATAGATATTCAATAAATATTTATTGAATTTGTGAAATTATTTGTTTCACATATCTAACATATAGCTCAATATTCAAGAGTGACTTCATTTACTTTCAATATAACATTAATTTTGGAAACTATGTTGCCTTTATTTTATTTTATTTATTTTTAAAGATTTTATTTATTTAGTTTTAGAGAGAGGGGAAGGGAGGGAGAAAGAGAGGGAGAGAAATATCCATGTGTGGTTGCGTCTTGCACATCCCCAACCAGGGACCTGGCCCACAAAGCAGGCGTGTGCCCTGACTAGGAATCGAACCGGTTCACAGGTTGGTGCTCAATCCACTGAGCCACACCAGCCATGGCTGTTGCCTTTATTTTAAAACCATTGTGCCAAAGTAGTTCAGTCTACCTACCCACCATTGGGGGAAAAAAACATTTAAATTAAAAGATGATCCTTATTTTCAGATTTAAATAATAAGAGCTATTGAACATTCATTTTGGGGATATCTCCAGAACAGAAAGAAAAGAAAGCTTAGTTAAAACAAAGTAATATAAATTGACACAGTAAGTTGTCTCCCTTACTTTTTAAAAAATACTTCTCTGCAACTGATATTTCCCTGGGATAACTTAGGTCAGGCGTAGCAAGTTCAAATTCCAAGGGGCTAGACTTGTCAGTACCTTCTAGAGTTGCTGGTTTGGCATTAGATTTGAAACGAGTCATTGGCATTCCCTCAGTCTTCATTTTTTAAAAACTCTGTGCTCATCAAACAAAAGTATTTGCCTCCCTAATCCTATGGTGGAGGGACTGACTTAAAATGGATACACAACACTGGGTTCCCAGTGGCCTCTAGAAAGGCAACACCAGAATGACTTGATTAGTTAGTTAATGCAAATTCTAGTTCACAACTAGAGATTCTAATTCTGTGGACCCAGGGAACCATTATTTTTATGTGCAGACAAGTGTATATTTCTAAGAATTTATTGTTACAACTATACAAATAATCAAAAAATCATATGTGCATTTCAAAAGTAATCCAATCATCAGAAATGATAGAAGTTGTGTTTGCTGAAATGAGAGATACCAGATGTGAAGCACATCCTACTGTTTTGACATTGGCTTGTTATACACATTCCTACCTATTACATTTGTTGTATTTGAGCTTTTGCTTCTGTAAAATATAGGCACAGTATGCAACAGAGATCAAGGAAAGGGAGTAATCTGAGCAAGTAGATTAATACAAATGAATTCTCAATGGTCAGTGCTGAAACTTGTTTCTGTTCTTCCTTTCAATGTATTCCCACTTTTTAAAATGAACTTTCCTGGAAGAGATTATGTGTATAAATATTGACACCTAACCAAAAAGCAGAAACTGACTTAACTGTAGGAACATAACCCTAACCGTGCCGTGATACCAGCAAGCAGTTATCTAAATTATATTTGTTTGCTTAATTGGCTACTTTTCATGACAATTATATACAGTAAAGAAAAGATTCTACTGAAGTGATGCAACAGATTCAATTTTCTCACTCATTTTCCCACCTGACCTGTTTGCCTTGCCTTGTCTTTGGTTTGTCACCCTCAGACCACCATCCCATGAGTATTATGTCAACACCGGCCGTGCTGTCACAAGGCTGGCTCCTGAGTGGGTCCCTGCACCCTTGAGTATGACTGGCTGGGTGATACGAAGTGGCCCGGCAGTGGATGGAGCCCAGGGAGATGAAGTAATCTCAAAAACCAAGAGGCTTTTGGCAAGAATCCTTCACCAAAAGTCTAGGCAGCCTAGGAGTCTAAGTGAGGAAGATGATTAAGGACTTGGGGACTTGGAAAAAGTCTTAAGTATTAGGAAAGTGTTGGGGGGAAGAAGCTTGCGTTTCAGACCTACAGCAACTCTAGGCCTGAATAAGAACCACAGCAGAAGCACCACCAGCAAGGGTGAAACAAGAGTCCCCTCCCAGGACGGGGGACAAAGATGTCTTGTCTTGAATTCTAAGGTTCTTAGATTAAGGCAAGAAATGACTCTTCAGGAGCTGCGTTTAAGATTAGAATGAGATTTGATTCCACGCTGACTCTTCGGATTCTAAAAATCTTCCTGTCTAGCATCAAAGATTTGTTCCAAAATCAGATACCAGAAGCTGGAATTTAGTTGACCTGTTCAAGATCAAAAACTAAATAGTGCTGAGGCCAAAATTAGATCCTAGGAGTTCAATTCTCAGACTGAAGCTCTTTCTGCTGTATCAGAAATGCAGATAAAAGTTTTTAATTGTTCTTGACTTGCTCACTTGTCACTGTAGTCTCATTAATATAAAGAGTGTTAGTTAGATTACTGGAAATATAAAATGAAGTAATTGACAGACACCACTAGTAAAAATATACACAAATTTGTCTTGGATTTTCAGGAAGCTGCAGAATTGACTGATTTTTCTGATTGTTATTTATGCATTTCTCTGAGTTGATTATAGATGAATTCATTATAGATTTTTAATAATCACAAGATTTTTCAGATTGAAAAATTCCATTATAAGCAAATTACTGTATAATACATGATAGTCATTGTACTGATATTTTTTCCTTTACTTTCATTCTCCAAACTTGACATTAAAGAAACTTCTTAGGGTCTTATTTTGTCATTGTTTGAAATCTCCTTGCTATTATTGCCCTAATTACAAAGTTTTGAATTAAAAATTTATACAGAGTAGATTTCTGTATTACTTGAAAATTCAACCATTAATTCAAAGCTATTAATATTCTATTCAGTCATAATTATATTTATAATTTTATGTTCTGTTTTTGCCTTCTAACCTTTAAAGTTAGCATAGACCCCTCTTTCCAAACATAATCATCATTCCACCTCAAACTTGCAAAATTAATGCAAAAGGAATGAATATTTTTTATAGTAACCAAAACATAAAAACAAATACGTTTTGAAATTTAGCAGATGATGGTACTTTGGAGATGAATTTGCTATATCACAGCGCACAGTAGCTTTAGCCATCTCAGGGTTTTGTTTGTTTTAAGCAGAATTGATTTTTTTCAGCAGTAGAATCATTCAGCTTTCTGACCTTCATGGGCCCAGGACATTGATATTCCAGTTTCATTTTACTACACAGAATCACAACTAAGAATTCAAGTGGGCATTGAATTGAGCTAGAGACTAAGCCCTGACATCAAGGTACCTATGGGAAGCTGCAGATTTGGGGAATGAGAGGAGGATGGGCCAAGGTGGAAGAGGTTTTTGAGAAAATTTCTGCCACTGGGGATATAAATTCAGGTAATCCACAGTATCAGGAGATTTTTACGTATTCATTTTTACCAGCCAGAAAAGAAGAAGTGAAAACTAAATGGCATATCTGGAAACTGGGAGAAGTATTTGAAAGAGCAAGTAAAATGAAGGAAATAATTAAGATCAGAGCAGAATTAAATGAGGTGAAGACTAAAAGAACAATTTAAATGATCAGCAAATCCAGGAGCCACACAAAAATCAACATGCCAAGTGCTTGAAACAGCCTAAGTGCCCATTAGTAAATGAGTGGATCAAAAAACTGTGGTACATCTACACAATGGAATACCACATAGCAGAAAGAAAGAAGGAACTCTTACCTTTGCAACAGCACGGATGCAACTGGAGAGTATTGTGCTAAGTGAAATAAGCCAGGTGGCAAAAGAGAAACACCAAATTATCTCACCTAATACGGAAAACTAATGAACAAAACAAACAAACTAGCAAAATAGAACCAGAGACATGTAAACAAGGAGCAGGCTGACAGTGACCAGAGGGGAGGGAGATATGGGAGGAAAGGAGGGGAAGGGTCTAGTCAAGGAACAGGTATAAATGACCCTTGGACAGGGACACCAGGGTGGGGATTGACTCTGGGAGCTGGGCAGCGGCGAGCAATGGGGGAAAAATCAGGACAACTGTAATAGAACAACAATTTTAAAAAAGAAGGAAAAGGAATGCAGACTCTTGAGCTAAGATTTGCATTTTAACAATATCTCCCGATAGGTAGTATGCACATTAATGTTTGAGGTTAAATTTAGGGAGCCTCCTTTTTGGCTTTAAAATAAATAAAAATACACATTCAGACATTATCTAAAGTAACTGCAAAAGTTTTCTTTCTTTTTTTTTATTTTTTTTTAATTTTTTTTATTTTGGTTTTTCAATTACAGTTGTCCCCTTTTCCCCCAATTTCTCTCCCCCACCCAACCCACCCCCTCTGCACCCCTATGTTCATTGCAGCACTGTTTACAATAGCTAAGTGCTGGAAACAACCTAAGTGCCCATCTGTAGATGAGTGGATCAAAAAACTGTGGTACATTTACGCAAAAGTTTTCTTTACAGTTTAAATTTTAAATTTTAAAAATATGGGAAAGTGTTAAGAGGTCTTACCAAAATTTGTTTCTTCTTGTTCTCTCTCAACTTTCTTCTCATGAAATATTTAATCATCAAAGTATTTATAAAGTATGCATGGTCAAAGGATTCCACTAAGTGTTCTATTGTAATATTAAAATGTTTTATTTTTATGGATTAAAATGAACTACAAGCTTGCTTTTTAAATTACAGTTGTATTCCTGGTTGTTGTTTTTTTTTTTGTTGTTGTTGTTGTTGTTGTTGGATGGTAATTGTTTTTTACATTATTTTTAATATATATGTGAATATAAAGCATCGAGATTGCTTTACAATGGTCACCCCTTGTCCACTGTCTAATAGAGATGGTGCTACGTACCTTATTTTGTTCTGTTTTAAGTTGCTCATTACCCAACCTCACCTAATTACTTATTAATCTTGACTTCAAATGCCTTTGCATTCACCACCCAAAGCAAAGTTTGGATGTAGAAACTGATGTTTAAAAAATGTGCTACCAGCATAAAAAGCAGTTCCCCAAGATAAGTTATAAAAATGTCTTTAGCCCAGGCAGCATCCAGTGCCGTAAATGGCAGCTTCCCCGGGCATCTGCTCTCATGGAGTTTACGTTCAGACATGTATACAATTCGTATTCGTTTGCTAAAATAGTCATTCCGTTGCCTTGAAAGTATGTCAGATAGTGAAAAGGGGGAAAAAGAGGTAAAGTTCAAATGATACTTTTTTCCCTTAACTATATATGAAAAGTTGAATCACAGGTAGGAACAGGGTAAAGCAGTTCACTATAAAAATGATAGAAGGTTCTAGGTCAAGTTGGCTATTGGAAATAAAGTCACTATCATGCTCATCAAGTGTTAGGATTCAGTGCCAAGAGTTTTTATTATACATATGGTATGAAATACTTTATAAATCACCATATCTTCTGACATTCAATTATATTCAGTCTTATTAATATGAGCTGCAGAGTGTTTTTAAGTGTCTACTTGCAATAAAACCAGCCTTTTCATTTAAAAATCTTGGCATTCAAACGTGGCCCCCAAATTCACAAAAACCTTTAAATATTTAAAATATGAATGCTAATTATTTCAAAATGTTTCAACCTACAGACTAAATACCAAAGAACTTTAAAAATAAACACCTGTCCATACACGAGGGCCTGATTAAAATAGAAAAGCAGAGCTTGTGTAAATCAGGTAGTGGTTTTCCCAGGAAGAAGTAGTTCATCCATATCTATTTCTATATGCTCTCTATTTATTTTACACACTAATACACTTTTATGAATGGATCTGGTGTATTTGTAAACTAATCTCAAAGTCCCCAGAAGAGGAAACACCTGTCTTCGTTTTTATAATTCCAGACTGAGAGCCCCTGCGCAGAACAGAAGGTGCTGAAGGATGAGACAGCACTTACCTCGCTCACACTCCCAGGTAATGTGGACTGATCTTCTCTCCCCATTTCATCCATTCTCTTCCAACTGAAAAATCCGTATGCATACCTTTTAGATCAGAGGTTTAAAACATTGGCTACATTTGAGTCACTTATAAAACTACAGGTTCCTGGACTTGGACCCAGGAGTTCTGATTTAATGTTCTGTGGGACGCCCAGAAAGGGCATTATTATTTGGTTTCTGTTGTTCCTATTATTATTCCCTAGTAACACTAATATGGAATAAGGATTGAGAAACACTCTTGGGTCATGGCTGTTGGGAGCTGAAAAGCCTCTGTATAATGTTGCAAGCAGTAGGAAAGTGAAGAGGTATTCTTGGACAAAGTTCTTAAGGCTACAGGAAATGTTATGGACTTTTATATGAACCGCCCAATCTTATTTATCTGCCTGTGTAAATTGTGTTATTCTTGGATGCATGTTATACCCCACACTTACAGAGAAAGAAACGTTTATTTGAATTCAGTTTAAAATCAACTGTTCAAAGCAAGGCACTCAGACTTTAAAAGGATACTCAGAAAGGGAAGCACCTTGATGAAAAATGTTGATTCATGACCACAAGAGGGTGCTAATGATCCGTAAATGGAAACAGTGGAATTCAGAATTAAATTGGTATTTACATATACAGGTTGAAATCATTTGCTATTAGCAAATTTTTATTCTCTTGGAAATAAATGTCATGGCTTGTAGTAACAGTAACATAAACTGCTTTCTAGGATGTATATAAATTTTTTGCCTGCCCACAATATAGTAGGAGATTCTCTGTCTTTGGAAAATAATTCCCAGTAGAGATGTTACTTGAGTTATATGATTAAAATGCTTAGGTATTGTCACAGTACAGAACTGTTAAATATATTCTAAAGGGTGAATAATAACATTTTCAATTATTTTTCATGAAAATATAGCTTTATCAGTATTAAAAAGTAACATTTATTTTTCTTATGAATATGAATGACTGATCAGATTTAATTAATTTGTTTTCTAATTTGTGAAACTCAGAATTGAAATGTGATCACAATTTACAAATGTTAAAATAGTTTTTTGATCATTTTAAGAAATTGAGGAGATAAACATTTTACTTGGTTTGGATTTTAAGTAGTTAATAATTTTACAAAAATTAACCTTGTAATAAAAGAACATTCAAAAATATAAATGGTAAGTCATTTATGGAACTTACTTCAATATACATTATGAATGCCTTTTTTGGAGGTAGAAAGTGCTGGGATTTCATGAATAAAGAAATGTGCAGTTCAGTGAATTTAAAAAAGAAGTACCGTTTAGTGACTTTAAAAGTATTACTATAGTGAAGATTAAGAAATTTATAATTCCCTCTCGCTTCTGCCCCTCTTGCCCAGTACCTTTTGTTAGGCCTCTGGATTAGACATCCCCCGACACGGGAAGACTCAAAGCGCCCACCTTTTTGTACAATAGAATTTCCATGTAGCACAGTGAGCTTGTGAGGCAAGCACCAGGCCTGCCTTCCAAACAGAAGGTATTTGACGCCATTGTAAACTATGGCTATGAGTGAAGCAGAGGAGATTTGCACTAAACCACAAAAACATATATTCCAGTATTGCAAGAACAGTTGCTTACTAGAGAATACCTTCCTAGCCTTCCTGTTTTCCAGTGGTCCTTCGGGCTGGGATCAGAGAGCTCCTCAATCCTCTGTGTTGAAGCCCTTCAAAAACCTTCTCTCGGAGCCGTCCCTAACACCGGTCCTTTACGGTAACCTTTATCTCACACATACATTTCATCATTTCATTTTGATCATGCGCCAGTGTTAGTGTATTTGTATTCCCGAATACCCAGGCCGTATTGAGTCTGAGGCTAGTCTGTGCTTCCAAACAGTAAAAATCGTTAAAAGCCTTCAGAGATGAGGCCGAACATAGTTATCAGCATTGTCATTGAAATCAGGATTTTTCTGCTGCTGAGATGCTCTGACTGTTGCAGAAACAGCTGCATGAATTAGGTTACTGATGTCCGACCGTTACCTTGGGCTCAGGGCGACCTTGGGCTCAGGGCTCCTGTGGCCTGCTCCCACCACCAACGTCCTGAGCCGTGGCTGTTAGGTGAGGACTCACCTCAATGCCTTGCTCCCTCCTGTTGAGACGTCAGGTCGATGTTTTGACTTCACTAACCTGCTTTGCCATGTCGTTGGATCCTGTGAATTCTGATACTTGCTTAAGTTTTGTGACTTGAGTCAATCACTTGGCTGTAGCTACTTCCCAGACCACTTCTCTACCTGACCTTGATTACCCAATCTTGAACAGATGTGACTTCCCTGTGTCCACCTGACACATACCTGTCTAGCTAAGTGGATTTTCCTTGCCTCTAAATGTGGCTTCTCCACCTGTCTCAGGCCAGGCTCGCCTAGGTCACAAATGCAATGGGGTCATTCTCCTGTGTTCCTAGTTCCTACAATGACATTTCCTTCTTTTTATTTCATCATCTATTGAAAACCCAACTTCAAAGTCACTTCTAGTTCCACCTCCAAAATCCTTTGTTGTGCTTGGATTTTCTCCTGCAAACTTGAGTACTCTTGTGTCTTATATAGAAGTTCCCCTTCTCTTCATATCCTGGGTATTTCTTTGTTGCCCAGTTTTCAGGCAGATCTTTCTTTCTTCACTTTCTGGAGCTGACAGGCTTACCTTAGCATCCATCCTGGGGCAAATGATTAATTTAACAGGAGTCAGTTAGGGTTTGTTATTTGAGATAAGCCTGCTGCCTGCATTTGATTTTATTAAAATGGGATTTGTTTTAAATATGTTGATAGCTATGTACTCATTCAAAATCAGTGAACGTGCCAAAATTAAGTTACACTTAACTTTATAGTGGATAAAAAATGACTGGAGAGGAAAGAAAAAAATGGGAGGGCGTCTAGTTTTCTTCGGTGCTTCGGGACAGATACACAAGACCACAGAAGATAATATGAAGGAGCAAAACTGTAAACAGAAAAATAAGATGAAAAAGAAATGAACCTGGTATCCCAACACATTAATTCAAATTCCCTTCTGTGACTGCTGGGTGGGGGCAGTACTGAGAGAACACAAAGAGATGAGCTTCAGTCTTTAATACTCCAGCATCCCTGAGTAACGCATTGGCTTAGGGTTAGAGAGTCAGAACGAAATAAAAAAAAAAAAAGGACTTCAGGGGCCCCTGAGCAGGGTAAAAACTGTTCTCAATTTGTGGACATGGATAGAGAGATTTTGTAACTCCTAGGTTAGCTGAGTGAAACAGATGTTCAGGTAGCAAAAGTGTATCAGGAACATTCCTAGGTAGCTACACCTTTCCCCTCGCATGCATCTCTAGGTTTTCCACATCATAGTAAGGGAGTTTCTGAACTTCACTAAGGGAGGACTTCTTATGGTGTTTATATTGGCTCATTGCTGACAAAGGACTTGCATAACTAAGGAGCATGGCTTTGTTCTTTAACTAGGAGTTAAGGGTGTGGCAATGGTTAAATTAACGCCAGCAAGAAGCATGTGATGGTAACATGGTCCCATCCTTCATCACAGCCCAGTATATAACTTGGAAATGTCCTGCATTTAAAAATTATATATAGCACAATAGTCTTGAATCCAAAATTTTAAAACAGATTTAAACACAACCAACTAATTTTATTACTACTTGGCAAATTGTAGCACTTGTGATATCAATAGGTTTCACAAGTATAGTACATAACTTCAGGCTATATTTCATATTACAAAAATAAACTATATTTGTTGACTAAAGCTTATTTTCTCCCAGGCCATTGTCTAGGTTACTTTTAGTGACTAATGTAACAAATGCAATTAATCTGCATGCCTTTTAATTAAAATTCCATGTGTGCAGTTTATTTAGTCAGGGACTTCAAAACTTATCTCCTCTACAGGATAGTTAATATATAAAGTCCATTAAAGAATTCACAGTTACCATTTAAAGCTCATTATTGGCCTTGTTTAGCAGCAATACAGTAAAGTTAGAAACCCATTTATGTTTCCTTTACTATCTTGCTCTGTGCCCTTTTCTCCAAAAACAAATTCTACAAACTTAATAAAGGAAATTTCATTGCTAATTAGATTTAGAAAATAGTCTGGAAACTAATGAAAAAAAATTTTAAGAAGAGGGGACAATTTGCCCAAAAGTATCCATGAAGTCTTTACTGCAACCAGATAAGGTATATTTTCAATTTTTTTTCTATAATATTTGTAGAAACAATACTTTAAATAATATACCCATTCATGCAAAAAGAACTGGTGAAAACAGCATAGAATGGACTTATCATCTATGTGAAAAGAGTATCCTTATATTCCTGTATATTTTAGAGAATTTATACTTATTATCACATAATTTAAAGATTTCCATCATAATAGTCGTGCTAAAATCTACGAGTCATTTTAAATGATACTGCATTTTGGCAGCAGATGGCGCTATTGTCACTTTCTAACAAAGTGCCGTGTAGGAGGGCCGAGGCCCACCTGTTGCTCCTGTTCTTTCATTTAAGAGCAAGAGAACAACTATCCAAGAATCAAGTCTTGAAAGTCATTATTAATTTGAACTGACATCAAAGTTTCATTCTTTTGCCATTCTCCGTTTTAAAAACACAGAATTTCCCTCACACCTCTGTTATTAACTAACTGCAGCGCGGGGAGCGCTACAATTCTTTTACGTGTAATGTTTTCTTTTAAATGATTCCAGAGCTTTTGCTGGCACACCAGAAACGATGCTAGAAAAAAAATCTCTTTCTGATAAGGATAATACTTGTCCTTATTCATCTTTGATATTTATTGTCCCTTTCAATTGCATTTCAAAAGCATTTCAACATTTCAACAGCGTAACGTTGTACATGGCAGTGATCATTAAGGTTAGTGTAAACTCAGTTTCCATTAAGAAGATTACCTGTTTTTGCATTTTCTTACAAATTGCTGAAATTACCTCCTTTGTCAATCCGAAATCCACTTACTGCTACTTTGTATCCTGAACAAAGAAAGTGATAATAACAACAGCAGCAAAAGTTAGTTGGCTCCTTTTCCCTGCAAGGGTGTTTGGGTTGTCCCGGCTTCCTACCGAGCCAGCCATTAGCCACGGAAGAACAAATAACTAGACCAAAAAGGTGCGCATTACTGACAGGCACAAATGGATTGATTTCTAAGCATTTCTCTGAAAGTCCTCGCTAATGTTTTTTTCACAGGAACAGTTTAGCATGTCAGTTTCTTCTTGCAAAGTTTTGGTTTTGCTGCAATCAAAAGGAGAGGTTTGCCATCCTAGGATTTCATTTTACTTTAATCATAGATATCTAGTTTGCCTTCCCAGGATGTTTGTGGTTGATTGATGGTGTGAAATAATGTATCAATAAAGGAATAATTTGGAGAAAACTCCACTGAGATTATCCTTTTTTTTTGTTTTATGTGCTCTTGTGCTTTCCTCTAACTCAGAAAATTGATATTTGGGCCGATGTTTATGTGTATAATTTTCTTCTACATACTCGGGATGTCTTTCATCTGCTGCAAGGACATATTTTATTCCAAGTAATTTGGGTATAAAGAAGGCACCTTGGGAGACCCCTATTCATTATATCTCATCTACTATGAGAGCCAAGGAAGAAAACTATCTTTTAAGTATCTGATTTAACAATCTCATAGCTAAGTAGAAAAGGTATATATAAAAATGTAACATTTTCTAGGGATATTCAAGGACAGGGAGATGGCACTTCATTTAGATGCCTGGCATAGTCCAAATCTACTATCCCATAGATGTGACCAAAACAGGACCAACTTACTGTTATCCTTTTTTGGGGAGGAGGGGTGAAAATAATCTTTTATTATATCTCATCGATCTGGTTTGGCCAAAGCAGCCATCACAGATTTTGAGAGGGGTGGTGATAGGAGCTGACTTGTGGGAGTTTTTAGTATATTTTATTGGTTATGTTATTACAGTTGTCCCACTTTTTACCCCTTTGCCCCCTCCGCTCACCACCCCCTTCCCTCCAGCAATCCCACCCCCTTAGTTCATATCCATAGGTCATGCATGTAAGTTCTTTGACTTTTCCATTTCCTATACCATTCTTAACATCCCCCTGTACCTATCAATTATGCTTCTTAATTCCTGCACCATTTCCCCCATTCTCTCCCTCCCCCTTCCCAGCTGATAACCCTTCAAATGATCTCCATATCTATGATTCTGAACCTGTTCTAGTTGTTTGCTTAGTTTGTTTCTGGTTTTATTTTTTAGATTCAGTTGTTGATAGTTGTGAATTTGCTTTTTTAATGTTCATAGTTTTGATCTTCTTTTTCTTAAATAAGCTCCTTTAAGATTTCATGTAATAATGGCTGGGTAGTGATGAACTCCTTCAGTTTTACCTTTTCTGGGAAGCACTTTATCTGCTCTTCCATTCTAAGTAATAGCTTTGCTGGATAGAGTAATCGAGGTTGTAGGTCATTCTTTTTCCAACTTTGAATATTCTTTATATTTAATATTGAAATTAGAAACAAAATAGCCTGCTGCTGATATTGAATGCTTCAGCCTTATTAATAAGTGGAGCTATTTCAGACAAAAATCATCTCTAATTTCTATTTCAGTTTGGTTCAATTCAGTCAGGTTCAAGGCTTTGACCTCTTTGTTTTCATCAGAATCCATTAAGACATGAATTTTCTCTCTTCAGATGTGTTAGGTACCATAGTACATGTAAAATATAGTAAAAGTATGTGCTCCTTGGAGTCAAGAAGTGTTCTTACTTCTCTTTGTGCCCCATGATTAGTGTGGTATTTTATATAGGCCAGTATATTGCTTAGCAAATATTTATTATATCTTTTAACAGGACAGCTGGCTCTCTGATACATCTGACTATTTACTCTTCAAAATTTAATGTATCAGGCTACCCACATCAGCCTGTCTTTCAAGCAGTATATTGATTCTATTTATCCTTACAAGGGACCAGGAAAGTCCTGAAAAAAAAAAAAAAAAGAAAAAAAAACAAACAGAAGTATTCTCTTCTACTTAATTTATATGCCTTTTTAAAAAAAATACCTGGAAATTTTTGTTGTAGGGTTGCATTTATTTTTAAATTTGAGACTTTCTCAAGGCAACACAAAAATTAGTTGAGCAGTATTGAAACCATATAAGTACATATTATATGATTTTTCTCAAGCCGTAAACCCACATGTACAATCATATCACTAAACTCAGAAAATGTGATCTGCTTATGTCCAGGCAATTTTAGTTATTTCTAAGATTTCTCTCAGGTATTTGAAGTTTCAACTCAGAATCAGGATTATACCTCCTTCTGTCTCAATTTGATTTTAAATCCTGGAGTTTACACAGGCTTAGGAGGGTGGGTCTTCATCAGTTCTCTGCAGGCCTCTGCTGAGCTGTGCGATTGCTCTCTTGTCTTGGCACCTGCTAAGATGTCACAGGTCTCATTTTCTACTGAGGAAAGGGCTCAAGCCTGTTGTCACTGTGGCATCCCTTCCTCCTATCCATCTGACATCTGCTAAGTCTCTTTCTCTCTCTGGCAACTTTTGCACTTTTGTCACAGATACTGGGAAGGGGCAACCCCGCTCCTGTCCTCCTTTGGGGTGTTGGAAAGTTGCTGGAGTTGCCTCAGGTGGTCCAACTGTCCCCTGAAGCTGTCTCTGCTCTCCTGCTCCATGGCATAGTGACATCTGCAAGGCTCCTGCTTCTAGGAATTTTCGATGGACAGTGAGCTGTTCTTCTTTCCTCTTGGAGCATCTAATCTCTATAGAGGTCTTCTCTCTCCCTGCTCTGGCTTCATCACCACCAACTCTCTCTAAAGGAGAACAAGAGATGCAGAACTCTCCACACCAGAGTCTCCATCTCCCACTTTGCCTCCTTTGGTTCTCTGGAAGTTCTCTCATTGACAGGGTAGGCAAAAAACAAATCAAAACAAACAGCTTCCTCAGTAGGCCTACTTCTATACACGTCACAATGAGGCTGGCTTTTTAAAACTGCAGGTAAGACTTTGCTCTAGGTTTTCTGGTTTGTCCCTTGCCATCCCTCCCTCTGGCGATGCTGGCATCAGGGTTACAGGTGTGTGGGAGTGGGAAGTGGGAAGGAGCCCTAGCCCGTGCCTCATGTACCATCGCTGTTCTAACACAATGTAATAAACTTTACAAGGAAAGGGCACTAGGAACTTTAAACATCAGTATAACAGTTCTATGAAGAATCATTTTACGGGTGAGAAATGAGATTTAGCAAGATCAACATGTCATAACAGCAAATTATAAAGAGACATAATAGCAGTGTGAAGTCAATGTTGCTTTCAATCTTCTATTCACTAGGATATTGGCGAAAATTTTAGGCACAAATACTGAGGGAATGGATTTCCTAATTCTGGTGTGGTTTTCTCCTGCCATCAACCCTGTTCTCTGTTGTCGCTTTTACAGTCAGAGACGGTCCAAAATCTTATTTCGACTCACTTTCGACCATTTCGGAATGGCCATTTATTGGTATCAGCACTGATATAATAATTATAAGTTCGTCTTCTCTCTGGTACTCTTAGTATACGCCAGAGCTTCTCAACTTTGTCACTATTGACGTTTTGGACCAGATCATATTTGGACAAAGTCAGGTAATATGGACAGGTGTGGAGGACTGTCCTGTGGATTGCAGCGGTCTCCTTGACCTTTACCTACTTACTGGATGTCATGAGCACTCACTCCAGTCATGACAATCAAACATGTCTCCAGAGATTGCCAAATGGCCCTTTGGCAGCCAAAGTTCCCACCCCACAACTCAGAGCTACTGTATAAGTTTTCTTTTTAAATCTCTAACACTACTGTATGAAGACGAATGTTATGGCTCAAGGCACGGGGACTCCCCCATGCATCACCATCGACGGGTACACCCTGGAGGTTGTCAACGACTTCACTTACCTCGGGTCCACCATCTCGAGCTCTCTGTCAGTCGACTTGGAGGTCAACCGGAGAATCGCCAGGGCAGCCACAGTTATGGCCAGACTGAACCGGCGAGCGTGGAACAATTCCAGCCTCACTGAGAAAACCAGACTGCGCATCTACCAAGCCTGCGTACTCAGCACTCTCCTCTATGGCAGCGAGACGTGGACCACCTACGCAAGGCACGAAAGGAAACTCAACAGCTTCCACATGAGGTGCCTGCGACGCGTCCTGCATGTCGCCTGGCAGGATAAGGTCCCCAACACCGAGGTGCTGAAGCGAGCCAATATGAGCAGTTTGCATGCAGTTCTTAGCGAGAGACGCCTCAGGTGGCTCGGCCATGTCAAAAGAATGGATGCAGGCCGTATCCCCAAAGACCTCCTCTACGGCAAGCTAGCAGAAGGCAAGAGGATGACAGGGCGCCCAAAACTGCGGTTCAAAGACATCTGCAAAAAGGACATGACACAATGCTCCATCAATCTCAACACATGGGAAGTTCAAGCAGACGACCGCCTAGCCTGGAGGCTCGCGGTCAGGCAAGGTACGTCACGGGCAGAGGCTGCGCGCAACGAGGAGGCGGCCCAGAAAAGATCGAGGCGGAAGCAGCGTCAACAGCAGCAACAACAGCCATCTGCCTTCACCTGTACCAAGTGCGGCAGGGATTGTCACTCCCGAGTCGGACTGCACAGCCATTCTCGGCGGTGCAGATAGACTCTCAAGAAGCTACGCCATCGTCTCTCGAGACGGACGGCTGCCGACGACGACTGTATGAGGCTGTTCCAGAATTATTTTTAGTATTTATTCAAGGCTCCAGAACTCTCTGGAAAGACTTACAATATGTTTGAGGGCAGATTCCAGTTTTGTAGGGCTTGAGGTTGATATCATTTGTGCTCCCTCTTTAAGATAAGGAATATAGAATTGTATAAAGATAAAACTAGGCATGAAAGTTAGTAATTATTTTAAATGAAAAATTACAAGAAATTATACATTTTTAAAAGCTGACAAAGACATCAAATATCTCAAAATCCAGGAAAAAAATATAATGTATTTAATAACTAGCTGTTTGGGGCTCCATATGTGGCTGCCTATTCTTTGAAAACCTCTTCCCAGGATGAGCAAAAAGCATTACTTTTTAGTGGAGGAAATAAATAATTTAAGTCTTTTTCTATCATGGGTCAATTGACATTTATTTGTTATCATGGATATTTAAGAAATGTTTATTTCAGCCTTGCAACTTATTATGTTTGTGATCCAATTATTGCAATACATAAAGCGTGTGATTTTGCACAGGGCCATTCTGTCTGCTTTCCGTATTGCTACAGGTTTCCAGAGTCCTGTTCAGGAATTTTGATAAATCCAATTTCAGTGATTGGAATCAGAAAATAGATGAAGTGTGAGGAGTGTTTAATAACAATTAATAGTAATAAATGGTGCATGATTAAGTTTATTCAGAATAGGAGGAAGTTTCTGTTTTAAATAGCCAACCATGAGAAGTGAACTCTTCGCTCATCATTTTACAGGTTTGATTATTGAAAGAATCTTCCACAGACTAGCTTCTAGATCTACTCATTTCAATAGCTTTTCTCCTTCTACGCCACACATTATTACAGTGCCTGGTGCCCTAGGACACATTCATATGGGCATACAACTTGGTCTTTTCACATCACTGTCACGGTCCTGTATAAGTCAACAAGGGATGCATTAGGTACGGTACAGCTGGAAAGCTACCAAACACTTAATCACACATGCAAATGGACTGCGAACCACATGAACACAGCCCACTTTACCCAAACCAGATATGTTCTCAACTCACCTTGCCCTCAGCCAGGATCCCCAAAATGCCAGTGGCCACTTCAATACCCCCTTAAGCAAAGTGAAAATATCACCGCGAGGACATTAGAGTGGAAAGAGACAGATGTCTTCACTGATGATAGTTAAAACATCTTATTTTTTGTAAATTCTACAGAAATTTACTTCCGTGAAAATACACTCCTATGGCCTCTCCCAGAGCCTTGGAAATGAAATATAAATGAGGGGCTCTGAAACCTTTAAAGCAAACACATTTTCATTATAGCTGCTGCTGTAGGAAAGATGGAGGGGAGATGGAGCAGGAGAGAAGGCTGAGGCAGGAAATTTATACTGGGTCACAGGGAACAGAGAGTAAAGAGTTCAGATTTTCTAATATTGTAATACTTTCTCCTCCAACACAATGTAGAAAAAATGTATTTTGTAACATTTATGATACATGGTGCAGTCCCACTGGATTAACATCACTCTCAATTTTACCTGTTCTAGAATTTCTTGCAAATGGAATCAGACAGTATACATGTTTTTGTATCTGGCTTTTTAGCTCAGCATAATGATTTTGTGATTCATCCATGTTGTTGCAGGTCTACCAATTATTTATTGCTGTCATAGCTGAGTTGTATTTCACTGAATGTTGGACCATGATTTGTTTATGCATTTATCTTTTGATGGACATTTGGGTCATTTCCAGTTCTTGGGCATTATAAGTAGAATTACTCTGAATGTTTATATATACGTCCTTATGTGGCTGTGTGTTCTAATTTCACTGGGGTAAGTGCCTACTTTGGACCATATGACAAACCTATGTTTAAGGAAATATCATGGGAAAATTACTTATATTTTCCTATGCCTCAGCTTCCCTGTTTTCTGTAAATGGAGGTTTTACTATTTGATGTAGGTTATGATAAGTCTAATCCATACAGAATGTTTAGCACTGTATCTGGTACACAGTAAGCAAGCAATACATGAAACGAGGAAAGTAGGTTAGTCTCCAGTCTTTAGGGTTGTAGCTTGCTTCCCAGAGGGAAAGGAAGATCAAGTTGTTCAGAGCCCACTGCCAGTGTTCTAATCCCTTAAGCATCACTTGGTTGCTTTGTGTCCTTAGGAAAGTTCTTAACCTCTCTGTGCACAGTTCCCTCATCTGTAAAACTAGGCAAAAATCTGTATGACTATTATTATTATTATTCTTATTTCCATATTATGTTCAAATTTTAAACGAAAGTACTTATACTGGGAAAATATATTGTTCAAACTGATTTTGTGTAGCTTGATATTTAAGCAAAAGAGGGTAAACTTCATTTTGTAATTGACTTGAATAGTAAAGGTTTTTTTGTTTGTTTGTTTTTTGTTTTTTAACTGTAATTGACTCTCTTTGTTTTTCCTTGTAAATGCCCTGATGCTGGAGAATACCTTTGCCTATATCCTACAGCTTTCATGATATCACTCAATCAAAGCCTTCCCTGAAGGAGACTTTTCTATTTTTACAACCTGGTTGGTGTTTATGGGAAGAAGTTGATAGAGATCTATTTTTCCTTTGCTTCTCTGTAAGGTATATGTAATTTAGGGTCTTGCAAGGCTCCTGACAGATGAGGGAGGACGCGGAGTTCTAATGGCACTCTCAGGTATAACGCAGTCTTGAGCTGTGATGCATCTAGAGATTTTATGGTCTAATTTCTGTAGCGCATAAAATACCAGAAGCTCGAATTCTGCCTTACCTGGTCACGGCACTGCCGGAATATAGGCTGCTATGGTATTGGAAGGAAAGGAATTGGATTGACAGAAACCAAGGAGCTACAGTGATGTGGAAAAGGGGACTTGCTTTGATAAAATTTCTTGGAAAACTATTTCTGTTAGCAAGAATGGACACATATATAAACTGATCCTAGGAGTCTGTTGGGGATCATAAGGTCAGTAAAAGTATCCTTCACTTTTGCAAGCTCCTGTGTCTCTATCTTCATTTTGTGTCCTGATGTTCCAAATTTCACTTTTCTCTTCTGTAAATGACATAAAACAACTGATTTTAGTGAAAATAATGGTTAGTAATAATCTTATAATTACTTAACTATGAACACGCAATAATAAATCTAGTGTCTTCATTTTGCCTGTTAAATTATACAAATCCTCTAATTTTCATTGATGCCTAGGTTTTAAAGATTCAAGAGAAAACTGTTTTCCATGAATGTTATTGAAAAATTTATTCTCTGGGTTAGGGATTTTTAGAGACTGGAGAATGAAGGTCATCAATTCATTTATCTATCCATTGATTTGTTCATTTGCTCATTTTTTTCATTCATTAACTCACCAAAAACTTATTGAAGGTCTACCAATTGCAAGCCACTATTTTGGGCATTGGAACAACAGAGCTTAAAAAACAAAGTCTCTTCTTGGTGGTGAAAATAGGCACTAAGCCAATAAGAAAACAAATGTATGCAAACTGCAAGTAGAAATAGGAGATATAAAGAAAATATCATGTAAGGCATCTGGGGCAATACATTCTCAGGAAGAGGGCATAGCAGCACGAAGACTTTAGGCCAGAATGAGATGGCTTTGTCCAAGGAACAGGAAGAAGATCATTGTGGCTGGATTAAATGAATGATAGGGGGAGTGGACACCTTTTCCAACCCAACCCCAAACCACCAAAGAAACAACTCTCTTACTTGGAGTATATGGGGAGAGGAGAGGGATGAGGTTAAAAAGGGTCGGACTGCAGGAATGGCAAGAATATAACAAGTACTACCTTGTATGTCTAATACAATTATTATAACTACTTTTTAATTCTTCCTCTTGGCTCTGGTCTGAATGTTTATGTCCCCCCAAGTTCATATGTTGAAATCCTAACTTCCAAAGGTAATAATAGTAGCGGGTGGGGCCTTGAGGGAGTGCTGAAATCTTGAGAGTAGAATCCTCTTGAGTGAGATTAGTGCATTATACAAGAGAGACCAAAGAGTTCACCTTGCCCCTTCTACCATGTGAATATACAGAGAGAAGATAGGTGCTGCCTACGAACCAGCAAGAGTGCCCTCATCGGATCATGACCGTGATGACTCCTTGATCTTGGACTATTGACCCCCCAGAACTGTGAGAAATACATTTCTGTTGTTTATCAACCATCCATTTATGGTGTTTTGTTATAGCAACCAAAATGGACTCAAAGATTTGCTATTGGGCCAAAATTTCAACCAAATGATTTACGATTTTTTGACAATATTCCTTTCTTCCCCTGTTTCTTTTTTTACACTTTTGTTTATATGCCTTTCTGCACCAGCAATGATTTCCTTCCTTTTCCATGCTTTCCCCCAACTTTATATTTTTAAAGGAAAGTTCAAAAGCAGATCCGGTGAATTCTCCTTACTTTTTGGCATGTATTACTCTTCATGCACCTATTTTTTGCTATGTATTCTGTAATTGTTATTCTCCCAGTGATTGCTAGAGGGCAGAATTCAGGTCTTACTCATCATGGATAGTTTGCAGTCTAGCAGAGCATTGGTTTTATTGGGTATACTCGCACTATAGCTGAACAAAAGAAAGAGACCTGTTTACTTTTCCAATAAAACTCCTATTGCTTCCAAATTAAATTTTCTGTCACTTTGTATCTCTGATGCCTAGTACCCCACCAGGGGTAGAGGAGGAGCTCAGAATAATCTTAAATAAATAAAACATGTATAGTATCATATTATTACAATTTAACAGAAATATTATGTAAGGTTTAAAAAACTAGTTAATATGGAGAGAGTGAAAAGTAATAGTGATGTACCATGCCTCTGTGTTTTCACATTTAATATAAGTAATTTTTAGAAGTGCATGATAGCAGATTCTTGTAAAATGTAGAAATATTGACTTATTGCCTTATAGGGCTAAGTACTTCTGTTGAGCATTTTAGAATTAAAATTTAGCCTCAGAATATTTATTTTCCTAATATAACATTGCGTCTCAGCAATATTGCTTGTTCTATCTATTTTTATCATGTAGTCATTAAGTAGGGTTAATAAATGACTGCCATTGTCATGAAAGTCAAAAAAGTGCTTTATCACCAGGTCATTAATTATATTAGTACTTTATCTCGGCTACAAGTAGACTGTGGCTATAATAATTTGACACCCTCATCCTTTTTGGGCTAACATTTAGACTTACAGCCAAAACCACTTCAGAAATTTCTTCTTCTTAAAAAAAAAACAAACCCCAAAACCTATAACTATGCATGGATATCTTTAACTTGATCAATTTCTTTAATGTGAATTTTAAATAACTATTTTGTAGTGTTTAAGTCACTCTGTACTCAGTACTTTTCTTTATATTTATACCAAAAATGTAGTGGATACTCATGGGAGCAAAAGGGCATTGCAGATTTAGGAATAGCAATTGAGAGCTCAGAAAAAAAGAAGGAAGGATATAATCTGAACAGTGCTAGCTCTTTAGGGGCTTCTTGAATAATCAAGGGGCACTGAGCCTGTCATCTCATAGACAGTGTTATAGAAACACTAAGATTCATACATCTTCATTACAACCTGATATATTGGGTATATTTAAGTGTTTTAATATAGAAACAATCTCATGTCAAATTAGTATTTCAGTATTTTCTATTTTCTTTGATTGGCTGAATGCCAAACATTTCATCAGATTCTAACAGGCTAGAAACTGATTTGTGGAAATGTTATAATAAATGATGTGGGGGAGAAACTACCTATGTTAATCATACTTTAGTACCTTTTTTTTTTATGACTGTATGAAAGCTTTTTGATCTGCCAAACCATCTCCAAGTGAGGCTGGTTTGAAGACTAAATTTAAGTGTTCCTTTCGAAAGCCCTGCTTTTTCAGTCCTTGTTACGGCCTCACGGCAGGCGCTTTCTTGACTTGATGTTCAGGATTCGGGTAGATTTCTGAACTGGATATTTGAGTTTCTTTTTGGTCAACGGGGATTCCAGTAGAGGAGATGCTGTTGTGTGTTGTGTATCTCTATTGTGTGGCATATCTCAGCCTATGAATTACCAATGTTAGGTCTGGCTGCTCCTTGTGCTTCTTATCATGATTGCAAGGTACCCACAGCAATATCTATCAGGAAACTGAAATGAAAAAGATTTATTACTTACAAATCCTGAGCATTACATGGCACAACTGGGGCCACACAGCAAAGGTATGGAAAGGATGGGGAGAGAGAGAGAGAGAGAGAGAGGGAAAGGGAGCGAGGGACAGAAAGACAGTGAGAGAGAACTGAGGATGGGGACTGGGCTTGGGGGTTTGCTTTTAATCCTAAATCCTAAGATTTCCTGAGGTTAGTGATTATTGGTGAATTGAAAACATACGAGCAGAAAGTTAAAGCACAGGAAGGGAAAAAACAAGTCACTCACCAATTGGTTAGTGATCTAAACGAACCAAAATCTCTAAAAGCAAAAGAGTTTAAGTGGGTGGAACATCCTGGTTCTTTGTCTAGTCTGCTGGCTGGCAATGTATTATTAGAGATAGCCATCTCTGAAGTGGGTGGCTTTTTGGAAGTGGATGCCTTAGCAATCAAAGCTTAAATCAGACACTTGCTTTACAAGAAAAGAGAAAACCCAAATGTCATGGCTCACGCTGCAGACTTGTACAGAGCTCTGAAATGTGCCTGAGTGGTTGATTTTGCCAATCTTTTGCTCTTTCCTTTCACCAAGAGAAGTACATGCTGTGTATAGCCTCTTATCAAGGAGGATAAAAAACACATGGAAAATGTTTGGAAGCAACCCAAACTTTGGTGTGAAGCCTCACTGATCCCAGGCCAGATCAGCTGCATCACAGCTGACTTACAAATGAATGAAAAGAAAGTATTATTGTCTGTTCCTGAGTCCTAGAGTGGTTGAAAGGTCACACTTTTGTGGCAAGAGCTGACAGGGTTCAAGATGTTCTAATTGGTTAGTAGACCTTGAGTTTAATTTTGTTGTTGAGCAAAAATGAAACATTAACTGATTAAGTGGTTTTCCTAAGATCAGATCAAACTTCAATATGTAGTCTGAGACTACCTTTGTCTATATTACTTTACACTGAGCCAGGAAATTTTAAATCAGACTCCACCAATAAACACCCTTGCTGTTTGCTTCAAAAGATTCATGCAAAGCACTTTTTTTTTTTTTCAGGGCAAATAACTGTCTCATCAGAAGGCCAGTTTACTCACCTGAATAAACAACTCAACTATTAGGACATCAATTAGTTTATCGAAACTTACTTTAAGAGTTTCATCTCAGATCCTAACCTGTTAGGACATTAACTTTGTCCAATTCTAACTATAGTCTCCCTTGAAAGAGCCACCTTAAACCACTTCAAGAAGGCTCCAAAACTCTAAACATTCTTCCCTAACCTCTATGTCTGAACTATTACTAGGACTGTGAAAATGATAATCTTCCTTGCTGAAGTAAATACAATGCCCTTAGCTTTATTTGATCAACAATTCATTTATTTTTTGGTGGCAGTGGTGATGGTCTTTGGTAGAAATGAAAAGTTGACCTATTTTAGAATTATTCTGTTGAATGTAATTTAATACATACATTAATAAGAATAGCAAAAACCTAGACATGAGTTTACTGGTTTCCATTTTTTTTTTCTCCACCATTAACTTACACATTGATCTATGCATCAGGGTGACATCTGTAAAGGAAAGGAAAAGAATCTTTAATTTTCTATGTCTAAAATTCTGAGATCAAACACACTTACTTGAAAATTGCTGGAACAATATTTTTATGTATCTGTCCTTGATCTCCCTTAAGAGGAAGTGCACAGATTATAACATAATTTAAATATAATTAATCTATTGTTTTTTTTATGTGTGATAGTTGTCTCTAAAAGCATTAGTTTTAGTTATCATTTAAATTAGAGGGGTTTTTGTTATAGTTAAAAAAATTCTTGTGGTAGCACACTGTTGTACCACAAGAAGTTTTAAAACATGCAATACCTCACTATTTAGTCAGGGCCACTGCCCTGTTTTCCCTTAGATTGTCAAAATAAAAAAAACAAAAGAAGACAATAGCTAACAAACAATAGTCATCTGGTATGAATGAATCAAAATTATACCTATTTTTGTCAGGTTGGCAAAAAAAGTATTTATTGGTGTGTCACAGAGTTTTAGTAATTAGTTTATGTGTGTCATGAGATGAAAAAGGTTGAAAACTATTGCTCTACATATTAAGATAAAAAACAACATGAGCTCTAGAGTGATGCTATACATAGGCATATTAATAGCATGTAGAAGTAAGAGAGAAGAGTTTATCGACAAAGGAAGAAACCACATAATTATTCAAAGCAGCTATAGGACTACAACGAACAAAATCTAGACACATTTAAAATGGGTCAGTTTTACATACCTTTGGTTTATGGGTAGTGAAATAGCAGATGTTTATAATAATGGTACTCCATCATGTGGAGGCCAACTTAGAGTTTCGGCAAACTATTTAAAGATTCAGAGAAATGTATACCTTTTAGAAACATATGCATACTAAAATTTTGCTTTTTAATCTTTAAAGAAAATATTATATGCTTGTAAAATCTGACCACCCAAAATGACAACTTATTCAAAGAGCTCCTGATAGCTGGGATTTTACAGTACTTAGCTTTTAGAAATGTTATCTAATATTTTCTGGTTTTCTATCTCTAAGTCTTATACCAATCTTACTGATTCAAAATTTTATAATATATATTTCTTTAAAACTCATTATTTCAAATATATCAGGAGGATCTTATATGTGATTCACTGAGCAAAGGTCACCTCGAAATAGAAAAATGTTACACTTTTGATTTAATCTGCTTTTGCTGTGGCAGTGAATTCAATTGAGAGAGATAGTTTTCTTCTAAATCAAAACTTTCATTTCTTATAAGTAAGATACAGATTGATTCACTTTATGCTTCAGTTGTAATGATTTCATAACCTTAGCAGCACATAGTCTAGTCTCTGGGGGGAGGTCACTTTAGAAAGTCACTTTCAAGTCCAATGCTGACTGCTGTCAATATCTTTGTCAGCTTGATGGCAGTATCTTTCATGTGTGAAACAATTAGGGTGTTTATACAACTTCTCAGAAGCTTTTAATAGGTGAGCATTCAGATTTTTTACTGCTTAACTTAGTACCAAGAAGATGGATATAGAAATGAATTAAAGAGTAAGTTTAGAGAAAATTGATACTTTCAAACAGATGATAGTTGAGAAGGATGAGAAAAAAGTTACACTTTAGAATTTACAAATGTAATTTCCTACCACAATAATGATAGCTATGTTGAAAGGAAAAATTTTTCAATCAGAAAAAGTATTGCTATATCCTGACCTGATGCTGATTTATTTCAATTGATAATTGTTTGGGCAATTGATTGATTTTTTGAATTCTCTACAATTCAGTTTTTGACAGGCTGAAAAATAACATTTTGAGCCTGAGTTCTCTAGCTCTACAGGAATATTGTTTAATTAGTGAGAGCAAATGTATTTTAAAGTAAGTGAAACAGTACACTAACTTCTACAAAATCAACTACTAATGCCCATTTTTGAATAGTCGTCGTCGGCAGCCGTCCGTCTCGAGAGACGATGGTGTAGCTTCTTAAGAGTCTATCTGCACCGCCGAGAATGGCTGTGCAGTCCGACTCGGGAGTGACACGGTATCTGTCTCCTCCCGTGTTGAATCGACATCTTACGATGACGCTGGAGTGTCCTCTCCAGTGAAGCTGAAGCTACAGAGCCTGGGCAGGGTGATATGGAGGGTCTGCTGTTGCCCATTTTTGAATGGTGTCTTACTTTTTTTATACAAACTATTATTAGAGTGTACACATTAATTCTGGTTTTATTTATTTTATTTTATTTTTAAATAATTTATTTATTTGTTTGTTTATTTTATTTTTAGAGAGAGGGGAAAGGAGAAAGAGAGGGAGAGAAACATCACTGTGTGGTTGCCTCTCACTGACGACCCCAACTGGGGACCTGATGTGCAACCTAGTAATATCCCCTGACTGGGAATCGAACCAGGGACACTTGGCTCGCAGGCTGACACTCAATCCACTGAGCCACAGCAGCCACGGCTAATCCTGCTTTTAGAATTGGACTATCAGAAAGAAAAATGGATACTTCTTATGGTCATAGAAAATAAAGACTATGACTTGGCCAACTACAACATTTTAATTCACATTTCTAATTTAGTGATGAGACAGTCAAGTGTTTTCACATGTTTTGAGTGTAATGAAAACCATATTGAACTCAGCATATCTGCTATTTCACTGCCAATTTCACTAAATTTGGAGGTGTTTATCTGAGAAGTTATAGGACTCTCACTTCCCTGGATGACTTCTTGTTAGAATATTTTCTCACTAAGGATTTAGCTCTATTGGGAGAATTATTTTCTGTTTTAAAATAGATATAAATAGAAATTAAAAAAAACAAACATTTTAGTAAAGTTTACTTTATTGGTGACTGAAACATACTTTCAGAATCAATGCCCTTAGGTTTCCTATTCTTTCTTGCTTGGTACCTGTAAGGGTTGAAAGAGAAACCTTAGGAAAACAAAAGCCCCGTGAAAGACATCCTGAAATGCTTGAAAGAAAACCGCGCTCAACCTGGGTATTACACCAGCAGTTGAAATCTGGCAGATGTGCTAAGTCCCACTAGGCATACTGGTCTCAGATTAGTAGTTAAGATTTATTGCACTCTTATGATGCTCCAGAAACTTTGCTACAACTACATATATGTTATTTTCTAACTCCATTGTATGAATGAGTAATTGAGGCCCACAGGGTTAAGTAACTTTTTAAATATCACCCTGCTGGTAAATGGCTTTTCCAGACTTGCACTATTTATGACTATTGCCTCTAGTCACTAATGTTCCTTTTGCTCTTAGATTTTTTCTCGATTTCTTGTGCATCATGGCTCTGACAGGCATTAAATGCCAGTTCAAATTGTTTCTACAATTCTATAATACATCATCTGTATATTGTGTTGTGTGTTCACCACCGAGTCAAGTCTCTCTCCATCACCATTTATTCCACCTTTACCCTCTCCTACCTCCCCCATCCTCTTTTCCCTCTGATAATCATCATATGGTGCCTCTATACCTAAAACCTAAATAATTTTACTAACTAATGTTGCCCCAATAAATTTAATAAATTTTTTAAAAAAGTTGTTTCTAGACCCTCACGTGCCTTTGTCCCACTTCACTCCACCTGATAGGAAGATAATGAAGCTCAAGCACAGATGTTGAAGCTATAGTTTGTTTAAGAGGCATATTGTGGCCCTGGCCAGAGTGGCTCACTTGGTTGGACATTATCCCGCCAACTCAAAGGTCGCAGGTTTGATTCCAGGTCAGGGCACATTCCTGGGTTGCAGGTTCAGTCTCAGTCAGGGTGCATGCAGGAGGCAACTGATCAATGTTTCTCTCTCACTTTGATGTTTTTTTCCCTCTCTTTCTCCCTCCCTTCCCCTTTCTCTGGACTCATAAAAAGAAAAAAAGTTTAAAAAGGAGGCATATTGTGCCTATGATATTTTATTAAAAATTGGAAAAACTACATAGAAGGTTTATTATTTATTTATTAGCTTAAAGGTTGCATCGTTTGACTTAATATTTCTGCAAATTTCACCTGGATGAAATCCACTCAGATAACTTTTGTGCACTCATGTGTGTCCTCCCTTCAGTGGCAAAAGCACGGTTTGGATTTATTTAGTTATCTTATTTGTCTTGCTGGGGATCCAAGCTATTTAGGATGTGATATAAAACTGTTGAAATGCATTTTGTACATGTAGGTTTTTTTTGTGTGTGTGTGTATCTTTTTTTTTTTTTTTTAGACTATTCATTACTATTTGTCTCTTTTACAGATACACCTCTAGGGCACTGTAACTAATAACCATTTTGGAGGTGGAATTAATGTCATCGTCTCACTTGTAGGCAACATTCATATGACCCTTGTTGAGTAGTAATTATAGCAACAATAGGCACAGTTATTTACTGCAAAAAAGCTGTTGTGATTAGGAAATAAACATGGGGTGAACATCCAGAGATCAAATTTAGTTAAGGAGCAATCTGGCACGTGCCAGTGACTCCCGCAGTTATTTAACGAGTGACCACAGACAGCACCAAAACACTCTACCAAACATCTACTTGGGTGCATGTTATTTGTGCCTTTATACCCAGGTGCATTGGAGACACCGATTGGAAAACTAGTAATGAAAACACTCTAGGGCAATGGTTCTTAAACTTGTGTACATCAGAATCACCAGCACAGCTCATCTAAACACAGATTATCAGTCCTCATGTTAGAGATTCTGACTTAATTGGTCTAAGTTGAACCTTAATGTACATTTCTAACAAGTTTCCAAGTGTTGCTGCTGGTTTGAGCACTACTGTTTGAGAATGACTTGGGGAAAGATGTTTGTTTTGTCCCTTGAAATTATACGATCAGTTAACAGTTTTAAATAGAAACTCAATGATGATATAAAAAATTTTAACTTATTTTGAAAATGTATTTTATATGGTTACACATCATCATCTATTATGGAATCCTCTTTTCCTTTTAATTTTTTTTTCTAAATAGAAAAGCCCAAGCTATGTTTTTTTCTTCTCTCCCATTTTTGGGGAACACTTTCAAATTTTACAGTAATATACAGTGTGTTGCAAAAAAAATGTATCCACAATTTTAATGATTATAAAGTATGTATTTACTAGCATACAGTTCCCTTTCAATGTTCACAATAAACTACATAAATGTACTTTTTTATACTTAGTGCCTGTTTTCAAACTGATGACCATTCTGGTCTAGACATTGCTGGCAATTAGAAGCAATGGAATTACAAACATCAAGAATCATTTCATTTGGTATTTGGGCACATTCTATTTCAATAACCACTTGTAATTCATCAATGGTTTCAGGTTTTTTTTTTTTTTTTTTTTTTAGCATAAACGTGATTCTTGAGAAATTCCCAAAGGAAAATGTCTAGTAGTGTGAGGTCTGGTGAATGCAGAGAGTGATCTATAGAACCTCTTTGCCTGATCCATCTGTTTGGTCTGTTCTCATTGAGATAGGCCCTTATATCATGATGATGATGTGGAGGCGCGCCATCTTGTTGGATATAAAAGTCATCATCATGAAAATCTTTGTGAATGAGTGGCATGGTTGATTCCTGAAGTAAATTCAAGTAAGTGGCACCAGTTATGGTGCCTGCAAGCAAGAAAGGGCCAATCAATCCATGCACGGATAAGATGCCCCACACCGTGAGTCTTATCTCTGCATTCCTACCATGTTTGCGTACTTCCAGTAGCACTTCAAAATAAACTCTCTTTAGTCAAAACTTAATCTGGTTTCAGCCATTATTTCTCAATGGTTAAATCTAAAACAACAACAACAACAATTCAACAAGTTACCAGCTATTAAAGTGTGGATATGTTTTTTGTGACACACTGTATATTGCCAGAACAGTTATTCTTTCTTGAATAATTTTTTAAATTAAAATTATCTATAAGATTATATGTTTCATGTGCTATTAATTTTGAATCTCTATTTCACTCCTAGTACTGAGCATTGTACATAGAAATCAATAAATATATATTATATTGAATATCATTGAATTGGCCAAAAAGTTCTTTTTTTTTTTTTTTTTTGCATGAGGCAGCTCTAGTAGCACTTTATTGTCTTTAACTTCATTCTGAACAATTTTGTTAGATTGTATTGTGACAGCTGTCATATCAGTGTGCATTTTTTTAAAAAAACATAAAAACTGGTGAATTTTTGTGTAGCTATTTCAATACTGAAGGTGGAAGAAAATATGCAGCATTTTTGGCATATTATGCTTTATTATTTCAAGGAAGGTAAAAACTCAACTGAAATGCTAAAGAAGATGTGTGCGGTGTATGAAGAAGGTGCTGTGACTGATCCAATGCGTCAAGAGTAGTTTGCGAAGTTTTGTGCTGGAGGTTTCTCACTGGATGATGCGCCATGGTTGGGCAGACTGTTTGAAGTTGATGGCAGTCAAATCTAGACATTAATTGAGAACAATCAAAGTTATACCATGAGGGAGATAGCTGACATACTCAAAATATCCAAATCAATAAAGTTATTGGAATGAAAAATGTGTCTTATTTTATGGAAAAAATTAAATGGACTTCTGGCCTACTCAATACACTTTTGACTCTTCTTTCTCCTGAAGACCAAAATAGACATGTATACAGTTTTTGATAGTCTGAAATTTGTGTGTGAACAAGGTAAAAAAAAAAAAAGAAAAGAAGAGAAAGGGAAGACTAAAGGACCAATAGAGTTAGTTTAGTTAGCTAGTTATTAATAACGAAAGGTGGAAATGGAATCAGACATTAAACCTAATAAACTAGGGAGCTGAATTGGACATTCAGCCTGGTTTTCTAGGAAGCTATAGCATTCACAGGCTCCCCAGCAGACTGCATCCTCGTCCTGCCAAAGGGACTTAATCTTTTACCAATCCCTGAATGGGCAGAATGAATCTTTTTGGGGCACAACCAGGCTGGTAGTGGGATTACTTGGGGAAGAGTAGGGAAAATTCCTTTGCTAGTATGCAAAGTAGAAACCAAGATGGTGCAGAGGGAGGTAAGCACATGCACCATGGAAACTAAATGACAGAGCAGAACTTTTGGACATGCTCAGTAAGAGCCAAAATGGCAACATAAAGGGATGAGGTCTCGCCTGGGAAAAGAACTGGATTGGATAAGGATGCAGAACCCTGAATTTCAGGAAATGGGTTGGTTAAGGAGAGGCCCTAGCACAAGCCCCAGAAAAACCAAGAAGTAGCTTGGATAGTTTGAAAGAAAACCTGCTTATTCTTAAAACCAAGAATATATATGGAGGATTATCAGAAATCTCTGAGCAGTTGGTGCTAGAGCCTGCCAACCCTCTATACCCCTGAGAGTGTATCATTTCCTTTCACCCCAATAAATCTTGCCACTGCACTTGAACTTCTTCCTCGTGTGTACCATTTGAAATGTCTTTCTCACAATAGCACAAGAATCCATTTTACCAGTAACAATTGAAGTCTGTAGGAAGAGAAAGTAGTATACAATAATTAAACCTGAATTAATTCGGACCTTAACTTATTAAATCCCTTATTTGAATGTATCAAGTTTCTTTATTATTTACTTGGTGTTTTATAATGCAATATACCAAGAAGAAGCAATCAACGCAGATCTACTTATCAAAATGAGTTATATAAGAACACAAAACTAAATAGTATTTCACCTGAAAATAGTTTTTAGAGGACACTGATTAACTTCAATAACAATTAAATAAATCAAATGAAACATGACCATAGTGAATACTTCATGAGACAAAATCAAGGGATTTAAATCAAGGAGGTCATCATAATGGGGAGTTGTTATATGTAAAATATTTTCTCAAGTGCAAGAATCTCATCTCTGTAAAAGGTACGTAGTAAATGATTTGCCATACTTTTTAATATGTTTGAAATACTTCATGATATAAAAATAAAATGTAATTGAAAGACATAAAACAAAATTGAGCAAGTAAGAATGCTTACTATGTCTTTGGACAGGAAAACTTATTAGGAAGTTGATTCTTCTAAAGAAAAACAATATGTATATTTAATGCAATGCTAGTTAGAATCTCAATGTTTTTTTAGGAGGAGGGGGCTTATTTAAAATAATATTGATGTTTATTGCCTAAAATGAGCTAGAAATAACAGAGGAAAAGGAAAAGGGACTTGACGTCTCAGATATCGGAACATCAAAACTGAAAATCCAATAAGCACAAATCAATATTGTATTGGTATAGAAGTAGACAAAAAAGTTATAGGAATATGGTATTTCATAAATAAATGTTATTAAGATGAGAATTTAATATATAAAATGATAATAAATTAAATGAGAAAGAATAATTTTTTAAAAAGTTTTATTTATTTTTTAGAGAGAAGGGAAGAGGGAGGGAGAAAGAGGAGAGAAACATCGATGTAAGAGAGAAGAATTGGTTGCCTCTTGCACATCCTCAAACAGGGACCTGGTCCATGGTGCAAACAGTCCCTGACTGGGAATCAAACCTGTAACCTTTCTGTTGGCAGGTCGGTGCTTAACCTAGTAAGCCACACAAGCAAGGGCAAGACATACTTTTAAAATTCTGTTATTGTTGGTTATCCATCTGGAAGAAATAAAATGGGAATCTATTTTATTTCCTTTCATAAAAGTAAACTCCAGATGAATTAAATATTTAAATATAGAAAACAAAATAGAAGAATGTTGAGAATTTTTAAAATTTAGAAGTGTGTTTAAAATATATACTTCTTGGCAAAATGTTCTTAATCAAGACTGTAAACCCAGAAAACACAAAAGAAAATGTAGTCATAATTTATTGTAGGAAAATTAAATTTGTAACATTTCAAAATATGATATAAGTAATGCAAATAATAAAATGACAAATGTGACAAATACTTGTGACAGAATTGATATGCTACGGCCTAATAGCTATTTATGAACAGCCCTCACAAATTGGCAACAAATGCTAAACGAAGAAAAAAGATAATGGACACTATAATATCACAAATTGAAAAGCAACAAACATAAAAAGACACTACAATTCACTAGTTGTCAGGGAATAAACATTAATATAATATTGAGATGCCATGTTACCCCCAGCGGAGAGTCCAAAGTTAAAGAGAAAGCTATACATGTATACATTGCAGATATAAATGTGACATTTTTCCAGTTTCTCAGTAAATGCATTCTGGCAACAACTATTGAAATTAAAAATAACTGTACCCTTTGATCCAGATTTTCCATCATGGTACAGAATCTATAGAAATCAAAGCCCCATTAACTACATTTATATATACATGAATTTATTCTATTATTATTTATGGTAGAAGGGTAAGTAAATAGCATTATATATACATTAAAGAATCAAATGCAGACAGTAAAAAATGAACTTAACTTATGCAAATAAGCCAGTCTCCCTCTTCCTGGGAAGCAAGCTATTACCAGGTAGGAAATCAAGTTGTAGTAGGAAGTACAGTTGTAGTCTATTTTGCCTTCTCCCTTGATCTACTTAGTTATATATGTGATCAGGGTCTGCTCAGTGTCAGAAGATTGATAAGCCATGTAATCTGGCACATTCAGCAAGAACATGAGGTGATGCTTAGAGGCCAAGGTGGGCTGCAAATGAGCATGGAGGAAATCTAGAAAAACATTATATTTTTAACGTGGTTAACTTTGGCAGGAGTCAGCTGATGTGGAAGAAAGGGTTAGGAGATAGGAAAGAATGAGACAAACAGAAAAGAAGTAAAAAATAAGTACATTTAATAAACACACAGATGATCACATATATATGTATATGTATATATACATTTACTCATAATTATATATGTAATTAAAGTGTAAGTTATAAATAATTGTTTTTAAATTTAAGAACCTAACAATTTGGCCATTTTACTCTCTTATTTAAATCTTCAGTGGTCTCCTACAAATTTTAGGATGAGGTCCAAGTACCTTGAGATGGCCTGTAGTTGCTTCCGTGTATAATTCCTGCTTGACTCTTCATTCTCCTCTTCAGTTGCATCCATTGATCTACACCAGACACTTTGCATATTGTGGCTATTTCAAGGATCGCGAAGCAAGAAAAGTCACATGTCTATTTATTGATTTGCTAACTTTTAGTCATATTATAGTTGATTTGGAAATGTGATTTTGAGAAGATATATATCTTCCCTTACTACATTGCTGGAGTTTCATATTGTTCCAAAGAATGGTACAAGAATCCCTGGCTGCTGTGGCTCAGTAGATTGAGCGTTGGCCTGCGAGCTAAGTGTCACTGGTTCGATTCCCAGTCAGGGCACATGACTAGGTTGCACTTCAGGTCCCCATTTGGGGGCGTGAGTGCCACACAGTGATGTTTCTCTCCCTCTCGTATTCCTTTCCCCTCTTTCTACAAATAACTAAATAAACAAACAAATAAATAAATAATTTTAAAAAAGAATGGTACAAGAAAAAGTCAGTATGCAAATAGTTTAGCACTTCTATTTATTAAAATTGACCGATAACCACAACCAAAGCATTAGCTTTTAAAATGTAATCATTCTTTGAAGAAGTGTATCTGTGAATACTATCAATAAGAAAACACATGGGAAATTTTGCCAGAATAGGGAATTTTAGAATTCTTTCTGAACATTTAGTTTAGTTTTATTTAAAACATATTTAAGACATAAACTAATTACAAGAACTTTAAATGATATATATTTATTATGTATGTAGAAGAATCTTCCATATAATACTTTAACAATGAATTCACTGAAGGAACTTCAGAGAGAGAAAATGAGAGGAGGAACATTTCTCTAAGAGTATATAGTACATTCCTGAGCTTTCCACTCTGATCAGATTTGCTTAGAAAGAAGGTAAGATAATTGTACTCATTCCCTGGTTCCGTGAAGTGCCCAGGCTTGATATAAGACCAGAGCCTGCTTAGATAAATTATTATACAGTAACACAGAGGATTATTAGATAGCCACTAAAAAGAATGTGCCATATCTTTACAAAGTGACATGGGTCAATGTCTAAAATACACTGTTAAGGAAATCTGTATTGTTTGTTTAGAATTTAGTAAAATGTGCTGTAAATCCTGTCTCTGAATGAGCAGGTTAACACCCAGGAACAGTTTTCATTACTGTTGCTCTGAGTTGGAAAGAGCGGCCAACACTTCCGCATCAGGGACAATGGCATGCCTCAGGGGTCATGATTCCATTCAGATAGCGTTGCCGCAAGTTTCTGCAAGTTACTGATTGTCTCTGCCCCGCAGTTTCCTCATCCCATCCTCAGTAACTGTGTCAAAGGACTATTGTTGGGTCAAATAAATTATTCCAGATAAAGCACTTCATCCCTCAGTACGTGTTAGCTATCATCATTCTCATTTTTATCATTGGAAGGCCAAAGATAATCATGAAATTGCTCGTACTTTAAGGCTCTGTATTCTGCCTAGTTCTGCACTTCAAGAAGCAGCTAGATGCCTTTCTGTAGGTGGAGTCACGTGGCCGCAGAGGTAAGGGCGTGTGGCCAATTGCGTCTGAGAGGGCTCCGTGGGATGCGGGCAGTCAGCTCAGAGGTTTTCAGTGAGAAAGCCATGCAGAAAGACTTATTTTTAGAAGTGTATTCCAGATTGCTTCTCACTCCCAGAAACCCAGATCGTGAATGCTTGTATTGAAAAGAGTCTGTTTTTTAAGCTCTCTTAGAAAAAAAAAAAGTCTTTTCTCCTAAATTAAAGTATACAATCTAGTGGCCATTGGACTCCCTGGTCTCTTAATTAAAAATTCTTGATCATCTAGCAATAATTCTCATCCTCCTCAGTCTCTGAGGATAATGGTCCCTATTCAGATGTTTTCTGGCTGCTAAATTCACTCATATGAATATTTTGTATTCTGTTGCTTTTTAAATATTTCACATATTTCTATGTGAAACAAATTATTCAAAACGTTGACTGTTTAAAGTATGTAAATATAAAAATAGCAATGAAAGAGTACATTTGCATAAGTAAACTTCGGATTTTGGAGTTATTAAAAAATTTTAAAATACTATTCTGCCAGAAGTGCGGGAATAATGTTAGGGAATATCAGTAAGATGTCAGTTTTCATAGATTTTTGTGAAAGTAGGAAAAACTGGAGCCTGTATTATTGTCAGCTCAGCGTGCCATCCTTGTCCCTGATCTCCTTTCTTCTCCTCTGGTTTGTCATCATCGAAGTCCCTCTGAAATTCTCATAAATCACAGAATAACTTTCTCCCTGCATATTTTACTAAAGCTTTAGAAGCATCTGCTTTTGTCTAAGTAATTTACAAAATTATTGATAAATACAAAATGTGTAAGTCCTCAAAGTCAGGGTGTCTATGTCAGGTTGGAAGAAGAATCCTCTAGAACTTAAGTCTATTTATTAACATCAAGACATCTAAGTAGGTTATAAAGCAAGCATGGATATTGAACTGAAGTATTTTCTTATCATAACAAATACATTTTTAAAAAAATTATAGAAATTGAAATATGACTAATATTGTAAGTTCCCCATTACCTACCATTTAATCCATTAACCTCATTTTTTCCTGAATTTGTGACTTGTGTGGCTCTGTGCTTTGTTTCTGGATACTCAGTTTACTCTCAGCCCTCTCTCTTGGATCCCAGCATTAAAATCTATCATTACCAGGAAATGACCATTCTGGATACAATGTGCTAACTGTTCTATCCCCTACCAGCCCTACTTTCCCATGGAAGGAAAAACAACAACAAAAGAGTTTTCTTAAAAAAAAAAAAAAGGAAAAAAATTGATCTTGACTTCCTATTATCTCAAAAGAATTTAGCATTGCAGGTGTATGTCTTAGAGGAAAGGAGGAACAGTTTTCTTTTCTTCTTTCTTTTCCTTTCCCTTGCTTTCTGACTTTCTTCTTCCTTATTCCTAGTGGTGCAGATGATTGTGGACATGCTAAAAAACATTATAATCAAACAGGGATTATAAAATGCTTTAGATAAATCTGGTCCATTGCTTTTAGTTATGGGAATATAGCAATGGAACCTGCAATTCTGGAAGAAAGTTCCATCTAAAATAGGCTGTGTTAGAAATTGCTGAACACCCCACTGAATATGAACAGTGGAATTTACATAGCAAGCCTCCACTGCTTAAAGTGATCATTAGATGTGCATTAGATGCTTATTACCAGGAATTGTCATGACAGTCTCCCAAGTCAGACTACCTTTTCTACTTACCCCTCCCCCAACTCCTGCCCCCAGTCTGTCATTGGTCTCTGCGCAATTCCTCTCTCCTTCCAATTGCTGCCATTGTTGAACACTTTACCGATTTTTATCTTTCTATTTCCAATTTTAATGGGCTAATATTGAAACATTATTGTTAGTTGAAGTTTATACTTTATTAGATATCCTTAGTTTTTACCTAACGTCCATTTTTTTCCCCAAGATCCCATATTGCATTTCGACACCATGTCTCCTTAGTTGCCTCTTGACTGTGATGGTTTCTCATACTTGACTTGCTTTTGATGATGTTGACTGTTTTGAAGTGTACCGGTAAGGTATATTGTAGAATGTCCCTCATTTAAAATTTGTCTCCTGTTTTTCTCATGATTACTCTGGGGTTATAGATTTTTAAGGTAGTGGTTGTCAGGTTTCTCCACTGTAAACTTACTATCCCCCACACCCCACAGCTTTCCATGTTTACTCTTTGGAAGGAAGTCATCATGTAGAGTGTACACTTAAGGAGTGAAGTATAATGCCTTGCTCCTGGATTGTGGTGCATCTGCATATGTTATTTGAAATTCTTAATGGAAGATGTGTCCATTATCCTCTATTTATATGATCATGTTTTTAATATCAGTATGGACTTACAGATATTTATTTTATATTTTGGGTTATGCTCCAATGCTACTTCATTAGTTTTGTTGCTCAGATATGTTTTAGCTTTATACATATTTTGGAGCTCTTTCAGTTGGCTCTGGTGTATATATCCCCATATTTGTGAGGTTTTTTGAGGGAGCACTTTTTAACTTTCTGGCACTATAAGAATCTCTATGTTCATCTTGTACATTCTCATCTCAGCCCCAGATTTGGCCATTTTCCCAATGGCCATACCTTTAATTAGAAAATGGTATTAGAAACAAGATATGAGTGATAGGTGTCCTCATTTCTGTGACAGTATTGTTGCTTCTAGTCTCTCTGAGCTGACAGAGCAAGGAAATACATATGTAAATACACACACACACACACTAGAAATTCACATAATTTATTCTGGACTAAGGTTTTCTCTTTCTTTTTTAGTCCAGGCCCTCTACCTTTATTCAGTTCTTAGACAGATGTTTTCTTCATACTTACAAAGTACCTATGGCAACTCTAGAAGTTAAGTTCCAAGGAATAGAGTAAGAGCCCCTTGTGGAGAGCAGGACCAATAAAATGGGATTGGTCCGGTCAAGATAGCATTAACTATATAAAACAAAATGGTGTCACTCATGTCACTCAAGATGGCTGCCAGTCATCCATGACACTTTTGTTCAAGAGGGAAACTACCTAAGTCATGCTGGACACATCTATCAAGGAGACACACCTAAGATATCTGCACATGTAACCAGAAAATCCGTGTCTGCAGAGCAGGACCACCCACCAATGGGCTCCTGGAGAAATTCTCCAGTTGCCACCAGGAGTGCCAAGACACTTAACAAGAGACCCAGAAGGGTGGAGTACTGCACTCTCAAGGGTATACCTGAGGCAGGCCCCAGACCACTGCTGGGGCAGCTGAGCTCCACACACCAAGATGTGATGCTTCACATCATGCTGATCTCCCTTGGCATTGGCTGCCAGAGGCTGTGTCCTGCTGGACTGAGGACTTCATCTGCCCGGCTACCCATATGGCTCCAGAGATTCTTCTTTGCGAGACGTTGATGGCTCCCTTTCCCACTGTGCTGTCTCCGGGACCCGCAGGCTGAGACTCTGGCACTCGGGTTCATTATCCCCAATTCTCTCATGTGATGTTATTACTGATTGTTTCTGAGTGATTAGTACTGTTATTAGATTAGTATGGATTTGGATTATGTCTGCGTTAATAAAAGCTGAGTGAATAACATAGTCACTTGTGTTGGTTTACTGTTATTTCTTGGTGCTGGTGTCACCTGTAAGACTGGTGATCATAGAGGCAGCTTGGTGCTTCCGGTTCTTGATGACCTGAGCAGGGATCAAAGACTGGCTTATAGGAAAGACTATACTGTGACGCACACTTATGACACCCCTTTTCCAGAATTCCCACCAAATTCCCACCAAGTCTTACTGGCTCCTTTTACATCACATGCCAACACAGGAACTGATCACTGTAGCCAAGCAAAGTGAGATATTTTTGTTAGGTCATGTAATACAGTCAGAGTAATGATGGTGTGTGAACTACATGGGCTAAAAACATAGGCAACATGGCTTTTCAAGTTGGTTGGTACTTAAAAGTAAAGAGAATATAGGTGTATGTTTGAAAATGATAATTACCACCACAGTCGATTACCACTACTTATATGGATTCTGAAATTCTAAAACTGGCTACCACTTACTGTGAGGTTTTGAAAGAAAATAAGGTAGTTACTTTTAAAAAATAATACATCAGTAAATGGCTTGGGCTCTAGTGAAAGCAAATGAACACTCATAACTTCTAAAAATAGAATATACTTGACTATATTTTTGCATATGAGTGTTCTCTGCTTTGAAACGACAAATGTGAAGAATAAATCCATTGTCAGATTACTTTCTGGCTTTGCTTTCAAAAATAATGTCATTTTTACGAAAGTGGGAGATTTAGGTTTGGAGGAAATAAAATCTGTCATCCTTTGTGATTGTTGCTTCATTTTGTCTGTCTCCATTAATTTTCTTTATTTACCTCTTTCAGAAACATATTCAAAGGTAAACTAGATAGCTTGCTGTTCACTCATCAAAATGTTAAGGCACTTTCTGTTTTTCCACTTCAAGGATGTTTGCAAAATATTTTTTAAAAGGAAAAACTATAAGATGGATGTACTATAGGAGAACATTAAGACCCAAACCACTACTATGATTTGGAGTTCCTGTTTTTCTTAGTGAGGCATTCATACCACTTTTTAATTAAGTCGTCAATTAACAAAACCATTGAAAAGAATTATTTTTAGATTCATCTCTGCAAAGACTTACTAGTTTTAAGATACTGGTAGTCACCACAAATGATCACATCTTGGTTTTTTTTTTTTTTTATGTGAAGGCAATTTATTGGTTCTGTTTATGTATAAGATTATTTTTGCTTTTATTTTATTGTTTTAAAAATACTACCTATTCTTTGTAGAGATCTAAAGGTTTACAAAATAAAATAATAAAGATGCTCCTAATTTGAATTTTTAAATTCTCTGCTGCTTAGATTCCTGTGATGTGTTCAAATTGTAGTTAGCCACAAATATGTTGGGTAACTTCTAAATTTAAAATCCATGAAATGGTGTTAAATTGCGAACTTGGAATTTAAACTTTCATTATTTGAAGCCCTTAGAGAATTGGATTTCTAGAATTTAAAAAAAATTGTGGAATGCAGTAATGATGCATATTAGAGTTAGAAAACTTTTTACTTTATTTTTTAAGCTCTTTTGACAAGAATCGTTCCCATCTCTTCTCCATCTTAAGCAGTAGATACTTGCCATAATTTGTTCATATTTTCTTATGACTCTATTAAAATCTTTTCCTTTTTTGAGTACTCGATATGTCTAAATATATTAGAGTTCTGTCTTAAAATATTCTTATATATGTAAGTACCTTACAAGTATAAAATCCAATTTTGAATCAGTATATCATTTAACATTTTAAGTCAATTTTATTAACAATTACTTATTAAAAATATTGTAGATACCAAACATGATGATGATAAGTGCCTTTTACATATTTCATTTACTCTTTATATTTCAGTAAGGTAGGTATAAAATCTCAGTTTTAGGGAAGAGGAAACTAAGGTTCAGAGAGGTTAAGTTAATTATGGTCACACAGAAGAATGAGGATTTAAAGCTATCAGTAGAACATGACACACTATTGGGTTGGCCAAAAAATTAATTTGTTTTTCTCCATAAGATGGCTCTAGTAGTGCTTAGGTGTTTTTTACTTCATTCGAACCAATTTTGTTAGATTGTATTGTGACAGCTGTCATATCAGCATGCATTTAAAAATATATTAAAACTGGTGAATTTTTGTGTAGCCATTTTAATATTGAAGATAGAAGAAGATAAGTGAAATTTTTGGCATATTATGCTTTATTATTTTAAGAAAGGTAAAAATGCAACTGAAATGCAAGAAAGGGGGGCGGAGAGGGAGAGAGAGAGAGAGAGAGAGAAAAGATTTGTGCAGTTGTGCAGGTCATGGAGAAAGTGCTGTAACTGGTCAAGTGTGTCAAAATTGGTTTGCCAAGTTTCATGCTGGACATTTTTAATTTGATGATGCTCCATGTTTGGGTAGACCAGTTGAAATAGATAGCGATTAAATTGAGACATGATTGAGAACAACCAACATTATACCACCAAGGATATAGTCAACAAAATCAAAATATCCAAATCACTGAAGTTATTGGTGAGAATAAAAAATGTGTCTTTTATTTTACAGAAAAAAAAAAAAACAAAAAACACACCAACCTTTTGGCCAACCCAATACATCTGAAAATTAAGAGACATTGTAACAGACAGAAGAAAAAATATTGAAGGAAATATTAATTGTTCAGAGTGACTTTCCTCCATGGTTTCTCATGCTCCTACGTTCCTTACTGGGTATGCAAGACTCTGACCACTCCCTACCCAGGCCATTTCTCAGTCTTGTGTCCACAGAAAACAACCTTGAAGGATGGGGTATTGCCTCCCTTTGGAATACAGAGCAAGCTTTCTATGAAAGCAGTGGATCCCCCAATTTCAGGGTTTCTTTCCTGTATTTGTAGCCTCTTGTTATTGTTCCTTGCATTTAATGTACACTCAAGGTGTTTGATGCAAGGCATAAAGTACAAAGAGTAGATAATTAAAAAAATAAAACCAGGAATGAATTCTCCAAATGTTATATCTGTGACCCTTGATTATTAAAAACAAAAACAAAAAAACAACTTCAATAGAAATAACATTCATTTCTCAGTGTCTACTATGCATCTGATGAGTTCTTTATTCTTTATGTTGTTTTACCCCTTGCAGCAATACTTTAAGGTATCTAATCATTGTTCATCAAGAAATGTAGAATAAAAAATATCTTCAAAGAGAAGGGGCCAGCAGATGCTTGCTTTTGATATATATGCAATACAAATCTGAAGAAGATTCTGTCATAGCAAAAGGGCTGCACGTGATTGGGCAAATATCGTTTATTATACATTATGGTACGGCCATTTGTACCTCATAATTCTTATGAAAGTGGCTTTACTTTGGCAAGAATCAACGCTCCAAATACTATTCCAAGTCCCAGTGTATGAAATCAAAGTTAAGACAGATGTCCAGATAAATGTTTTAACTGAGCATAAGTATGGATTGGACCAAGCCAAGAACCCTATTTCTTTAGACACCTGAGGTTGGTAGTTCCCCAGTGTCAGTCTCTCAGTCATGACTTCCAGGACATTTCTCCCCCTCCAGGCACCAAGAAACTTCTTTTCCAGGAGTTTTTTTCCTGGGGATAATTGGGGCTCTATATACATCTAAAGTCTGAGGATTGATGATTGGCGTGTAAGAACCAAGAGGAAGAAAATGAAGTGAGAAAAAAAAAATGCTAGGGTCAAAACTAAAACAAACAAAAAAAACAGGCTGCCTCGCTAAGAAAATGTGTGTAACCCAAACCCACTGTTTCTTGCATTTTATCTCGGCCACTCCAGGAACTGCGACCAAACAACTCTCAGGGTAACTAGGCAACGATGTTGCCGCGGTAACCAAGGAAGCTCAGAGGGCACCATCCGGCGTCCCGAGGGCAGCCTTTCCAGGCTTGAGGCTGGCCTGGAGGGTGTGGGTGATGGAGTGTCAGGCTCTCGCGAGAGTTGCGTGGGGGGTCGTTGGCAAGCGTCTCCGACGTCGCTCCTAAGGACGCGTTGGACGGGCGCGGGGTGGGGCAGGGACCCAGAGTTCCTCGATGGCTGCTCGGCAAGGGGTGACCACCTCTCCCCTGCGGGTTCTGGAGGAAGCATTGGGCATGGGCTTGACGGCTCCCGGGGACGCAGACGATGCGGTGGCCGCCGAGGGCACCTACTACCTGGAGCGTATCCTTCCCGTGGGAGCGGGGTCCCCAGGTGTCTGCCGCGGTAACGGGTGTTGGGAGCGAGGGCCGGGGCTTCCCACGGGGAGGCGCCCTTTGAGGCTCGGGGCCGCCGAGCCGGCTGAGACACCTGTGGGGCCTCAGGGTGGCGTCTCTGCCGCTGAAACCCCCAGTTAGAGCCGCAGGTGAACGTTTGGACCGACTGTTAGACTGTTAGGCTGCCGCGTGCCTGGTGGAAGGAGCATTGGAAGACCTTCAGGAGTTTCGTGCTTAGTAACCACTCAGTAAACTTGGGATAAAAGTTTTGTGTGAAGGTGGTACAACTAGTGGATCCAACTCTCCTTCTGGCTTAGTGGTTTTCCCAAATAAGCCTCCAAAGTTTCAGAATACTGTTGAAACAAATTCAGTCGACACAGAAGATCAGGGAAGGACCTCTGCCTTTGGGCTTTTAACGAGCTGACGCTCAGAATATCCAACTCGTGTCCAATGCTTCAATGATTTATTTTGATAGCGTTAACTTCCTGGGTAGTTTTACTTTTGGCTATTTAACAATAATAACTTTTTTTTCTTTAGCAACTAAATTATACCCTGGTGAGCCGGCAGGGCTCAGACAGAGGTGTTGGGAAAGAGCCAGAAAGTGATGAGCGATTATCAGGGGAAAAGCGGAACAAAAATCGAATAGCCGTATGCGGATAATTAAGTTCACTATTTATTGTGTAAAACGTTGGCACTCCCCTCCTCTTGGACTGGAGAGATGGGGACGGTTCATGAGAAAAACATACCTATTCCCTTCTACAGGCAGGTAGGAAGGAGATGGTTTACATGTTTTATTCTCAAAGTACCAAGGAAGCTCCAAATCTACCTTATTGTTTATTAACTTACATATTTAGCCCCACTGTAGTCACTCCAGCTCTAATTCATGACTTCAGAGGCTCAGTCATGGTTCATTTTGGGAACTTGGGCAGACTGATTGACATGTCCTGACTCAGTTTCAGAACACGTCTCTGCTACAGGGAGCTTTGAAGAACTGAGTTGAAAAGATCAAAGAAAATATGTAGTATTTTACTCAAGACGAACACAATTTTTCCAGGTATATAAGTTTGAATAGTTAGAAATAGACTTGGTGGAATAGTGGTGTTTAATGTCTTAAATGAGGTTTTATACTCTGTTTTTATAGCTCTTCACAAAGTTTTTTTTTTTTTTTAGTAATAGTCCTTTTAAATTAAAAAAAGAACATTTCTTTCAGAGCTATCTAAATCAAGTATAAAATTACAGTGTCCTTGCTAGTGAATGATAACTAGACATCCTATCATTTTTTATCTGCATTAAAATGATTTATATAACATAGTATAATTGGTAACATGAGACAAATACAATGAGGTAACTTTTTGCAAACATAAATGGTGGGACTTCAATATAGCACAACTTTCAGCAATTAAAATCATGTTTATTTAATTGGCAGGGAGATCACTGAGTCACAACTGCCAACACATGGCATTTTGCACAAAACCTTTCTTATGAAGACTTCTCTTGAAAACCACATTTGCAAATATAAGCAACTACAACTTTTCACAATTTTATTATCTAGTTTGTGAATCATCTAGGCCCTTTGCTTTTCTTTCATCCTTCTTTGCCTGACTGACTCCTGTTTTGGGTTTCAACCAGAGTAGTCTGGGGATAACAAAGCTAAACATTTAACCAGTCAATTTTCCTATATTCAATGTAAGTAAGAGGTATAGTCATGGGAGAGACTTTAACTCTTCATTAAAATGAAGTTTGAGGATTACTTCTGAATGCCAATTATCCCTGTATCCTTGGGCTCTCTTAACATGTGTAATTAAGAGTTGACTGTATAATGTTATTTGACATTGTTTCTTAAGGCAATTATGATAGCTGCTGAAGTGAGACTTTCTTGGGTTTAAAGTCTTTAGCTCTCAGGTTATTTAATCGAGCTACTGCAGTGGATAAAGAAAAGTTATGCACAAATGAATCAGAAATCTGATGTTCTCTACTTGGCACATACACCTTATAACTTCTAATCTCTTGCATTTGGTGTTGGACTTCCCTTACTTATGATTGAGAAGATGCTTTTAAAACACTAGACAACAAGCTATCAATATTGAGCAAGGCTTTGAAGATGTTGACTCCCATTTCCCAGGAGATCAGCCTTTTCTTTGTTTTTAAACACTTAGACATAAAGAACATGTACATACTAATGTGGCCCAAACCAGAAACATAGGCAGGATCCATTACGGGGGGAATGGCTTCATTAATAATCTCCCCACATCCTTTACAATAGTTTAGAGAACGTGTTCGTGAGAGAGATTTCTTGTCCATGCAACACCAGTCCCTTGCAACCTCCTAGCTGTAACAGTGCCACCTGTTTCTCTCCTGATACACTTTACAATATCATTGCTTTTCTGTTTTAACCTTCCAAACAATGAGATACACACATACATGAAGTTCTTATTTAATTATCGCCAGAGCTTTAAGAAGTCTGGTCATGGAGTGCATAAATCCTCTGGAGAACTCTTCATAAGAAAGATATCTGCAGCATTGTAGAATATAAGGCTGATCCGTATAGGGCCAAGTAGGTGTCTCTAGAATTTGTAAAGAGGCTTGGTTGTCTTTCGTGAATGAATATTCTGTTAGAAAGCAATGCAGCTGAGATTATGTTTTCAACTGTAGTCGTGACCATGGGCTGCCTATTGTACGGCTGTAGACAATTGGGAGTATGCAATTCCATTGGGAGATGCAGGCTGGAATGACTGTACTAAGAAAGCTAGTGCTTAATCATTTTGTACTACGTCTAGAGAAAGACCTAGTTCAAGGAAGGACATGGAATACATAACTCTAGGATCAAGTTGAACCCACAAAGTGTTGTTTTTGTTATCTACCTCCCCTTGCTCTGATTCTTTGCTCCCCTAATAAGCTTTTTTTAAAAATTTTATTTTTATTGTTTTTCTATTATAGTTGTCCCACTTTTTCCCTCATTGCTCCCCCCCCCACCCAGCCCACCCTTTCTACCACAGTCAATCCCCTCCCCGTTGTCCGTGTCCATGGGTTATTTATACTAGTTTCTTTACTAAACCCTTCCCCTACTCACCCCCCTCTCTCCCCTCTCCCCAATAGCTGTTACTCTGTTCTTTGTTAAGCTTTGTTCATTTGTTTGTGTTTTTCATTAGTCTCCTGTATCAGGTGATAACGTATGGTATTTTTCTTTCATTCCCTGGCTTATTTCACATGTTGTCACAAATGGCAGGAGTTCCTTCTTTCTTTCTGCTGCATAGTATTCCATTGTGTAAATGTACCACAGTTTTTTAATCCACTTTTCTACAGATGGACACTTAGGCTGTTTCCAGCACTAGGCTATTATAAACAGTGCTGCTGTGAACATAGGGGTGCCTAGGTTCTTTGAATTGGGGTTTCAGGATTCTTCAGATATAATCCTAGCAGTGGAATCATTGGTTCAAAAGGCAGTTCCGTTTTTAGTTTTTTGAGATAATTCCATACTGTTTTCCATAGTGGCTGCACCAGTCTGCATTCCCACCAGCAGTGCAGTAGGGTTCCCATTTCTCCACATCCTCACCAGCACTTGTTGTTTGTTGATTTGTTGATGATGGCCATTCTGACTGGTGTGAGGTGGTATCTCATTGTGGTTTTTATTTGTATCTCTCTGATGGCTAGTGATGTTGAGCATTTTTTCATGTGTCTATGGACCCTTTGTGTATCCTCCTTGGAGAAGTGTTTGTTCAGGTCCTTTGCCCATTTTTTAAATTGGGCTGTCTTGGTGTTGAGACATGTAAGTTCTTTATATATTTTGGAGCTCAGTCCCCTGTCTGAGGTATCATTGGCAAAAATGTTTCCCTATAGTTGGTTCCCTTTTTATCTTGCTGATGTTTCCTTTTGCTGAGCAAAAACTCTTTAGTTTGATGTAGTCCATTTGTTTATTTTTTCCTTTATTTCCTTTGCCTTAGGAGATGTATCCGTGAAGATATTGTTACATAGGATATCTGAAATTTTCCTGCCTATGTTTTCCTCTAGGACTTCTGTGGTGTCACGGCTTACATTTAAGTCTTTGATCCATCTTGAGTTTATTCTGGTGTGTGGTATAAGTTGATGGTCTACTTTCATTTTTTTGCACATCCCTGTCTAGTTCTCCCAGCACTATTTGTTAAAGAGGCTCTTCTCACTCCATTTTATGTTCCTTCCCCCTTTGTCGAATATTAGTTGACCATATAGACCTGTTTTTATCTGGGCTCTCTATTCTGTTCCATTGATCTATATGTCTGTTCTTATGCCAGTACCAGGCTGTTTTGATTACAGTGGCCTTGTGGTATAGTTTGATGTCAGGTATTGTCCCTAACTGGCTTTTGATTATTATATCATCTTTTAGGCATTCTAACTCTAAAATTATGGCTTCTTAGATTGTGGACGTACATTTTCTGGCCTCTGAAAAGGCATCCTCTAGCCCCAGTAGCACTCCCTGAACAGCGCATTCTGAGAATTGAGTGCGTTAAAACAGTCCTTTGAGGCAGTTCCAAAATGAACTTTTTCTGAAAATTCAAAATTAAGGATCCCTGACCCTGAGACATAGTGATCATGCTAAACTGATACCCATCTAAAACGAATGGTTTTCTTTTTAAGTGACATGCCTCACCAATCTTTCATTGCAATAGTGTGATGTTCACCAATAACTTTGTTTAATTAAAATTGAACTTTGTCATTTAAAAATATTCTTGTTAACATTAAAAAAAATTTCCTTGTGTCATTTCTATGGAATGTGTTTACTAGTTAAGTGAGACGGTATTAATAAAATCCTTAATAATCATGTATACTCAAGCTGTGTATTTTTTTATTCTCATTGGAAAACTGAATTTGCCCGTGAGTCCTTGGTTACATCCTACGTATAGTCAAATTAAGAGGTAAACTATCTGAATGTAGATTCTAGACCAAGAAGCTTGTTACTAAATTCACAGTGCTGAATCTTACATGCAGGGAAGTCATGGCTATTTGGAGAGAAAAATGTGTTTTGTTTTGTGTCCTATACTTCAGGCAAACTTTAATGTACATATGAATCAAAGACATGGATTTTATTCCCTTTTATTTAATTTATTGGGATGACATTGATTAATAAAATTATACATGTTTCAGGTGCACAGTTCTACAACACATCATCTGTAAACTGTATTGTGTTCACCTCAAGTCTCTCTCCATCACCACTTACCCCCCATGCCCTCCGTCTATCATCGTTTATCCCTTCTACCCTCCATCTGTCATCACTTACCCCCACATACCCTCCTCCACCTCCCTTAACCTCCCCTCTCCCTGGTAATCACCACACTGTTGTTTATGCCTGTGAGTTCTTTATCTCTCTCTCCTTTTTCTTTTTTGCTTTTTGCAACAGCATGGATGGACCTAAAGATATCTTTAAATGAAGGTTCTAATTTAATAAGTCTTGGTCAGGGCTGGGATTCTGCATTGCTAACAAGCTCTCAGGTGCTGCTGGTAAGAACTATAATAGAAGTGGCAAGGCTGTATATAAAAAGCTTAATCTCTAACCTTTATTTTCAGATAGAGGTACAATATGTAGAGTTGATATCTTTGGTTCTCCTGGATTACAAGTTGGAAAAGTTATACTACTACCTACTGTGAGAACTACAAGTCTTCCATGTCGAAAGAAACTTATTTTCCAGTTTCTGAAGCAGAAGATGTGCAGGAGCTGTCTAGGGCCAGGCTGACCAACACATTTCCATTCTCGGCAATGCTATTAAAATGGTAGTGGCCTCCTGGTATGTGGTTTAATAAGAATTCTGAGACGTAATGAAGACTCGGTGGGAAAGACTGCAGGAAGCAAACAATGGGGAAATTGGCAGCAAACATGCCACTTGTTTCCTGTCTTTGGTGTCTATTATTCAGTTAACTTACTCTATTTGAACTGAAATTCCTAAGAAAGAAAACATGACTGTGACGTTTGCTATTTACAGTACTGTTTAAAAAAAATTCAATTTAGTAAGTGAAATGTTGATTATGGAGGATCCAGCCTAAATTTTAGGTTGCCTCTGTATACATTGGCTCTGCAGTGATGGCAAAGATTACAAAGCAATTCCTCGCTATAGCAGCTTTGGGAAATCATGTAAAATATAATTAGCTATATGTTTCACTCTAGTTCTTCATAAAGATGCTGCTGCTGGCAATGATCACTCCCTACAAATGCAGTAGTGGAAGAGACTAGTGTGTAAGGAACTTCGTATGCCATTTACATCTGAAAATTGTTTGTTTCTTTCTGGCTGTGGTCCCTTTGCAGAACGTTGTTTGTGACGGCATCATACCAACTGGCACCTCAAGCTCTGCTCCATTAGACCAGCTGACGTACTTCTCTGAGGCTTCTTGCAGTTGTGTCTTCTGTAGTATGTGATGGATTTAGAGCTCCCAGGCAGTTTCAATGTGGGTGTATATTGGCCTGCTTTCTGGTAGGATCTAGGTCCGGATCTGGTGAAGATTCTGCTAGTGCAAAAGATACCAATCACTTCACCCATGGTGCCTAAGTATCAGGCAGCTGATTCATACTATGCAAACTCACAAATACTATTACATTCCTTTCAGTGCCAGTGGAGATTTGGAGGAGTTGGACCCTTGGTCTGAGTCTGGACTGTGACTCTAGGACAGAGAACCTGGCTTGGACTTGGCTGCAGACCAGGGAAGAAGGAGGGGCCACAGACAGCATCTGGGCAAAAGCAGACTGTGAAACCAGGCACAGTAATAAGTGTCACATTAAGCTCAAACAGGTCAAAAGACAAGAACCAGATCTGAGGGGAACAGGGTGGAAAAAATGAATTTCAGAACTGGAGTCCAGTGATGTTCTTTGATGGAATACTAGTTAGATAAAGGGAAGGAAGTTGTAAGGGCTCCGGTCAGCTTGGCATTAAGAAACCGATTTTAAGCCAGATGCCAGCTTATTATTCTGCAGTGGAAAAAATAACTGCACTAGAATTGTGACCAGCTTAATTGTAGGGACATTTCCTGGAGAATAAGATCACTAGAAGATTACATTACAGATGAGCGAGTTTCCCAGGAAAGTATTATAGAACCACAGTAAAGGTTTTATCTTTCAACCAATTCTGATGAATTATCTATTTCCACTCTGGTAATTCTGCTTCTAAAGTAGAGTTTTCACACATGGTATTCTCTCCGATTCTACTTCCTGCTGTCATTTTGGCTGCCCCAAGGACCAAAGGGATCAATATATGTACAATCCACAGTGTCCTCTTCCTGAGAAACTGGGAGTGTAATTTATTCATGCTTTGAAACCAGAAATAGCTGTATATCTGCTGAGAAACTCATCTATTTTCATTGGATGGATATTGAATTGGTATCTGATTATATCCTTTTCACCCTGGCTGCTGGGAAGCTTAAAGTCAAATCTGTGGCTTATGTTTAACAAAATTTATGAGACCTATGGCATATACTACATTGTTACCTTTATCTTGTTTCTACTATTTCCCTGTCTCTTCTAAATTACATATTCATTTATTTTTATAGTTTGTAATGCATGCATATTTGTCAACTGGCACAGAATCATTTTGAGATGTGTTCATGCATTTGTCCATGTGTTGCTAACCAGTTAGCCAGAGAGACAGATGCATACCAACATACATGCCAAAGTACATTTATTTCTGTAGTAACATTGCAACATCACATTTCAACTGAGTTGCTTCTGGGAAGATTTTCCGTGCAGGTCATATGGTGGATACTAAAAATATCCATCCAGGAGGACACCAGTTCCTATTTTGGGTATTTGTCCTTTTCCTGATCTTTTGTGTTGTTAATCTCTTGCCCTTGGTTAATTTAATTTTTGGGTCTGCAGCTCTTTTATACTTCTTCCTTTAAGGTCTTCACTTTGAGCTCTTTAAGTGACTTGATTTAGCTGTTGGTACTATAATTCTTAAGAGTCTGGAAAACAAATAGGTGAGAGTTTATTACTTAGGGTATTGGCAAAATTGCATATCCCTATCATTTCACTATAGGAATAAATAGTATGGTGTCATAGAAATTCTTGGCATTTATATTAAAGAAACTTGTCTTTGTTACTCATAGCTTTGTGCTTTTAGGCTAACTTTTGGATTTCTCATTTTAATTTTAGAGATGACTGTATCTGTGCCATTCAGTGTCATAGGGTTGTTATGAGAATAAATATGGTTATGTTCCATGTGACAATACTTTCTAAGGTTTACAAAATGGTAGATACTTTTTCTTAGTCTCCTTCAATTGTGTGGAAACAGAATATTTTACTAGTGATAAAATCCTTTGCTTTGAATATTTTCTGGGTAGAGTATACAGGTGTTGTTAGAGACTTCCAAAGCTTTTAGAACGATTCACTTTTTCCCTCTACATATTGCTCTGCTTAGCAGCCTTTGCTTTCATGCCCCCTCCTCACAGTCTAGTCAGCAGTTGGTTAATTTACAAAGTCTATCTAGGTCATTATAGAGTACTTGCTTTTTTGTGACATTTTTTATGGTGTGAACAGTGATGAAGGATGGCATTGCTCTTCTGGAGAGCTAATGACAGGTAATTACTTACAAAATCAGTTTCTAGTAGTTGTCTCTCAGAAGGAAACTTACTTTTCCATAAAAATAAAGACTGACTTCCTGTATCTGATACTCAGGAACTTTGATCTCATTAAGAGAAAATGTGTCAGATAAATATAAATCTAGAAAAGGAGGAAAATTTAGAATGTCTTTTATACATTCATCTTAACATATAGGGGGAACTGGACCATGGGAGACTTATGAGACTTTTTCCACAGCCACTTACTTCTTTCCGGATTATGGAAAATAATAACGAACACTGTAAAGCCTTTACTCTGAGCCAGGCACTTTTCTAAATGACTTACATATTTTAACTCTTTTAATACTCTTGAAATGCTATGAGGTAGTATAGTAGCCAGCCTGCAGCATCTGGCCAGTGACCCCCACCACCTGGTGTAAATGCTCTTGTGGAACACCTCCCATGCTGAATATGTTGACCTGTGTAACGACTGTGATATTGAATGAGTGGTGATTGTGACTTCTGAGGCTGTTCATAAAGAAGATTGCAGCTTCCACTTTGTTTTCTTGGATTACTTATTCTGGAGGCAGCTCATCACCATGTCCTGAGGAGGCTTAAGGAGCCTGTGGAGAGACACTCATGGGGAGGGTCTGAGTCCTCCAGCCAACAATGCCAGGGAGCCTGCAGGAGGTAGGTGCTGTTGCCTCAGTTAAGCCTTCAGATGGTGACAGCCCTGGCTGCCCTCTCGACTGAGACCTCCTGAGTGACTCCGAATCAGAACTTCCACTTGAGCCATTACTGAATTCTTGATCACAGAAACTAGAAGATAATGCATATGCTTATTATTTTTGTAAGCCCAAATATTTTGGGAGTTTGTTATGCAGCAATAAGTAAAATAGAAAACAAACTTATTTCTGTACCTATAAATGAGGTTCCAATATATAAAAAAAATACCTGAAAGTATCAGAGTGGCTTTGAAAAACAGCACTGGGTGAATTTGGAAGTACTTTAAGTAGGGTGTTAGTAAAAGGTGGGTACTCAAGCATGAGTTTAAGGTTATGGGATGTACTGCAGTCACGCAACTCTTTTGTGCTTGTTTAGTTTATTTTTAATGTTATTTTATAGCCTAATTTACTTTTCTCCATATGTTTGGGAGAGACACTCATGTTTGACAAAATACTGGCTGAGGACAGGTAGCTGGTTCCCGACGGTTGGTCATAACCGAACTAGGCTTAATTGTCTCCTCAAATACGAAGCAACACTAAAGAGTTAGTGCTTCAGATGGGGATTAGTCACAAGAATGTATTACCTGTCTTTAGAGGTTTAGAACTATGTGGAAAATAGTCAAATACGTCAAGTAGTTACATGCACAGAAAACCCATACAACACAGGAAGAGAGGTAGTAGAAGAGTGAAACCGGAACTTCTGGGGTTTATTCTCAGCTTTGTTAGGTCCTAGCTGTGCGTTCTTGTGCCTCTGAGTCCTGATCTGTGAAATGCAGATAATGATGGCTCCGGCCTCATAGACAGGATGAGGATGAAATGAGTTACTGCATGTGTAGCCCTTAGGACAGCATCTGACTTCTATTATGGCTTCTATTAAGTACTATATGTTATCAGTTCATATTGCAAACAACGTAAGTTGTTATATTCACCTGCAGCTAACTCTTGGAAGACAGAATAACTGAGACAATTTCTTATAACCAGCAACAAAATGAAAACTATGCTAATCTCATCTTTGATTTTCGTAACCATTACTGTGCATTAAAATGTTTAATTTCATGCTTTTTAAACTTGGCACAACCAAGTCTGTACATCTGCAGAAAAAAAGTAAACCTACCAACCAACAAAATAACTGTTGAAGTTTTCATTTATAATTAGAATAACTTTTATAATTTTAAAAGTCTTACAATAATGCTGTTAGAATTTTATTAGAATCAGTTATGATATTTTAATGGTTAATTCCTGATAATTTATGAACTACTGAATTATGATTACTGTCTAGTTTATATTTGCTTAAAAATTAGGCTTCCTTTCCTGAGGAGAGAATTTAAAATTGAGAAATATGTGTAATAGTAAAGCAGAGATTTAAATAACTTCCATTGATGAAAACTTTGAAATGTATTAGCTCACCAAGTTGGTGAGATAATTGGATCTAATACTGTATTTCAAGGTAAAACCGCTTTTAAATATAATCATTTTATTCCAAATATTTTGAGAATAAGACTTGACAAGATGTTCAGAGGTCACCATAACCGAAGCATCTGAAGATGATTATGAATATGAAGAGGTAATTTGTTCATTTTGGTTATTCTGTAAATTCATTATGGTTGTCCTTGAGAAATATTTATTTATTCTTTAAGAATTGCTAGTATTTCAATTGATTTTAGCTAATCTCAGCTGAGTAAGAGTGAGGTATGAAAATTCTATTCAATATTTAAAAATGTAGATTGGTTAATACATCTGGCTTTTTGGGGTTCCCTATTAATTGTCCTTCAGAGTCAGCTGCTTATATCATCTGCCTGTGGATTCATCCTACAGACTGCCATCTGTAATAGGTATTAACCATCGTCCAATCTGCTCTTGGCTGGGTTTCCCAAATTCCTACTGCATAGCTGGAGTGCAGGTCTTATGCTTCCTTCTACCTTAATTACACTTCCGTGTAATGTGGTTACTGTCTCAAACCTTTTCTTTAATTGACTATTCCAGTGAAACTTATCATTACTTCTGAGACTTGGAGGATAGAGACGCTTCTAGGAGGCAGAAGCTGTGAATGAAACTGTGTAGGTGCAAGCCTGGCAATTCATGGTCTGGGCAAGCAGGAGAGAGGACAAGCATGGAACCTGGGCTTTTTTATTACTGTTGGCACAATACCACATGAAATCACGGAGAATCAAATAATTGCAGAGGGCTTAAAACTGTGATCTTCATATAAGAAACATGTGATAAATGTTAACGGTTATTAATATTGTAATTAAATTTGATTATATTCTTTCAAGAGCTTAACATTCAGGCAGTGAGTTTAATTTTATTTTTTAATAAACTAGAGATTTGTAGTTCTAGTAGTAGCTATGGAAAAATAATGGGGGAGAAAAATCTGGGATGAGGAGAGAATGATGGCATTTAGACCCCCTAACATTTTTTCTTTCCAACACTGATGACAGTCTACATTTGTCATTATAGATAAAAGCAGTTGCCCATAAGCTAATACCGAGTTTATTAGAAGTGACACTAAGGGATGTTGAAAGAAAGTCAGAAGTTTCCTGCTTCTTATTTATTCATTTTCATAGATCTTCAAAATGACATGGTGTCTTACATAAAATATGTTTCTTTGATCCTTTGTTTGATGAGGAAAAACTGAAATGAAATAATGTATTTTTATATTCTTGCTAACCCTTCTTTCTATCCTTCTTTTTCCTCTGTGATTTAGATACCAGATGACAATTTTAGCATTCCAGAAGGTGAAGAAGATCTGGCAAAAGCAATTCAGATGTTTCAGGAACAGGTTACAGATACTCAAATTTTGGTGAGAATTTTGAACACAACCATAGCCTATAGTTTAGCAGTGATAATTTTTTATGTGAAGTTTTGAAAGTTGTTTACATTTTAAGTTCTTTACTTACTAAATGCATCCCTATCCCTTGTTCTGTCTTTTTCACTTGTATTTCTCTATCATCAAACCTCCACTTCAAGTAAATAGTCATACTTACTCTTGTTTGTTTTGTCACGTTCCACACGGTGGTCACTCTGGCATGACTTGGCCATAAATGACACTTTTCCTTAGAACTCTGTCTATTTAATATTACCGGAGCTTAAACCAAGGATTTGCAACACTCATGTACAGAACTTGATATTTTATACACACCCTATAATCTGTTTTGTAAGCATTCTCTGCTTTTGTTTCTTTCATGGAAGTGTTTAGCCTCACAAGGAATACTTAATATGTTATGATTTTTTCTTGTGAGGTTTATGAATTAATTTGACTATAGAATATGGTGGGGGATACTTTTAGGTTATAATACCACCAGTGAAAAGTACATAAAATGATGACATTCCTGTTAAATTGAAAACTCATTTAAAAGTTGAGAATAATTTAATGATGATAGCCAAAATATTTTAAAAGTACTTAATATTTCATACCAACACTAACTAAAAACTTTTTTTTTTAAAAATGATATAACCTTTTTTCTACTGAGAAATGTGAAGGACACTGTGATACTCTAATTTAGTTGCAGATTTGACTTTCTTAGTGCAAAGTAGTATGTAGACTTCTCTCCATATTCTGCCCTCAGTCTTTTCATATTTTGTAGACTTTCTCTGTCTAGAAATGCAGTAATTCCATTTCCAAAGTTTATGTCTGCTCAAAAAAAAAAAGAAAAATCCCATAAACAAAACAAAACCTCAAGAGGAGGGATTCTGGAATCCAGAATTGATTATATTCTGTTATAAATGGAGGGCTCTAGCTCATAGTAAACTGCATTCTCTGATGTATCTTATGGATATAATTCCTTCTAGACAGACATAAAGTGAAGTCTTACTACGTAGATTTGTTAGTCTTTTGGATATCTCAATACAATAATTTATAGGAATTGTTTTCAATACAATATTTTTAATGAGCAACGAATAAACATATCACACAACTGATATATTTATTCATTGCATGATATGTTAATTTGCTGTCCATCATCTTCACTCTTGCTTTACATCATGAAGTAAAGAAGGATTTAAAAAAATACACCCTGTACCACTCATTTGTAATGGTACTTGGTAAGGCCGGTATGCCTAACACAGTGCTTGACGCATAGGAGGTACTAAATGAATAGCAGTTGAGTAACTGAACAGATAAATGAATCATTGAATAAAAGTATTATGACCCAAATGTAATTCGATCTTAGTATGTGGTATTATGCTAGAATGTGTTTGTAAATCCAAAACTGAATCTAAGGAGGACAATTGGGGCAGAAAATTCACAAAAATTGCCCTCCAGTTTTAAAAATTAAATATGAGTTCATTTTATAAGCGTATCAGTTATATACAGTAGTCCCTCTCTATATCGCGGTTCGCTTATCGTGGCCTCACTGTATCGCGGGGTTTTCAAAAATATTATATTTAATTATTTATCGTGGATTTTTTGCTATATCGCGGTATTTTGTGGTACTGTATACGAATATTGCTAAAGTTACATAGGTTTAAGAGTGTAGATTATGTTTAAGAACATAAGTAGTGTTTATTAAAGTGTGAAAAAGGTTAATAAGGGACTGGGAATGGTTTATAAGTGTGCGGGAAGGGTTTATAAAGCCTTAAAATATATATAAATGCTAAAATAAATGTAATGTTCCTACTTCATGGCTTTTCACCTATCACAGTGGCGGGGGTTCTAGAACGTAATACCCGCAATAAATGAGGGAATACTGTATTTCTAATTTTTTTACTTCTGTAGTATTTTATCTTCAAAAACTAGCTTTGAGCTGTTTCATTGGCTTTCTATTTCAAAGAATATTCATTACTTATGAAACCAAGTTCCTTTTGTTTTGATCTAGTTATATCTGTTTATAAATACAGTATATTGTCTTCTATGTAAGAGGATGCAGTAGTCCTTATTCAGTGAGGACTTCTCAGATTTTCGTTAATGATTGCAAGAGAAAGGTCGTTACGTTAGGAAGTGTAAATATGGTTAAAATAATGAAAAAATAATTGAAAGTTGGAAGTAATGTAAATCGTCCTTTTGTTAAATAAATTAACAGAATTGTTTATTGAATTGTTGACATTTAAATAAATTTTTATCATTCTTATATATTGATAATATAGATGAAAAATTTGAGACTTGATTGCATGTTTTATTTTATAAACTTTAAATAAGTATGTGATGCAATATCAGTTTCCTCAATAAGCACAATGTTTCTGAACTCTAAAAAGAAGTAGTTTCATTATATTTAAAGTGACTATTGAGAAAAATTAAGAAGGTAGGAGAAGTTATTAATTTGTGACAAATGTGTGGTTTGGTTATACTGTATTTCCTGAAACTAAATTCTAAGTATGAATGTAAGTAGAGATAGGATACACACACACTTCTGTTCCTTAGAGATATTTGCAAGTATTTATGGAAAAGAGTCTACTTATATTCAAGCTGGGTTTCCCCCTCCAAACTGTGAGCCTCCTTAATATTGCCATTTTGTGGAATATAATTCTTTAGTCCCTTTTGTTCTTGTTTTTTTTGTTTTGGTAACTTTGGAGGTGCACTTCTCAAAGGTACTTTATATTGCTATAATTCTATAATGACATGATTTTTATAAAATTGGGACTTTGATCTGTAAAAATTACAGTAGCAAGGCACACAGACAGTACAATTCTTGGTTCCTGACACCTCTCCTCCTCCTCTGTCCACCTTTCTTCCTCTGTGAATATAAGACGTTTCTTTGAAATAGTCAAGCGTTATTGTAGAAAACGAGTTGATGACTGAACAAAACTGTTAAGTTGTTTAACATATTTATCAGTAGTTCTGAAAGTGTAGCTGGCATTCTGCTGGGGGTTTGTGATGTCCTCCATTTTCTAACTATGTTTATCTATGTTGGATATTCTTCATATGGCTCAACCGAGATAACATATTACAATAGGTTGATGCAGAAGCAAATATTGGGATCCAGCTATCTCCTCTACACATTAAAGAGATTTGCAAAACTTTGTGACAGTGCCACTCTTCATAGTAACTTTTTTTGTTTTGGAAAATGTAGTTCTGGTTTATAAAAGTATGTTAATTTATGTTACTGGGTAAAAATTTTTTATAGTTATTTAAACCTATTTAAAAGTTTAATGTCTAATACAATAACTATTGATAGATATAATCCATTTATACAAAAGCTTTCTGTAGTCCTTGAGTAAAAAAATGCACTGAGGACATAAAGTTTGAGAAGTTTTATAGAATTTCATGCTAAAAATTTTTCCAGTATATTAAAATATTTTACCAAATATTTTTGTTAAGAATTATGTTGTTATAACAAGAGTCTAGGATTAGTAAATTTATATTCATTCTACTTAGACCTTGGTCTAGTGAAGGATCAGTACCTTTATTTTAAATTTTAGATATCCTAAATGCTCATGAATTAAATATGAAAAATAATTTCCATAACTTCTATAGATCCAATGACTATGTCACAATACAGAGCAATCTGTCTTATTGTGTCCTGAGTCCCTTGAGAATACATTTAATTTCAATTCAAAAACCAGGCTACTGTTACCCAAAGCCTTCCTTATAGATTCTCCCAGCCAATATATTTAATTTAATGTGAATTAAAGAGTTGAAATGAAATCCCAAATAAAATAAGGTTTATGTTTTAAGATCGCTTGGATTTTGTTTATTTTCTTTGTCACTAGTCAACAACAGTTTTCAAAGGAACTCACTGACTTTGGAACAGTTCAGTGTAAATCAAGACACTTAATTTTGATTTGTGGTCCAGTAATTCTTTGTTATTTAATTACTTCTTAAGCCCTATCAGATTTGATGTACTCATCATCTCTCATATATTCCTTACCTTTATCATTCACTTAGTCTGTCTTGGATTACCTTTCGTCTTGTCTCACTAGAGCGACTGTGTGCTGCTGATATTTTGCTTCCTATGCTTCTACCTAAAATATGCTTGTAAACACAGATTTGGACTTATCACTCTTTTCCTTAAATCTCTAATTTCTCTGCCCTCCTACATGCCTTTGCCTTCTTGTTATGCTTCTTGTCTAGCTTTCTAATTTTCTCTTTAGTTCTTTCTTCATAAGACCCTGAGCTTGAATGGACTAAAGTCTCACTTTTGTCTTTGCTTCTGATATATCTATATTTATATCTATATATATATATATATATATGTTTTAAGAGATGTTTATTGTTGGGTGAGTATACCCAAGCAGGGTATTGGTAGTATCTGCTTAGAAGGTTACACTGCCAGTTTTCTATTTTAGCCTGTAAATGCTGCCCTCAAGACGGTAAAGGAGGAAAGAGGAAGGACATCTCTAAAATCAGAGAAGGAAAACTCTGACTCCAAAAAACCTCCGCTGCCTTGCGGCATACCTCTTCAGGGGAAAGGCTAAGGGAGTAAACCCCGACAGAAAATCCGGAGCCGGAGTCCCTAAGGCGGTTTGACATTGTAGTCAACACCGGCAACTCCTGCGGCGCACCTGAAGCCAAGCTGTATTGACTTTGTCTTTCCCTTGGACCCTTCAGCTGCGAAGAGAGGGGGGGTCTGCTGCATGGGCAACAGCAGACCCTCCATATCACCCTGCCCAGGCTCTGTAGCTTCAGTTTCACTTGAGAGGACACTCCAGCGTCATCGCAAGATGTCGACTCAACACGGGAGGAGACAGATACCGGTTATCAGCTCATCCGATTGGCGAAGGAAACGAGCGCCAGGGGTCTCCTCTGACGGTGGGAGAGGTCATCGCACCTCACTGGACAGCTACCGTCTCGCCATGGCTCGCCTGCCCCACTGGGTGCGTGGGGATCAGAGAGGCGCCTCTCGAAAAGTGGGCCACAAAACACCCGCACCAGTTAATTCCAAGCAAACAACAAGAAAGAAGCCTCCGGCTCTTCGCCTCGCTAGCTGGAACATCAGGACCATGTGCCCCGGACTTACTGCAGACCTTCCGTGGATCAAGGGTGCCAGGAAAACCGCTGTCATCGATAGGGAACTGGCACGACTAAACATCGACATTGCGGCTCTACAGGAGACCCGGTTGGCTGACAACGGAACTATCAGAGAAACCAACTACACCTTCTACTGGCAAGGGAAGTCTCCGGACCAACCAAGACAGCACGGTGTTGGGTTCGCTGTGAAGAACACGCTTGTTAACTCCATAGAGCCACCCACAGGAGGCACAGAGAGATTACTTACCCTCCGATTGTCAACAACTTTCGGCCCAGTCAGCATTCTTAGCGCGTATGCCCCAACCCTCTGCGCCACCACCGAAGAGAAAGAACAGTTCTACCATGCACTGGACGAAGCGTTATCCAAGATTCCCAGAAGTAACGCTCTCTTATCTCCTTGGAGACTTCAACGCAAGAGTAGGAGCCGACCACATGGCCTGGCCCACCTGCCTTGGAAACTTTGGGAGAGGAAAGATCAATGAGAATGGTCAGCGACTGCTTGAGCTTTTGTGTCACCACGGCCTGTGCGTGACAAACACATTCTTCAAGTGCAAAGAGATCCACCAGGTGTCATGGAGGCACCCCCGCTCCCGCCATTGGCACCAGCTTGACCTCCTCATCACCAGAAGAACGGATATTGGCAGCACCCTCCTCACCCGCAGCTACCACAGTGCAGACTGCGACACGGACCATGCCCTCGTGGTAAGCAAGGTGCGCATAATGCCGAAGAGGTTGCACCACTCCAAGATGAAGGGTCGCCCACGCATCAACACCAGTTGTGCCAGCAACCCAGTTAAGACCCAGCAATTCATCAACAAGATGGAAGATGCACTCGGCGAGGGAGTGGCGGCAGATGACATTATCGAATCCAATTGGCCACGTCTCCGCGACGCCATATACAACTCCGCCATTATTGCTTATGGGAAGAAAGAGCGGAAGAACGCTGACTGGTACGAGGCTCACTGGGAAGAAATGGAACCTGTGATCGAGGCTAAGAGGAAGGCCCTACTGGCTTACAAGGTCACGCCCACTCCCAGTACACTTCAAGCTCTATGGGCTGCCAGGAACAAAGTCCAGAAGACCGCCCGCCACTGTGCCAACACCTATTGGCTAAACCTGTGCAGAAGCATTCAGGAAGCCGCCGATATAGGCAACGCACGAGGAATGTATGAGGGTATCAAGAAGGCAACAGGCCCAATCCCCTCCAAGATCGCCCCCCTTAAGTCCAAGACAGGTGAGGTCATCACTGACCAGGAACAGCAAATGCGGCGGTGGACCGAGCACTACCTCGAGCTGTACGCAACGAAGAACACCGTAACAGACACTGCTCTTAACGCCATCCCAGACCTACCAGTCATGGAGGAGCTAGACACCCCACCTACTGCGGCAGAGCTCAGCAAAGCCATCGACCGCCTCGCTTGCGGGAAAGCACCAGGAAGCGACGGAATCCCTCCAGAAATCCTAAAGAGCGGGAAACCAGTCCTGCTACAGCCGCTCCACCATCTACTCTGTCGCTGCTGGAAGGAGGGTTACATCCCCCAGGATATGAGAGACGCCAACATTATCACCATGTACAAGAACAAAGGAGACCGCAGCGACTGCAACAACTACCGGGGCATCTCTCTCCTCAGCGTCATCGGCAAAGTATTCGCCGGGGTCGCTCTTGCCCGCCTGCAGACCCTTGCTTCCCGCGTCTACCCAGAGTCCCAGTGTGGCTTCAGAGCTGGCCGATCAACAGTGGACATGATCTTCTCCCTACGCCAGCTGCAGGAGAAGTGTCACGAGCAGCATAAACCACTCTACCTCGCCTTTATTGACCTCACGAAGGCGTTTGATCTGGTCAGTCGAAGCGGTCTCTTCAGCTTGCTACGGAAGATTGGCTGTCCACCACATCTGCTTGCTGTGGTCATGTCCTTTCACGACAACATGCACAGCACGGTGTCCTACAACGGCGCAACCTCTGAGGCCTTCCCAGTCAGCAGCGGAGTAAAGCAGGGCTGCGTCCTCGCGCCTACGCTGTTCGGAATCTTCTTCTCCATGCTCCTCCAATACGCCTTTAAGGACTGCAGCGAGGGTGTCTTCATTCACACCAGATCCGATGGCAAGCTCTACAACCTGGCCCGTCTACGAGCCAAGACCAAAGTCAAAGAGGTGCTCATCCGTGAGATGCTCTTCGCCGACGACGCAGCTTTGACATCACACTCCGAAGAGGGACTCCAGCAGCTAGTCACTTGCCTTTCCCACGCATGCAAGGAGTTCGGACTAGCCATCAGCCTGACGAAGACGAATGTTATGGCTCAAGGCACGGGGACTCCCCCATGCATCACCATCGACGGATACACCCTGGAGGTTGTCAACGACTTCACTTACCTCGGGTCCACCATCTCGAGCTCTCTGTCAGTCGACTTGGAGGTCAACCGGAGAATCGCCAGGGCAGCCACAGTTATGGCCAGACTGAACCGGCGAGCGTGGAACAATTCCAGCCTCACTGAGAAAACCAGACTGCGCATCTACCAAGCCTGCGTACTCAGCACTCTCCTCTATGGCAGCGAGACGTGGACCACCTACGCAAGGCACGAAAGGAAACTCAACAGCTTCCACATGAGGTGCCTGCGACGCGTCCTGCATGTCGCCTGGCAGGATAAGGTCCCCAACACCGAGGTGCTGAAGCGAGCCAATATGAGCAGTTTGCATGCAGTTCTTAGCGAGAGACGCCTCAGGTGGCTCGGCCATGTCAAAAGAATGGATGCAGGCCGTATCCCCAAAGACCTCCTCTACGGCGAGCTAGCAGAAGGCAAGAGGATGACAGGGCGCCCAAAACTGCGGTTCAAAGACATCTGCAAAAAGGACATGACACAATGCTCCATCAATCTCAACACATGGGAAGTTCAAGCAGACGACCGCCTAGCCTGGAGGCTCGCGGTCAGGCAAGGTACGTCACGCGCGGAGGCTGCGCGCAACGAGGAGGCGGTCCAGAAAAGATCGAGGCGGAAGCAGCGTCAGCAGCAGCAACAACGGCCATCTGCCTTCACCTGTACCAAGTGTGGCAGGGATTGTCACTCCCGAATCGGACTGCACAGCCATTCTCGGCGGTGCAGATAGACTCTCAAGAAGCTACGCCATCGTCTCTCGAGACGGACGGCTGCCGACGATATATGTTTTTTTTGCCTTGAATTTTCTTTCATCCTTTTGTATCCACTGAGCTTCTTATTTATTTATTTATTTATTTATTGTTTCTGAAAGCTGTTTTTTTTCCATTACCATTTAGTCTCCTTATACTCTCTCTAAACTCCAACCTAAGAGTCTCCCTAACAAAGCCTTTATTCACCTACTCAAGAAAAGTGAAATTCTTTTCTCCTTTATCATTTTACCCAGCAGCTCTCCATTGTTGCCCTTGTTAATTATCTAGAAACCTTTCTACTTAGAGGAATTCAAATTTATAACTTTTAATAGATAAAACTAAGCCATGTGCTAGAGTCACCTCTGTCACCAACAGATTTCTGGGTCACATGTAGATGGAATGTATTTTTATAATTCAGCAATCTTCAAAGTGAAGTATGTTTGCCAGGTACTAGAGTGCTTGCTCTTTTTGTGCTCATTTTGGGGTTATTAACATCATCATTAAATTAGTTAAAAAGCCATAGGAGAATTGTGTAAATGTATAATTGAGATCAAAGTACAGTGGAAGATTATACAGAATTGTTAGTATGTGTATCAGATGTATTTAGGAAAGAGAGAAGAAAGGAAACATTTGTTTAAGTCGGCAGGAACCTGCCTGGTATGTCTCAACCATACATACTAACATACAGACAGTCAGCAGCCCACAGGCATCTTAAGAAATTAACGCAGGTACATTCTCTCTGGTTTTTCCTCTTGTGATCCTGATTCCTTCAACTGGGATCCATCTAATCCTATGAAATACCACATTCAGATTTACGGACCCCAAATTCCAAGGTACTATTTATTATTGTATAATGGATAGTTGCATCCAGATGTATTAGGCCCTCACCTAACAATTCTGTATAATCTTCCACTGGCATTTCTTATGATGTTTTATGTAGGGTCTTGAATAAAATCAATATTGCTATATAATATCTTTTAGAAATAACTTTAGAAAAGGGATTCTAAGTTACTCTGCTCAAGTTTAAAAACATATTTAAAACTCCTAGTCATTTTATGAATTTTCTGTAATCCCCAAATTTGCTTCAACTCTCCACCACTTTGAATGTGATAGCACTTGCAAGTAATTCACATCAGCATCAAATTGTGTATAGTACTTTTGAAAAGAACTTTTTAAGGCAACAGAGATTCTTTTTCCTGATGGTATTTCTGTGCATTCTGTGTTACCTGGTATATAACCATTATCAGTGTAGGGAGGAGAAATAGGAAGAAGTCCACACTGAGTTTCTGTGTGTGAAACTAGGTCTGTCTATCCAGGTGACTGGCAGTTAAATTAAGTTTCTGTGAATGAGAAGAAAATGAATGCAGGCTAAAGACAATGAAGCCATTGATATTTTCTAAGAATCTACCCATTATTTGATTTATTTTATACACTGCATTATGTGATATAGCAGTTTGTATGGCTGTCTTAATTTTATCTTTCACTTGCTGAAATATCACTGTGTTTCTAATTGAGGGCCATAGGTTAGGTCTCTGTTGCAGCTACTCAGCTCTATCAGAGCAACAGCAGCCATAGACAATATATAAACAAATAGGAGTGGTTTTGTCCTAATTAACTTTATTTCCAAGAACAGTTAGCTGACCTCTCCTTTAGTTGATAGACTTATTTACCTTCAGTATGAAATAATAGTGTAAGCCTCTTCCATTGCACATGATTTCTTCTTCTTACGTCTATAATAAAAATCAAGGCATCAAAATCATTATACACTGTTTATTTTTATAATGATAATTCACTTAAAGGTCCGTAGATCACTTTTTTAAAAATGTATTTTGCGATATTGGAAGGGCAAGCTGACCTTATTTGTCTCCAGACAATCCAATTACACTCTTGCCTTAGGGACTTTGTACTTGCTAATGCTCTATCTAGACCCTCTTTTCTAGATTTCTGCTCAGATGCTGCTTTATCAATGAAATCTTCCTTCATCAGGCCACATACAGTGTAGCCAGACTCCACACACATTTTTGTCCTACACTTGGCTCTTCCTAGTTTTATTCCTCTGCTTTTTGAATGTAGACACTTAGTACCATTTTCCATACTATGTATTTTTAAAGTAGTTAATTCATTTTCTGTCTCCATCCATTTGGTTTTTAGCTATGAGGACTGAGTCTTGTCTGTTTTTATCACTGCTTTATCCCAAGTGATTATCCTTCAATTATCATCCATCCCAACGAAAATAGTTGAAAAAATGAACAGATGAGTGAATGAATCAATGCCATTATCAAAAATAATTAATTGCACATTTAAATTTCAGGAACAGAAAACAGTCCTTCCTTCAGAGCATGTAGTACCTGAAGTAATAGAAGACTTCCTCTGCAATTTCCTGATCAAAATGGGAATGACCAGAACCCTTGATTGCTTTCAATCTGAATGGTAAACAGTAATGTAGATAAATAGTTCTTTAGAAATGCTAACAGTATTTAACATGTATACTTTTAAACCTTTTAAAAGACTGAAGTCACTCAATTTATGCAAAATGAATGAAATAGGTGGAAACCTTTCCCATCCCCACTACTGAAACCATAGCACACATACGCACACACACCCAGACACACACACCCAAACACACCCATGTAAATACACAAATGCACATAAACAGGATATTAGTTTCAAATAAATTTATATTAAACACCTTTCTGAAATATTCAAAATTAGGTGACTTTCAAAAATAAAGAAAATGGAACATATTCTGGAGTTATATAATACAAAGCTACTTTGTAAAATGCTTTCCCTAATATCTTCTGCATAATTGGCAATGGTATTATTTCCTGCATTAGGAAACCCTAAGACTACTACTTTGCTTCTTTTACTTGTAGTGTAATGGCTTGCCCTTCTCTACGCACACAAATGATTGATTCTCTTTTTCTATAAATTTTCCTTCGTGTAGGAGTAGAAGTAAGTGGAAACATTTTCAGATGATACCTAAAGATTTTCTTGTTATAACTGAAAACTTTAGTAACTTATTGGTTATAAACTTTAGTATGTACAGTGTGTTTGTTCTTTTGCTACAGCAGTAATGTCGCCAGGCATGTTTTCAGAGTCCTAACATTCTTTAATGAAATATTATTAAATAATTAGATAAGAAAAGATGTTCAGTCTTTAAAAGCCATTGCATATTATAGAAAGAGGGAATTATATATAAAGATGTTTATAATTTTTTTGATAGTCCTAATTTTAATATAGGGGCAATTTGTAAGTTTTACTAATTTACCTAAGGTGTAATTTTTATCTTTTGCTTTGTTTTGGTTCTCAGCTACTTGGACCATGCACATGGAAGAGATCAGTTTTAACATTTTAAATTGCATATCTAATGTTAATACATTAAAAGAAGAGAACCATTTTTATTAATATACTTTAGGAAAAAGAGAAAGTTTAATGGCAGTGAAATAATACTGTTCCTATTAAATCTGGAAATTGTGTAAATGATTTTTATGAAAATGTCCCTAAAATATTTACAAGTGCATTATAAATACATTTTTGTAAAAGTAGATAGATGATTAATTTGCAGTACTAATGAAATGAAAGATTAATGTGGTTCATTTTTCTTTTCTTCTTCTGGTAATACAGTATTCCCTCACTTATTGCAGTAGGAACCTTAAATTTATTTTAGTGTTTATATATATTTTAAGGCTTTATAAACCCTTCCCACACACTTATAGACGTTCCCAGTCCCAGATTAACCTTTCCCATTCCATTATTAACCTTTTCCACACTTTAATAAACACTACTTATGTTCTTAAACATATTCTACACTCTTAAGCATATGTAGCTTTAACAACATACATATACAGTACCACAAAATCCCTCAATATAGTGAAAAATCGGCAATAATTAAATATGATATTTAAAAAAATCCCGTGATACAGTGAGGCCGCGATAAGTGAACCACAATATAGAGAGGGAATACTGTATGTATTAGGACATGTAACACTTACATGCTTGGCCGATGTAAAGTGTTCAATGATTCCCTTGTAGAAACGTGGAACCAGTGCACTCTTAACAATTAGACACTTGTCACATTCTTTTCACATTTAGCAATTTGAATTGAGATGAAATTTTAGGAAATTACAATTGCGGTAGGAAGTTTAGAATAGTAAGTAAGCATACCACTTAGCATAATATTACATTCATAAAGTAAAATTTGTATAAAATATCTTAATATATGGGTTTAGTAATACTGTGGTTCAAGTAATTTTATCCTTTTCCCCAGTGGCCACTTTGTAACAAGATTACAAATTGTTTGTACTGAGATTACACTGTATTGGATATTTTTATTCACATCAAACATTTTGACTCTGATCAGATGCCTTTATGTATTCTGCATAATAGAATCAATGGTATATTAAATGTATTACTTTTATCATTTTTATTATGGTGAAAAAACATGTCATTGCTGAGAATTCTTTCATCTTACGAAGAGTAACAAAACAAGGTATTTCCACTGGCAGGTTGTAAAACAAACAAACAAAAAATCCCAAACCAAAAAGCACGAATACTGAAATTTGACTTGCGTCCTTTCAGTCCTAAAACAGTAATTGAAGTAAATCCTTTAAATCTGAGGTCAACAAGCTAAGACCCTTGGGCCTTTTGTTTTTGTAAATACAGTTTTATTGGAGCAGAGCTGTGGCCTTTGTTGTTGTTGTTGCTGTTATTGCCCGTGGCCGCCTTCACACTGTAACAGCAAAGTTAATTAGTCACAGCCGAGACCATATGGCCACAAAAGCTTTTTTTGTCCCTGGCTGTTTCCAAAAAAAAGGTTGTATGTATATGTGTGTGTATATGTAACATATAGTATGTCTCTTTAGAAGTACTATGTGGACCTTGATAATTTCCCTGGAGGCAAAAATAAAGAGGGGGTTACAATGGACAAAATATGTTAGTGCACCTGAAGCACCCTTACCTGAGCATATGTTAATCAGCCCCTGACTCCACTGCACCAGTTTGCTGGCTGTTAACCCAGTCAAAACTCACTCACCCGAAACATACTTTCTTGCTCTTCTTTGCCTTTCCCTCTCATTACACCTCCCATTCTCTCGAACTCTTCTTCCATTTACAGTCAAGTGTTTTGAAAACAAGGTCTTTTTTATTGTCTTTCTTTCTTTACTCTCACTTCCTATTTAATTCTTCGTTATCTCCAGTTTGGCATTTGCTGAAGGTTGGGTTGTAATAAAAATGTCATCACAGGTAATAGTACAATTATTTATGATATTTTATTGCTCATTTAATTTTTATTAATTAGAGAAGAAATTATAAATTTTGTAGTAGCACAGTCCTGTGATTTTCTAAAAGGATAAATATTGCTGCTTTTAGCTGATAAAATGTGGCATAATTTATATAATTACTCAAATGTGGGCAGTATAGTTGAAACTTTCTGGGAATGGTTAGGTTTAAAGCCAGAGCCTAGAACTAAAATTACACCTTATGTTGCCCGGTACGTGTGGGACATATGTGTGTTGCTGTGTGAACATCTCTGTCTCTTACTGAGGGCTATGAAACTTGCTTTTGTTTCTTCATCATTTAAACCTATTGCTGCTTTTTCAGTTGATTAGGATTTGGCTTCTGGTTCTGTGTCATGTTGTAATAATTTTTTTTCTCCACCAGGATTACATTGAACACAGAAATGTGACTATTCTATCATGCTTTTACTGTGCTACACTATGTTAAGTTTTAGCTCTATAAATATATATGCACAGATTTATTTATGTACTGTGTTTTCAAGGAGGCAGGCTTGTAAGTGAATATTTAACGTACCTTTTGAAACCAAAAATAATATAATGTTCATTAAATATGAAAGATTTAAAAATAGTTAAGAAGATGAAGCACTCAGGAATGCACTTTGTGTCATTTTCCTTAGTTTAGCATGTTCTCATGCTTTATCTCATTTACTTCTCCCAACAACTATATACAGCAGGAAGCCGCTATCACATCTCCATTATATAGATGAGGAAATGTGCTCAGAGAGGTTAGGAAATCTTGATATGTGGCAGCCAGTCACAGCCAGTAAGTGGCACTCAACTCCTCTCCTAACCACCATGCTGAACTGTGGAATTGGACAGGGAATCTTGAAAAAATGCCAGTAAAGGAATATTTTGATTTAGAGTCCAGATTTGTACTTGTTTTCCATATTGGCTTGAAGAATCATGGGACCAGTACTAAATTTTTTCAGCTGTTCTGTGTGTTCCTTGTGAAGGACTCTGTGTGTCTACAGTGATGTCACAGTGGTGCTAGGGATGCCAACAGCGTCAGTTTGGGCAGCGGTTAAGGGAATTTTTGTCCTCACTGGTGAAATCTTTCCCTAATTCTCTCTGTAAACATGGAGGAAAGATTCTTATTTGATGCTTCTTATCTAGATGACTGTTTTTCTGGCTTTATATGCTATGTCTTAAGTGCCGTCATGAAGGAAAAATAATGCTTACTCTCATTGCACTATTTATATGTTCAGTGTAAGTCTGTCAGATTAGTCATCATTCATGGCAGTGGATGTTAAACTCTTCTGGTATATACACACATCTTACGGAAGCCTATGTATTTTCTCCATGAAATATATGTATTTTTTCCAATATCACTGTAATTAGTTTATGGGCCTTTTGGTGAATATGAAAAACATCAATGTAAATTTACTGACATTCATTGGCAGCTCTAGTGGTAGTATTTTATTTTCAGTTCCTAATACTTACATGACAATCTTTCCCCCCCGTATGAACAATTTCAGCCTTATTTTAAGGGTAAGTGACTAAGGAGGAAGAAATAAAGACCAGGATATTTCTTTAAAATACAAACACAGATACACCTGAGACAAAACCAAAAAATCCTATGTAGGAAAGTACAGATTTTACTGAGAAATATATTTCCAGCGTTTGTATAATAAAATTTCCAATTCCCTGATAGTATTATAATAGTTTTTGTGAGTTTAAAGTCAGGTTTGGTATTTTTACATGGATGACATAATTTTTGCTTGGTAAGTGACTTTTGAATATTCTAAGATATATATGTTGTAATATATTTAGTTATGTTTGATTGTTACTTATTTTACCACATATTAATTTATTTGCATAGTATATAATTCAGAGAAAGACTCTATATCACTGTTTTTCTTATTGAAATAATTGTTATAGTAATTTTTTTTTGCATTAAATAAAGCAAGTTGCTGAAAACCAATTTTATGCTCAGAAAAACTTTATGGTCCAGTTCTTCTAGCAATCCATATGCCTTTTCTTCTGAGATAAATATAAATCACATTTCAGATATGGATAAGATAGTGAATTTATGATTAAATGATTATCTATTTGCTGTTTTAGAAATTGTGGCAAGTATTGCTTAATATTGATTCAATTATCTCAACCTTCTGAATACTCTGCAGGGTTTCTCTTCATTTAAGAAAAATTTCAGATAATGTGCATAACATAGAAACATATGACTATTAATGTGTAATAAAAATAAAGATGTATAATATGAAAATACGAATAATTAAACATTTAACAAATAATGTTTAGCTCATCCATAGCAAGCTTTGTAGAGATTTGTTTATTAATAACTTTGTTACTTGAAATGTTTTTAATGCCCTGATTAATTATATTCAGCTTCCTAAATTTTTACATGTAATGACTCAAATTGTAACTCTTTACAAATCTACAAGTGATTCTCTGATGTTCCTTCTTATTTCACTGATAAAATGGAAGTGCCACAACTCTTGCCTCCCTCTCTACCAACCTGCTGCCCCCGTCCCCGGGTGTCCCCTTGGACCTTTCACGGGGGCTGCGCCATATATGCTGTCATCCGAGGCCGCTCCTCCTCTTCCCTGTCGGATCCCAGTTCCTCTGGCTGCTCAAGGACGTTGCTCATGCAGTTGTCTCTTTCTAGCCTGCACTGTAAACTTTTCCTTTTTCTGCTAGATCATTCTCATAAGCGTACAGATGTGCAATAATATGTCATATATTAAAAGAAAGAAGAAATCAAAAATTACCCTGAACTCCATCTCCTTTTCTAGGTTCATCTTGATTTCCTGGCTCTGCTTGATAGTATGTCTCCTAGGAAAAGTTTGTCACCACGTACCCCTCTCAACTCTCTGATATCCCTAGTTCCACTTTCTTCTCCATGACTCTCCTGAAACTTTTTTTCAGTGACTTCACCTTGCCAACCCTCCGTGCAGCATTTGCCACTGGCATTCATTTCTTCTTTCTTACAACACTTTATTCCCTTGGTCCCTGAGATACAACTATATAATCTATTACCTCACTGCTTCCTCTCTTTTTTTAGTCTCTCTTTAATAGTATTTTCTCCTTATTCCTAAAACAGTCCTAGGACTCTTCATTTCTCTCTTTATATATGGCAATTGACATGAATAAGAACAATTCCTTGATTTCTTTAACTACCCAATTTCTACTGCATTTGTCCCCAACTTAGTAAATGGCTGTCTGTTGCTCATCCCAAAACCCTGGAGTCATTCTTGACTTCTCTTTTTAATCCATACCTGACAGCTGATCTATAATAAAGTCCTGTTGGCTCCACCTTCATAAGTATATCCAGAAGGGACCCATTATTCATAATTTCTTCTGCTGCCAGCTTTGTTCATGGCACCATTCTCTCCTGGACTATCTCAGCAGCCTCCAAACTAGTCTCTGATTCTATTCCTGCTCCTCTAGAGTTAGTTTCTTTAGACAGATGCCAGACAAATCTTTTTAAAACATAACTCTGATCAGTGTCACTTATCTCTCAAAGCCTGCCTGTGTCTTCAGTCCGATTCAGAGTGAAATCACATTCCTCTCTCTGGCTTCCTGCTGGGCACTCTGTTTCTCTTACCCTGATTTATTTTACTTCATACAGAACATATCACCATCCACACTAGAATGGAAACTCCATAGACTCCATTAGCTAGACACATGAACATTTTGTTAATTTCACCAGTGTCTAGATTAGAGCATGAAATATAGGAGATGTTCACGTACATTTTATGCACCATAATGATATCAGTACCTAACAATTCATTAATTATTTTTTAAACAACTTAATGTTGACATTTTAATTTATACAAATACTATTGCAAACTAATTTCTATAAACACTTCCTAAGCCTTAAGTGTTTAAATTGTACATAAATTAAGCAAATTAGGAGGAAGAAACAACATAAAGCTTTTTCTTTTATTTTCTTCTAGGTATGAATTAATACAGAGGGGAGTAACTGAAGTCAGCGGTGTTGGGAATGTCCCAGATGTGTATACCCAGAATATGCTTTTAGAAAGTGAAAACAAAAATTTGAAAAGAGACTTGAAGCAGTACAAACAGGCAGCTGAGTATGTTAGTTTTTAATTGACTTTTTTCTTTATTTTGGGCTAAATAAAAGCAAAGAGTTAAATGAGGCTAATATGTGGATGGTGGTTAATGTACCAGAGATTTAATTCTGGAGAACTGAATTATATTTAAGTTCTAGTTGGAAAGAATGTGAAAGACTTCACTAACAAAGTAATTGGTCATATGACCAGGACATTCACAATTGCAGCCCATCAACTAGAGTGGAATTCAGGGGGTTGTGTAGGAGGTGGTTAATTTGTTACATAACTTTCAATTGTGTATGTATTTTGATAATCTTTTCATGGTTTGTCAAATCTTCCCCTGTGAGAGTAAGCTAACTTCTAAAATAATAATAAAATAGAACGCAGAGAGGAACAATGAAGCTAGTGTATTTCTGGTAGAAAAATTTTCGTATTTGAAAATTCCCCAAAGGAAACTGTTATTTAGGAATTGTCTAGCATGACTTCATACATAGAGGAGAAACTTAACAAAAGCCGAATTTCTCCACATCTTTCTTTTTCTTTTCTAAAATTAATGGAAGACATGCCGTTTTGGGTGAATAAATTTAGATAAACAGCATTATTCTGACAAAGCCTAACATGTAAATGTGTTGAACTGTGTGAATCTACTAGTTTAAGACAATGTTAGATGGAAAATCAGTGCTTATATATTGAGTAAAGATAGTTCAAGGTTTGTTCATTAATTTTTATTAAACATATTTAAAGAAGGGCATTCTTTGTTAAAGAATCATATTAAAGCAAAAAAATAGGTAAACAAAAATATCATAAAGGAACATAATATTTTTAAGATCTTTATAAAAAAAGTTTACCTTAATGAAATAAGGCTTTGTATTGCATACTGAGAGAAACATTTAAAATAAGCTCCTATTTTTAACAGGTGGTGGTGAGTAAAAGACAATTTGTAGAGTCATTTATTCAGTTATATATACACTTATAGAAATGTTTTTGCAAGTTATATGAATTTCATATTCTCTGTGGATGTATTATTTGGCATTTTATATTTTATTTTTATTTGTTGGCATTTTACATTTTAGATAGAAGTGTATGATGATCCGCAGAATAATATGTTACTAGAACCAGCATTCTGCCTATTCTCAGTTCCATTTCTCAGAAGTGATTTGCGCTGTTGGCCCTGACACTCACTATGATTTTGTATAGACACCTAATGGAAGCACTGGGAATTTGACACAGCAAATTTTTCAGAGTGCTGCCTGGCATACTGTTCCAATTCCTGAATCTTTTGAATTATTGCTTGAGTTAGCTCATTTTCTTTTGAATAGAGCCTCTTTGTGAAATGAGTTTTGCCCCAATTATTGTTGATTATTAGTTATTTATATTTAATAATTATAATCAACACCATATACACTATTAGCCATATAATTATAAATGTAATGTTAAAAGAAACCATGATTAAAACAGACAACCACTCAAATTAAATCTATCCCTTGTTTATGTTTGCTAAAATATTAGATTACTAAATTTTATAAAATATTGTATATTTACTAAAATATAATTTTAGTTTCAATGACGTGGTAATTTCTCAAATCCATCTTATTTGGTATAATTAAACTTGAACAAATTAGAAAAGGAAAATATTTATTTTCATTAATCTACCTGACATAGATGATTTGAAGGAAAGATGGTTGCCTAATATGTGTATCATTGAATGAATACTAAGCAATTGTCTTTTCGCAGTATATTTTGGTGAAGTGCATCCAGCAGCCTTATTTTTTGGAGACATTCTCAGAAAATGGAGAATGGGATTTTGTAAAGAAAATCCTTAAACTGTATCTGTTATGTCACAAGTTTGCCCCAAATTGTAATGTTTCCTCACACACGTTTTTACATTTGACTTGTAAGGTTATTTTTCCAGTAGGAATCAGTGATAAACATGGGATTTCCTTTATGGAATTTACCCTAAAGTTTTACTTTTTAGGATTAAGGCTATTTCTTAAAGCAAGGTTTATTACCTATTGTCTTAATTATACTGGTAGCATTTAATGATATAACTAGAAAAATCAGAGAGATCATAAACCTATAAGCTTAATATTTATCTAGGGGAGTGTTGCCTTTTAAAGAGTACTGAACTTCAAGTTCAAATACCTAGCTTCCAATATTCTGTTACTTATCAACTCAGCTTTCCTATTGTTAAACTGGGAGTAATTATACATAATATTATTAACTCCTAGGGAGTGGTGTGATAATTAAAAGAGAGAATCTATATTAAAGAGCTGTGTAAATCATGAAGTGCTTTGAAAATGGCAGCTATTATTATCAATATCTGTAAAGGCTGTCATCCCTAGATTATTTCTTAAGTCCTCACATTGTTAACGTTTTTTAAAATTCAACAGTGATGAAGCATGAAGTAATAAATGAAAAGGGAAAATATTTCACTCTAAAATATCATTTGAATTGTTATAATTAAAAATGAAATTGTCTTTCTGTTGTAAACAATGTCAATTTAAGGAGAGAGGCTTTTTTCTACAAATGTAGATTATATTCTAAAATAAAAAAATTGGTGTATGGTATATATATAAAATCATTATGTTTACACCTGAAACTAATATATTGTTATATGTCAAATTGTCAAATATACCTTGATATAAAAAATCTGGGAAATAACTTTCTGGAAATTTCCCTTATATATGTTTCTAAGGGGAAAATGTATTACTAAAAATATTTATAGTTACATGGAAAGTAAAGGTATATTATGTACTAGTTACTGGAGAGAAATGATATATGTAGTAGTTTGACATTCTTTTTTTGGAAAAGGAGCATATAACTGTGCTTCTATTTTGAAATTATATCAATTATTATTTTAAATCCAGAGGTGTAGAATTTAAGTGACTTGCCATGCTTTTGTAAAGAATTGTCTGTTGAATAAAGACTAGAAAGCATCATTAGAGTGATAAAGTCTTTCATAGTTAACACAATTTTATAAACCGTGTTTTATTTGGTAGTTGACAATATTCACCTCAGTGTGAGGCCCATAAAAACTATTACAAGTTTTATTAATTAGGAACCTGTTTGATGTTGTTTCTTATCTTGACTTGCGTTTTCTGTCTTATTCTCATAAGGTAGATATTGTAAGTATTCTCAATGTGATAGTTTACTCCTAAAAGCATCATTGCACGTGCACTTTTCCATCCTGTAGCCTGGCTTTCCCCCGTCCCATTCCACTGTTTTCCCTCCCTCTCCCTCAGCTCCGTGGCAGCATGCTCTCCTGCCTTTCCTTCTGCCCTGTCCACAGGCCTTTCCTTCTGCCCCGTCCGCAGGCCGCTCTTTCTCTTCTCACCGCCATACTGTTTACACTCGAAGGCTGTACTGTCCAGTAAGGGAGCACGTGGATGTGGACAGATACACCATGTGTCAGGTGGTGGTTAAGTGTTGTGAAGAGAAATAACATGGGCAAAGGAAGCAGAGATATATGGGGAGAGAAGTCCTTTCAGATATTTGAAGACTCCAAGAGGGAAGACCACATGTGAACTTGGGAAAAGGGAATTCCAGGCACAAAGGAAGTACAGAGTTCATTCTGGGGACAGCTTGGCTTGTTCGGGGACTAGCAAAGGAGACCATAGAGCCTGGACCCGCGGGCTGAGGGGTAGCACCTTTTTTAGAATTGTTCTTTTTTCTTCTGAGTGGAATGTGAGGTTAATGGACAGTTCTGAAGAACTGGCTTTTGTGTGGAAAATAGACTGGGTGGAGGGATGTGATGGAAACAGGGAAAACTTTATTATATCCTGCATAACCTTCTTAAAGATTGATGTAGCCAGGTGTGACGCAGTGATCGTGAAGTCAGGCTCCTTGTGGGACAGTGAAGTCCCAGCATCTGCTGTTCTCAGACTGCAGTACTAATCCCACTCAACTTTGGTTCAGAACAGATATTGATGTCAGGCCAGGTGTTATGGATAGAGCAACACAGATATGATACATGATGCCCTGCCACATATTAGATGTGAGAATATAATTTTCACTCACTTTCCTCAGATGCAAGTGGGATGATATTACCTGCCCTTGAGGGAATCATGTTAAAGTGTTCAGCACAATATCTGGCACATGGTAAGTGCCAAATCAGTATTCTGCCTTACAAAACCTTTCTTTTTTTCATAACAGTCACTGCAGTTTACAGTTATACAACTTTATATTCAATTTCTCTATTCTTTTTTCTCTATTCTTCTGTAAAGTGATAGAGGCAAAGATTGTGCTGGTCTTATCCATCACAGTATAATGAGCATAGTATCTAATGTACAGTAGAAGTTAAGTTGGTAGACTAGCATCATTATCATCTTTATCAACCTTGTTATTAGCGTCAACAGCAGTACTCGAATAAGCAACCAAGGGTGGGATTTCTTCCAGAAGGCAGGTACATAGCAACTTCTTTGTTAACCTATATTAACTTTTTAATTCTGAAAAACTAACAGGCATATAGAAAGTAAAAAAAAAAAAAAATAGAGTAATAAATCTCATGAGCCTATCAGACAGTTTCAACAGATTGATTTTCTGCCAAGATTTGATTTCTACCCTCAGCTATGCCCTACCTCACAAATAATATATTAACTTATAGAGTGTTTTTTAAAGTTAATCTGCATGAGTTGAAATGTACAAGTTATAGCTATATAATTTGGATGAACAGATGACGTCTTGTAACTTCATGACCCTCTTGATGTATGAAATATTTTTATCTATTCCAAAATCTCCCTTGCCTGCCTTCTTAGTCATTTCCTGCTCTAGCAGTGACCACTTTGCTGTTTTTCACCTTATATGAGTTTTGCCTGTTTGAGAGCTTTATGAATAGAATCACAGAATGTTTAGTCTTTCTGTTTGGCATCTTATACTCAACATAAAGTCTGTAAGATTTATGTATAATTTTTGTGTTTGTCACTAGTTTGTTCTCCTTTATTGCTGTGTACTATTCTGTTCTTTGGTGTATACCAGTTTGTCAACCCTTTTTCTATTGATTTGTCTCCAGCTGTGGTTATTATGAAAAATACTCTTATGAACATTTCTGTACATGTATTTTTGTGGGAATATGTTTTCTTTATATTGTTTACAAAGTTAGGAGTGGAATTTCTGGCTCAAAAGGTGGGTATATGTTTAACTGTATAAAAAACTGCCAGTCTGTTTTTCAGCATAAAAGTTGGGTCATTTTACAACTGAATAGCAACAGTGTAGAAGTCCAGTTGCTTCTCATTGTTACCACTGTTTTTAGTCTTTTTAATTTTAGCAGTTATATAGTGGCAGCCTATTGTGGTTTAAATATGTATTGTCCTGATAATTAATGATATTTAACTCATTTTTGAATGCTTATTGGCTATTCATTTATCCTGCTTTTGTGAAAATCTTTTTCCCATTTTTATTTGGATTGTATTGTTTGTTTTGTTGAGTCGTAAGAGCTCTTTACATATTCTGGATACATTTTTTTTTCAGAATATTGTATTTCCTCACAGTTTATTTCTTGGCTCCTCAATTTTTAATGGTGTTGTTGGATAAGCAGAGATGTTCAATTTTGAAGAAATTTTTCTTATGTTTCTACAGTATAGCTTTTGATATTTTGTCTAAGTTACCATTGCCCTTCCCAAGTCACAGAGATATTTTGTGATATTTTCTTCTAAAATCTTTAAAGATTTAGAACGTTTATTTCAGCTGATAGCATATCTTTAATTTTTATATATGATGTCAGGCAGGATAGGGACTGTGTCTTGTGCTCAACATATCCCCAGGACCTATCTATAGCTGTCCCTGACAAATAGGAGGGGCATAAATGAATGTGTGCTTTTAACATTTTGGCTCTTTAATTAAACAATTAAGCTTTTAATAATTTTTAGAGTATTTAGTTGATAACTTTACCCCTTTCATGGAATTCCTTTGGAGAAGGGATCATTTCCCCTTCATGGTAGGGATTTAAATAACTTTCTATAAAGTTAAGTCTTGCCCCATTTATAGTACTGTCTTCCTTTGCTGGGCTGTTATGTTAATGAAGTACGATGCAGACCAGAAAAGTTTTATTGAGAGGTCAGATTTGGCAGAAAATGATACTGAATGGGACTGTTAATTAAAATATTAAAATGTACCTTTAAAATAATGAAGTACTTTTTAAAAACATTATCCCAGAAAACATAAGCATAAAGAAATTATAATTAAATTGCAATTAATTTTAAGGAAAAAATAAGTGCTTTACTAAGGGACCCTAACTGCACTTACAAAATTCACTTCTCTAAAAGGTCAAAGGGTACCCAGCTTTTCCAAAGACCCATTTAATGTAATGACTTTCAGAAACAAATACTGTGGAAATAAAGATAATAATGAGGCCCATAAAATGTTATGCTCTAGTGTTTAGGTAATTGCTTGTTAAATTAAGACAGTATTTTTTCTCGACATGGGTATACTCCTTTCTTTTTTGGTTAAGATTATATGAAAATTTTCTTCTAGCCTGGGTGAATTCAATTTTTCCTATTCAAAAATTATTCTAATATTAATTTTAATGAGTTAAGCTAATACATTTATAACAAATTCAAGACAATGAAATAATTGGTTATCATATAATGTTATCAAAAAATACATTGATTCAAATTTCCACTTGTGAAAAAAATGAAGGCTTGCTTTGATTAGTGCAAGTAAACAAGAACATGTTTATATGCTTCCTTTTGCCAAATTATTATACCAAAATAACTCAATAAACCTATTATTAAGTCATTACTCCCATATACTTGGTTAAAACTATTCAGCTAATAAAATCATTTTACTGGGCATCCACTTAAAATAATTTTTTATAGCACACTATTAAATCACATTCATATATGGAAACATGGAGTTTTGGGGACAGCGTTTTTATATTACGATAAAAATATAAGTATCTTAATATTTTATACTTTAATTGTAGATTTTGATACGCTGGTTTCCTGAAATGGGGGTGTTAGTGATTCTGCCATCTCCTTAAGAGAAGGAGCATGTAAAAGTGTGTTCTTTATGATATAGAAATCTAAAGAGAATATTTCACTGAATAACTCTTACTTTATTATACTAGAAATAGGATCTCTCTATTTGGTTTCTGTCTTAATAAAAGTTTATTTTTAATACAACATGCTCTGCTAATATAATGAGAAAACACTATATAGCTTGAAATATTAATTGCTTATGAATATTTTAAACTTTATTTTTTAGTACTTCTTTTATGTTCCTTTTATTAAACAGATGGGCAGCAGGAAGGTCATAATAGGAAAAGCATCACCATGAAATGAATTTAAATTGTTTTACTGAGCAGACTTCATTTGTGCAAACAGAAAGCAAGTCCCAGAAAACCAATTTAATGGTCAGAAAAACTTTAAGGTCTAATACTTCAATCAATTCCTATGCTTTTTTTCCTTGGATGAGTACAAATAGGCCTTTAAATGTGTATTTAAAAAGTGAGTTGATGCAATGCTGCACATTTGTGGTTCTGCTTGGGAAACTTCCTAGGATTATTTTTCTACATGCAGGATGGGGCAAAAGTAGCTCTACAGTTGTGAGTATGTGAGACTCATTCTGGTAATATTAATTATTAATTATTGTATTATTTTCCATATGAACAACTGTAAATCTAGTTTTGCCCCACCTATTTTAACCTATTTTGGCTTTACATTTAAGATTAGTTAAATAAAACTTAACTTCATTTATATGATTCATCAAGTTGTTGAAAGTAAGCAGACTTATTAGATGTAAAATACATGTTCATAAAAGTTTAAATGATTTATAAATATTGTTTTACTAATGATCGTGAATTTTGATATTTTTGGTCCATTACAGGATATCTGCTATTGGCATGCCCCCTATTTTAGGTAGATAAATTTAGTTGTTAGAGAACTTGCATATATCTTTTCTACTTACTATACTAAATAGTACTAAAAAATATGATGATGATAACAATTACATTGACATTTACTGAATATTTTCTATGTGCCAGATAGTATATGAGCCAGTTTACATGCTTTCTTTTAAATGAATGAGAATTCAGGTGTTCTTGTGTTTTCATAACTAAATGTCAACTCAGCTGTTTGCCTTTTCCAATCACTCTACTTGAATTCTCTCCTCCTCTTCATGCCCATCTCATTAGCCACATGGTGGTGGCAGAGGGCTCTCTCTTTATTAGTCCACCATCATTTGCACACACAGAGGGTTATAAAGTGGAAGGAATGAATTATTTGTTCATCTATTAATTGACATATTCCTCAGGTGATTTTTCAAGACTTAATATTTTAATGAATATTTTCTTGCACCTGGCTGGTTTAGCTCAGTGGATTGAGCGTCGGCCTGCGAGCTAAGTGTCGCTGGTTTGATCTTCCAGTCAGGGCACATCAGAGAAGGAAAACTCTGACTCCAAAAAACCTCCGCTGCCTTGCGGCATACCTCTTCAGGGGAAAGGCTAAGGGAGTAAACCCCGACAGAAAATCCGGAGCCAGAGTCCCTAAGGCGGTTTGACGTTGTAGTCAACACCGGCAACTCCTGCGGCGCACCTGAAGCCAAGCTGTATTGACTCCGTCTTTCCCTTGGACCCTTCAGCTGCGAAGAGAGGGGGGGTCTGCTGCATGGGCAACAGCAGACCCTCCATATCACCCTGCCCAGGCTCTGTAGCTTCAGCTTCACTGGAGAGGACACTCCAGCGTCATCGCAAGATGTCGATTCAACACGGGAGGAGACAGATACCGTGTCACTCCCGAGTCGGACTGCACAACCATTCTCGGCGGTGCAGATAGACTCTTAAGAAGCTACACCATCATCTCTCGAGACGGACGGCTGCCGACGAAAAATAAACACTAAAATAGTGATAGTAAAATAAAGAATAATACAAATAATGCAGGTCATCCTCCTTAAAAAGCAGAGGGGTAGGGGGAAAATAAAGAAGGAAACTTGGAAAAATAAGACAGGCCACTGCCACCATATGCCACATGTGACTTGATCTTGCAGCAGGAAATCTCACTGATCTTAATATGCTCCATCAGGAACCTGAAAACAACCTCATTCCACTCTTCGGCAGCATCCCAGTCACTGCTCCTCAGTGATTACTCTGACATAGCTCCTAGAGCAGAAATCTACTTGTGTGCATTTGTTTTATGTGAGTCTGAATTTTGATATACTGTGATATGGAGAACCAAATTTATTCCATTCTGATCATCTTGTGAGATGTCAGCGCTCTTAATCCAGTCTATCTATTTTCAGAATGTGAGAGTTTCAATGCAGTAGCACTCTGTCATTTAACTAAGACTTTTGGACAACTACCTTTTCATTTTAAATTATATTTTACATTTTTTATATTGAAACTAACATATTATGAAGTGAGTGAAATATTTCCATTAATTTTTCACATATAACCTGGGCTTAAAATTAATATTCCTGCTTTACGCCAGGGGTTTGTAGAAAATATATCTAGTTGAAGAATGCTTCTGTTTTTCAACACTGAATTTGAAGATCTTTCTCATCAAATTACCAACTATTTTAGTAATATGATCTGCTGGTAGTTTGTATTTCTCATAGGCATTACCAGAATAAAATCTTTGTTTTTCAGAACTTATATGCTTACTTTTTCACAATTTTCAGAACGAAGTAACTCAGTGCATTTTCTTTTAATTATGTATTCAAGCAAATTCAGAATTAAATTTTATAAATTCTTTTTCTTGAAATTATTTTGAATTATCCTGTTTATATTTATTTCAATTTTATAATCAAATTTTTTTTTGTAAGTAGATGGATGATAAGTTATCTTGGCAGCATACTTTTAATTTTCCTTTACTTAAATAAAATGTGAATGAATGCTCTTTTTGAAAGTACAGGTTTTGGCTCATTCACACCCCGTCCCCCCATCTCAATATAAATTATATTGATTGGGATCCCTCAATGAGAACCATAATGGAGTATTTGTTTTTCAATTTTCTTCTGAATTGCTCAATAATAGATTTTAACTGGTAACTGAATAACATTTTATAAAGTATAGCAGTGATGTTTAAAGTTATTGTTATTTTTCAGCAAGGCTAGAGAAGATCTGATGAAAACTCAGAAAGAACGAGATTTTCATCGAATGCATCACAAGCGAGTAGTCCAAGAAAAAAACAAATTAATTAATGACCTCAAAGGGTAAGCTGCTAATAGTTGTTGGCATATTTATTCAAGAACAATTTAATTAATGTTAAGCAACTTGGTTATAACAGAAGCTTTCAGGTAAGTTTATTTATTCAATATTTATTGAGAATACACTATGTGCCAAATGCTATACTATGCATCTGATGTACAAAGATGAGTAAGTTTAGGCTCTTGATGTAATATACTCTCCTGTCTTTCAAGGCATCTCAGGCATTTCCCCTTTGCTGAGGGTTGACGACCACTTTTTCTAAGTTTCTAAGTGGCACTCTTAAGAGTGCATTTATCTTATTCACAGGAGTTCTTGCTCTCCAGGACACATAAAATTTAGTGTTTTAAGGAAGCCCTTCAAGGTCAATGAATTATTGTTTACCCAGTCATAGTTTACAGCCTTTTTTATCAAATACCTCAAAGTTCAGTCTTTGGGGTACTCTTCTGGTTCCTGTTAGTACGTGCTGATTACATCTTGGAGCAGTTTGGATATGTATAGTCTCTTTCCTCCCTTGTCAGACGATTAGCTTGGCAGTCAGGGGAATAACTCCAGGAGATCTTTCATCTTATGGTGAAGAGATCTCTGAAGCAGCATTTTCTAGGGAAGGAGGGCCACCTTGGCAAGCCCACAGGGCCTGAGAAGAGGGGCTACAGAACTAACATCCTCAGGGGCACCTGAGAACTGGAGAAAAAGAGGTAATTTCATGTTGATAAAAGAGTTCGTCAGGAAGACATATGCATGAATCGCACAGAGGTATGAGTTGCAAAATATATGGAACAAAACCTGATACAATGGAAAGGAAGAATAAGTACTTCCATATTTACAATTAGAGGTTTTATCACTCCTTTTTTAGCAATTAGTAGAAAAATAGGCAAACAAGTCTGTAAGTCTATACAAGACAAATTAATTGTGCATAATTAACCTTTCTTGAATTCTACTTTGGAACTTTTCAGGTGCACATGGAATATTCACCAAAACAGGTCTTATGCTGAGACATAGGATAACTATTAATTTCAAAGAATTAATGTCATGCAAAATATGTTCTCTGATTAAACCAAATTAAATTAAAATTTGATGAAACAAAGTTCTCTGGAAAAGTTCCAATTACCTAGACAATTATTTATTTATTTATTTATTTATTTATTTATTTAAAACATTTATTTGTTTGTTTATTTTATTTTTAGGGAAAGGGGAAAGGAGAAAGAGAGGGAGAGAAACATCACTGTGTGGTTGCCTGTCACTTGTGCCCCCAACTGGGGTCCTGACATGCAACCTAGTAATGTGCCCTGACCGGGAATCTACCTAGACATTTAAATAGCACACTTTGGAATAACCCATGAGCCAAAGAAGGAAATGAGAAAATATTTTGAATTGACTGATTGAGAATGCAGCATTTTAAAATTTGTTGGATAAAGCCAAAGCAGTACTTAAAGTGAAAATGATAGCTTTAAATGCTTGTATTCGAAAAGAAGAAAATTGTAACCAGTGATCTAATTTTGCACCAGAGAAGCTCATAAAGAACAAAACAAACAAACAAACAACCCAAATTAAATAAAAGAAACAATAAGAAATAATAAAAATAAGATCTATAAGGAATACACTAGCAAAGGGACAAGCATAAGAAAAGAATCAACAGACTCATACATTAATGGTTTTAAAATATTATAAAACTGACAAAATTGATAAAAGAATTGAGAAACTTTAGATAAACTAATCATTACAAAATGATGGCAAGTTGTAGTATAACAACCCAGCAATTTATCTATGTATTTCTTTCTAAGAGAAATGGTATAAGAATGTTCATAGAAACTATCCATAATAGCCTTAAACTGAAAACAATTTAGTTCTTCATCAGTAGAATGTTGAATTAACACATTTTGGAATATACATACAAAGAAATTACTACTCAAAATAAAAAGGAACAAATTAATGCTATACACAACAATATGGAAGAACCTGAAAAACATGCCAAGTGAAAGAAGCCAGTTTCAAAAGAGAACATATTCTATGGTTCCAAATATATGAAGTATTAGAATCTCCTGAGATATTAGAAGTGCTCTATATTTTAAGTAACAATGTGGATTATCTGGGCACACATATTTATGAAAGCTCTAAACTCTTAACATTTAAGGTCTGTATATTTTACTTTCCATGTAAATTATACTTCAATAAAAAAGTTAAAAACTTTAAAAAACATTTTGAAATAAAGCAGATTCTTAAAGTTGTTTATATCAATAAGTTTAGTCAATTATTTTTTTCTATTAGATATCAAAATATTTCATACTTTTATTTTCTTAACAAAGTTAATCAAACTTGCTTTCAAGAACACCATTTAGTTTATTTTGATGTACATGACGCTTTCTGTTTAATCATCTATTGTTTATAACCGTTGTCTTTTAGCAGTGATCTTTTGAGTGCATATTTGAATACAGAGGAATATACCTTTTAACTCCCGCTTAGGTTGCAGGGAAGTTGTATATCATATAAGACTTCTTGCACTTCTTGGCTCTGTTGTGTTGACCTTTATGTGGTTATTCATTTTTTATTCTAATGCGAAAAAAGAAAACCCCAAAGAAATAAAATGTTCAGATGTTAAATGGAAATCACTGATTTAAGTGAATTACCCTTTAAGATGCCCTTTATTTTTCATAGGTTGAAGTTACATTATGCATCTTTTGAACCAACTATAAGGGTATTACTTGAGAAGCACCAAAAGTTACTGAAACAGAAAATGCTGACCTCCTTGGAAAGAGACAGAGCAGTTGAGCAGATAAAAAGTCAGGTACTGCGAAATAATTTTTAGCCATTAATTTTTTTATAAGAAAATTAGAAATATTGGTTTTGTTTCTGAGATAAATTTAAAATATTTTCACCACTTTTCATGTTGTAAAAAAGATTTATTTGGAAACATTCAGAAAAAAATATCTTATCCATTTAAAATATTTTATCTATTTTATTTTATTAAGATATGGTTTAATCAAGTGTTTTGGTCTTTTCTTGAATTTAAGTTTTAGCTACAAAAATGCAAAACATCATTTGTGATTCTTTGTGCTTGAATTTTAATTTTGTATCCTTGAATGTTTGAATTGTATTATCAGTAATATTTCATAAAATGAATTTAATAATAATTTACATTTTTATGGCATCTTAGGTCCTACTTTCTGAAATTCATCTCCTTTCTCCTTTTTATCTCACCTTCCCCCCAGCCTCCCAAAAAGAACCACAGCTCTACAGGTTGCTTTATTCTACTTCTTATCTCGCCTTGGGGCCAGCTGAGACTTTTGCTACCCATCTTATTTTCCTTGTGCCTCTGGTCTCATGCTTATTTTACTTTCTTCCTCCTCCAAGGGGGAATCCACCAGTCACCTGGCCATACATTCCCAAGTGACCACATATGCTTCGGCATCTCTGGCAGACCACTAGGACTGAGTTTCACTCTTCAAGAATATCAGAGCCCTCCAGACATCCATGCTGGCAAGTGCCTACACTACCCTCCAGATCGCTGATTTCTACATCTGCAACCTGTCCAATACTGGATCTGCCACTCAGTTCTCCCGTATCTAACATGGGGGGAATTTCTGTGGTTAGATCAAAGGTCATAGTGAGAACACACTTAGGCCATATACAATCTTTGCATTTCAAATTACTCCTCACTGCTCTCATTAGACTCGAGCTACGAGTTGGGAGTAGAAGGTAGCTATGTGAACATTCAGGTCATTTTATATATGTATCTGGTTTCTCACCTATTTAACAGATAAATAACTTGCCTTATAGTTCATATTTATCTAAAATGAAAACATTTAGAAAAGTTAACATTGCTGTCTGTATGAGGCAGGGTTGATTTTTACACACTACCATTCAGATGTTCAAAGAATTTTGTCTTTAATATCTGCAACTTATTTTGTCCTTGAACCCCTACCTCTGTTGAAGGCAAAAGAAAACCTAGCCTGTTACTAAAGACTATTCAGGTCTTTCTGGGTTACCATAGTCTCTTAGTTTAATACAGTGTGTTATAATAACTGGCCATTTAGCTATCTGTGTTAACTTTCTATCTTCAAATAGCGTCCTCTTCTCCACATCCTTTCTCAGATGACTCCTAGTACAAGGGACACTTGCATATCCATACTGCCCGAGGGTTACATGCTATCCTTTGAACCTCCACTTTCTTTCTAGTGAGATGTGACTGGTTTGTCCATATTCCTGGTGTTAAGGTACATGATTCTGGGTAATTCTTTTGACTGAACTTAACGTACCTTATGAAATCTAAGACCTCTCTAATACAGCATCTGTGAGATCCTTAATGTCCGTGACCTTGTCCCAACTCACATTCCTTTTCTGGTTCTGTGCTTCCAATGTTAATATTTCCATGTACCCTATTGAGACATTTTTGAGAATTCTGATTTACCTATACTGCAGATAAGTCATGGGCAACTTAGAAACCACTTAACATCTATCTACATAGACGCACCTCCTTTAGTAGATTTACAAATCCCACCTGGAGATTATTGTTTTTCCATCACAGTGGAAAATATGAGGTTCTCTTTAAGGGGATGCCAATTTTCCTAGATGATTCCATGAAAAGCTAGGAGCCAGTATTGTATTCCTGAACTACCTGGCTTTCTGGTACCCTTTGCTTCCAGCTAACCCCATTGTGCTTTTTAGCTTGTGAGGTGAATCGGTTCACTCATGTGTGACCTCCTGCTCTTTCTCCATCTCAGGCACAGAACCCTGTGCCTTTCTTTGTTCTGTTGGATTGGATGTCTTCCTGTCCTCTTCCACATCATTGCTCATCACTCTACATCCTCACTTGTCCCAAACAGTTTTAATTTATACCTGTTATCACGGGTCATTATTAATATCTTCCATTTTTACCTTAAAAAATCTTATTTGGAAAATACTAATGAGACGTTAAAAGTTTCTTTCTTGTTATCTAAAAAGGAGCTGTTAGGATTTATAAATAACTTTTCTCTATCAATTCTGCTGTTCAACATGGTAGATTCATTGTAATTCAAGAAAGTCAGATTTGAGTTGGAAATGTCATTTCTGCCACCATAGGTTTCACTATGGACAGTGCTGAGACCAGGCACTTGGGAGCTCTTCCAGATCTGTTTTATGGTTGTCAGTGGATGCTGGATGTAGCAGCTGCCATTCTCAGAATGAAATCTCTATTGTGCATGGTTCGTCCCATCACCAGATTTTTTGTTCAGTATCCAAAATGGGTACATGTTGCTGATGGAGCCTATGAGGTATTCATAGAATACTAGTTATGAGAAAGGATTGTAACATCTAACATGCACAGTGAAAGATGGAAGACTCACAATTCACTAAACCCAGAGTTCTGAGTGGCCAAAGTGACTGTTAGATAATCCTTACACCAGTCTAACCTTAGGATCAATTAGCATATTCTCAAAATTAGGACAGAGAACATAGTCTCAGGCCTATCAGGTCTGCTTTTGGAGAACATGCCGAGGTTACCATTTAATAAGTGGAACCAGACCAGTCCTTTTTTTTTCTTTCTGTTGAGCCATTTTTATCAATATACCCTGGGGTGCAGCCATGGATTAGCCTTTTAACTTGAATCTATTAGTGTGTCATGAATTGAATCTGTGTAATAAATTTATTGTGAAAATATATTGAAATTTTAAGGAAAATATATTAATGTATTGGAAAGGGTTCCCTGTGATCCACAATGGAAGATACTAATTTTATGCATATTTTTAATTATGCCTCAGTGTTCTGAGGTAGTTGTGCTCTGGGACTTTGTTCTCTTCTAACAAACTTTTATGGTGTGATCTAGAACAGTATGGAGTAGGTTGTGTGTTCTAGCTGGGGTCCTAAGCATTGCTTTCTTAAAACCCTTATTTTAAAGAACATTAATCTTATTATGTTTTTCTTTAAACATGTAGACCTCTCAAGTGCCTTTCATGAAGAAAGATTAGAATTTAAAAATTTTAAATGCTGTTTAGTTTGTATATACAAAACTGAAAGTGTACAGTGAGATGCACATCAGAGAAGGAAAACTCTGACTCCAAAAAACCTCCGCTGCCTTGCGGCATACCTCTTCAGGGGAAAGGCTAAGGGAGTAAACCCCGACAGAAAATCCGGAGCCGGAGTCCCTAAGGCGGTTCGACGTTGTAGTCAACACCGGCAACTCCTGCGGCGCACCTGAAGCCAAGCTGTATTGACTCCGTCTTTCCCTTGGACCCTTCAGCTGCGAAGAGGGAGGGTCTGCTGCATGGGCAACAGCAGACCCTCCATATCACCCTGCCCAGGCTCTGTAGCTTCAGCTTCACTGGAGAGGACACTCCAGCGTAATCACAAGATGTCGATTCAACAGGGGAGGAGACAGATACCCTGTCACTCCCGAGTTGGACTGCACAGCCATTCTCGGCGGTGCAGATAGACCCTTAAGAAGCTACACCATCGTCTCTCGAGACGGACGGCTGCCGATGATGATGACAGTGAGATGACAAAAATCTAATATGAGTTTTCAGATTATTTTGATAGATAATGCACAGTGTAGCAACTTTTAAATTTAATTATTTTAGAAAGACCTGTGATGTAATTATTTTAAGTTCAACAAATGTCCAAAATTCTGAATTAGAGCCCTGCCTTTGAAAGAAACATTTCTCATTTGTTAGCATGTATGTTTGACAAATTGTATGTTACCATTTTTGGATCGCCGGGCTCTAATTCAGGAGATATTCTAAACTATACATATATATTCTTAGGTGTGTCTGCTGAGAGGATCTAGAAGTAATTGCTCTCCAATAACAACAAGTAAACCCTATGCTCAGGTATTGGTTTTTAATAATATTCTTCACTAAAAGGAAGTACGACTTCTTGCAGGTGTGGCTGATTATAGGCTGGGCAGGGAAAATACTAAATGAGTCTGGAGCGTTTGGAGCATCTTGTTGTACTAGGAAGTTGGGAAATATTAGAAAAGAGAGAAAGAGAGAGAGAAGGAAAGAAAAGGACAACAAAAAATGGGGTATGGGGGGGATTTTTTTCAGGCAACGACAGAGGTAGATGGACCACCCACTGAGTTTGTTGTGAATGTTAAACCTGACAATGCCATAGTCACACATGAGAGAGTGTGAATACATCCCTTACTCACATATGTGGGTTCTCTTGGGAAAGCAGAACATGCCCACCGTGCTGCGGTGAAATGGCTGAGAGTGCAAGGGAAGGAGACTGGCTTGGGGGCTTTTTGTGGTGAGGATTTGAGGCGAGGGTGAGAGTTCTCATGTGCAAAGAGGGGCTTGTATGGTTTAAATCTTCCACCAGTGCTGAAGGAGGGAGCGCTTAGGCTTTCTTTCCAGCTTGTGGAATGTGGGACATAGGGGCAAGTGGGAGTGGGAGCTTTAAAAGCTGGTAGCAGGCACACATCAAAAAAAGTGGAGTTAGCAATCAGCCTGGAAGAGCTTACAATGGTCCAATTTGAGCAAGAAAATAAGTAATGTAGTATTGAATTATAACTGAAAGTATAAAATAAATATGATACGAATAAGTGGGAGATGAAAGAATAAAAGGGAAGTGAAAAATATATCCTCAAAGAAGAATGTCAGTGACATACATAGATAATCATTCTCTCCAGGAGGTAGAACTTAATCCCTAAACTATTAAGTGTGTCTACACTTACTGACTTGCTTCCAAAAATACAGTGGAAATGGGGGAAAAAGTAACTACAGTGGTGAAACCTGGGCAACATTACTTCAGAAAGGTGATCAGAGTCAGTATCACCAGCGTTAAATCACAGCACGTACCCTCGACCTGGTGTGCTAATAATGGCACCTCTCCTCTGTGACGTCCCTCGCACAAACCCGTAACTACAGCCTAACCATGGGAAAACCTCAGAGAAACCCAAATTTATGGACATTCTTCAAAATATTGCCTGGCCAGTATTCCTCAAGACACGACGACTGAATGTAAGGTAGTATTCTGGATGGGATCCTGGAATAGAAAATAGGTTATAAGGAAAACATTAATGAAATTTGAATAAAATCTGGACTTTTGTTAATAATGTGCCAATATCATTTCATTACCAATGACAAAAGGGCCATAGTAATGCATGATATGAATGAGGGGAACAGGGTGCAGGGTAGGCAAGAACTCTTTGTACTATATTTTTGACTTTTATGTAAATTTTACACTCTTTAATAAGTGGTGCATTAAAAAAATCTTATAATGCATTTGACATCCAAGAATAGATACACATTTTTCACTCTTTTTTTAACCCAGGCATTTCATGAGCACTAATCTGTACATTGCAATTTATTTCCTGCTATTTTCTATTAATTAAAAAATGTTGCTGCTCAGTGAAAGAAAAATTTGTATATCTGTATGTAATTAAACACATGGTATTTTCTGTTGGCATAATTATATACAATGAGGGATGAGATAACTTTATAAGGTTGAATTTTAAATTTAACTCTATTCAGAAAATATAGGGAATGATATGCCAACAAACTAACAAATATTCTTAATTACAATGTATGTTTAATAAAACAAGGAGTCTCTGTGGGTGGGAAATGAGCTAAGAGTTTTAGGAATAATAATAGTCTCTTCATATTTTACCTCCCATCTGACACCTACCTCATCTTTAATGGACATAAAGGTGAATTGAGTTATGAAGAAATTTGAACATAGGAAAAAACTCTCTCAAAGTAAAAATCTGAATAATTAGCTTACATAATGTGCAATGAGTATTCTGGATTCAGGAAACTATGCTGTTAAATAAATGTTTAAAATTGTTAACCATAATAGGTACTTAATAATTGCCTGTGGAATTTAATTTAAACTTAATATTACCTGTTTCTTTTGTTGCCATTTATGTTTCAAATTTTTAAATACATAGGACTTAAGTCAAGAGAGATTACTTTTAAAAATATGTTTCAATCAGTATTTACACATCACATTTTAGAACTTTTTTTGAGTCACTGAATTTATAACTTTATATCTTTGGATTTTATTTTTTAGATATCTGAAATTCGAGCACCATTTAAGAATATGGAACCAGAGCATAGCTACCAAGCTTCTAAAACCAGAGGTAAAAGTAAAATGTGATAAAACTATAATTTAATATTGGTTGGAGATTTCACAACCTTATCACAGCTTAAAATTCTAGAGCTACTTAAAAATGAATAAATGGTATGGTAACTATTTTACAAATTGGACTGTTAATGACAAGATTAAAAGGGAGTATAGATGTGATACAGTATAGGTTAATTTAAAGAAAAATATAAGTAAACCATATGGGAGGAGTTCTGGCCATGATAGAATATCTGGTGTCAGGCAAGTCCTCTACCCATAAAGTCTAAAACTGGACTCTATATATACTGCATATAGTTTTAGACAGTGGAAAACAGTACAGGTCACAGAAGGCAAGTGATGGAAGGGAAATTTGTAAGTTGAGCTTCATCATCACCATGACTGTGCGCCCTGGGAATTTTCCAGTCTAAGCTTCATAGAGATGGAGGTTAAGAAGAGCAGGGCAGCCCGGCAGGAACTGAGAAGGCAAGCTGTGGGAGCAATTAGAATCTGTTGTAAAGGGCATCAGAGAAGACAGTCCTGCAAGGAGCAGTAGTCTGGTTTGTGGAGGAGTTTACTATGAGTTCTTAATTGATGGCCGGGCTCCATATGCAAGACTACCTGTGACTTGTCAGAGAGAAAAGATTCTTTAGAAGTAAGAGAGGACCAGAGATTCTAGACATCAAGCAGTGAGGATGACACTGAAGTTCTAGCCACGCCTTGATGGAGAGACCTCTTTAATGCCCTAGTAATGACATATTTACATTCAGTATCCTCTGTCTACCCTGTAAAACCAAAAACAAAGTTTATGCCTAATTCCTAGAAGAAGCAGAGTTTAGAGTTTGAATCTTGCCAAGTAGGAGCTCCTTGGGAAATACTTAGAGATGTCCAGGAATCCACCATAACAAAGCATAAAATTAAGCTTCAAAAGTCAAGGTGATCAAAAAATGAAACTGTGCTAGGATAAAAATCAGTACCCTTCAGAGGAAGACAGTTGTCCAGATTCTTTATAATCTCTCATCGTATTGCCCAGTATTTAATTAAAATTTTCTAGATATGTTATAGAAATGTGCAGATATGACCAACAATCAAGACAGAAAGCAATAAATGGAAACTGATACTGATACGGCTCAGGTGTTAGATTTAGCAAATAAAATTTTCAAGAGGCTATTTTAAATATGATCAAGGGCTTACAGGAAAATATGACATCGATAAGTGGAGAGATAGGAAATCTTGGCAGATAAATAGAATAAAAAAAGGAACTAGAAATTCTAGTATTAAAAAATGTAGTAACTACAATGAAAAGTTTATACTTCTCACCAGATTGCATATGACAGAAATGCCAGTGGATTTTAAGAGATTAATAAAAATAATCTCCAAGCTTGATGTAAAGCATCAATTTACATATCAGAAAAAAAGTATCTAACTATAAACACAAATAAAATCATGCCTGAATAAATCATGTGTAAGCTTTTGAAAATTTAAATGAGAAAATCTTGAAAGCAACAAGGGAGAAAAGACATTACACAAAGGGGAACAATTACAAACAGAGGCTAATTTGCATGAGAAATAGTGGAAACTAGGAACGATGAAATGACATCCTTAAAATGTGGCAAAATTTTAAACCAGAATTTTATATACAATAAAAATATTCTTCAAATATTAGGATGAAATGCAGACATTTTAATATCAATGAAAGCTGAGAAATTTGGTTGCACGCCCTTGCGAGGTAGAGCAAATGCTAAATTAGGACTTTCTTTGCACTGAAAGAAAAGCATGCCAGGAGGAAACTCAGATTTGCAGAATTGAGTACAGAGGTTTAGAAATGCTAAATTCTGGTTAATGTGAAAATAAAGTTTTTCTCTTCTTAGTATCCTTAAAAGATAATTACTGAACTCTATATTTTAAAAGGATTTATTTTGTCATATGTAAATTATATCTTGATAAAATTGATTTAAAAAAGAATGGTGAAAAGCTCTAAATAATAGAAAGACTGAAATGGTGAATTTGCTAAATAAACATACTATGGTGTCATTTCCAGATGATTATTCACTGTGTTCTTTCATTAATTAAGGCTTAAAAGAAATATGTAACATTGTTGTATTTGAAATGTTTTTCTTAGTCTTGGTTCAGTAGTATCTTTTCTAACATTTTTTGTTAAAGAAATATCAGTTATGCTCAGTGATACCTAAAGAGATCATGCACATGGATGTTTACTGCAGTCCTATCTATAGTAACAAAACAATACAAGCAATAATGACCTTTGGCCACAGGTAAATGTTTAAATATAATGGATCATACAATACTAGAAAGTTCTTAAAAATCATGCATAAGAAAATAGACATGTTATTATGTTAATATAATTTTAAGAAGTAAAAACATTTATATAGTATGAGGGTATGTCTGTTAAATGTATGTACAGAAAGATGATTGGAGCATGCACAAAACAAAATGTTTACATAATTTTGTTTGTGTTATATGATTATGTTCTACATTTTTGGCTATTGCATTTGATATCTTTAAATCAAAAATTGTTTTATATGTAGATAACTCTTAAGTATATAATCATATACAAATGTGAAAACATAATATAAAATTATCATAATCTTGGAAACTCAAGCTCCCAAAGTGACTAAAGATTGTGGAAAAGAATATAAAAAGGCTTAAAGGTTGAGGAACTTTATGCATTTGGTTGATGCTGCATCAGTTAATCTCTAATGCTACATTTTACTCTAATGCTTTATGATTTTATATGTTTATTCTTGACATCTCTATTAAAATAATGTAACTCCTTTATGAAATTATCTTCTGGTATTTAATATAATTCAAAAATGAACATATTACTTGTTTTCCTAAGATGACATTTATAAGTTACTCTGAAGATCAAAGATGTAATTATATTTTGATTAGTGATACTTTGAAGTGGCTTTTGATCAACATGAAGAATTAGCTTCTTTTAGTTGAATAATTCTAATTATGTGACTAAAACTAATTTCTTAAAGCCTGTACTGAATAATTTTTGTGCTCCTTATAAACACTCACTCTAGTTTTAGATATAGGACTTGCAGTACCTTTTCCTAGGCTTCTGGTGTCAGCGTTTGACTGTGTGATCTCAGTATCAGTCATCACTCTGATTGCCTGACCAGCTTGGATCCTTACTTAGCCAGGGATGTTTATTTGAGAAGAAGTTGGCTTTATTGGTTAAGTGGTTTTTCCTAGTAAAAACTGCAGTCCTTCACAGTTATTTGCATATATTTAACACTTTCTCTCTTCCTTTGCTCTTTTTAGTTTAATTTTTAGTCTTTTATCTATTTTCTTTCTGTCATTCATCTATCCATTTACTTAGAGCAGTAGACATTTTTCAGATTAAAATTGTATTCAATTCTGTAGTTAGAAAGAAATGAATTGATTGTCACACTGAACATTGGGAAGAGGATAGGCTAATTGTTATTTAATTCAAATTTAGGGAATAAAACAAATATTGGACTCATTTGGAGTATAATTATCAAAAAATTTAAACATGCCATGTTTTTGCACTAATCAGAGTGGGACACTAATTTTAAAATGGTAAAATATATCTAAAAAGTTATCTGTTTAATTACTACAATCAGAGAGAATACTATTAATACTTTAACACTTAACTTTCTCACCTGAAAGGCTTTTTAATTCTATATTTATTCTGATATGGCATGTAGAATAATAGAAAAATTCCTAGGAGAAATAGTGAATTATTATTTCCTAGATATTTGAAGTAACAATTTTGTACTGTCTTTTTTGTTGTTATGAAAAATAATATGTATCAAATATTTAAAAGAAACAACACAGAAAGTACTTAAGTATTACATATTATAAGATAAAACTTTTTTGCGCAGATTACTTAATTTCAAAAAATTTATGAATATATTGGTTTTGATTTGTTTGTGTTAGTTAATTTATATAACTTTGATTTCCTATAAGGTTGCAATTTGAATGAAATATTTTTTATTTCAAAAGCAGGTTGTAAAGGTACATATCATTGTATTTTAATATAATTTGTAATTTGTGATAGGGAATTATGAACTCAAAATGAACAGCTAGAAATTGGAAATGTGTGATGAGGTTTAAAACTGAAAGTTAACTTCAGAGTTTCACAGAGGAAATAGATGTCATACATAGTAAAGTACTCCTTGAAGTTTTTAGTTTAGTTAATTGCTGCTTTTTTGAAGTTGGGTATCTCATTGTTGCTCAAAATTGCATTACTATGTGCCAATTTTGTATGACTAGATAGAGTTTATGTTCTAGTTTAGAGATACTAACATTTAAAATATCACCTCTTCTGCTTTACTTCTCATTTTAGCTTATATCCATCCTAAACTTAGATATTTTCTAATTATCTTTCTGGGTTAGGTTATGGATAATGTCTTTAAAACCTTTTTTTCAGTAAAATAATTATCCTTTAGCTGTGTATAATCTACAAGGAAGTTAGGAACTGACATATTGGAGATACTTAAGTGTTTATTTGTTACATGAACATATGAGGTCTGTCCAGAAGGTATCCAGCCATGTAATATGGAAAGTAGAGACATTTATTGAAAAAGATACAAGAACATCGTACATATGACAATGACACTTCAGTTCCCTTCAAAGTAGGCACCTGGGACCTCACACAGTTCTCCCAATCACCATCAGCTGCCCTGTCATATTTTCCCAAATCTCATCGATGGTCTGAAATCTCTTCCCTTTCAAAGGTGAATTTAGTTTTGGGAAAAACCAGGAGTCACAGGGCACCAAATCTGGGCTGCCACGGGGCTGAGTCACCTGAGTGATTTGATGTTTCATCAAAAAATCTGCATCAGACGTGATGCATGAGTCAGAGCACTGTGATATAGCTGCCAATCACCAGTTGGGCATAAATGGTAGTTGTTGCGGCCCTCTGAATCATCTGAAAAGTTTCCACAGAGGAAGGTTCAAGCTTAATGCAAAATTTGATGCAGATTTGCTGCTCTGCTCACTCAGTCATTTTAAATGTGAGGGCCACACAGTGCACATGCTCACTCAGCGGCATTTACCACCCCCACTGACTAGTACAGGGAAGTCATCAGCGTTCATGCATGTGCATTCCATTCCACTCTCCTTGGCTGCCAGGTTCTATTAATGTGCAAGCCTTTCTCATTATATGAACAATGCTGGACTTTTTCCAGACAGACCTTACATTCATGTTTTTATATTTAACTAGGGACCTGAGCATGCTCAGTTAATGTTGGTTAAATGTGTATATTCATGAAGGAATAGTTGAATGGGTGAAGTTACAATAAATACAATTTCTGTAAGCAAAAATGTATTTGTTTATTTGATGTTTGCTTTACTTCTCTTAAGGATTTGAACCTTCCTTAAGATGCTGATTGTGCCCAAGTAACATTTAAGAAACTGTATAGCCCCAGTTAATGCTATAGGCTTTGTGATTAATAAGCATTAGGTGATTAACAGGAAGCTTCCGTGATAGAGATGAACTTTGCTAGTATATTACTAAACACGAGGGAGTCCTATATGGAATATGAAATTTAGATGCAGTTAACTATGAATGTGACACAGATTTTAATGTCTGAGACTCTTATTGGTTGTACAAACTGTGTATAAGTAAAAGTGATGTTTATCTGATGGAGAGTGGAAATTATGCTACATTGATAAATAACTGAGAAATATTATTTCCCTGCCAGTTCTGTAGTGTTTATTCTCATGTTTCAGTTCCAAATGTTGATATTTTCCCCTAAAATATTATTGAAGTATGAATTTTTGTAATTTTATTTTGCTTGTGGAACAAACGCATATAATCATAAACCAAATTCTTTTTGTTTTTTTAATTTCATTTTTTACTCTTACCATTTTTTATTGGTTTCTTGCTTTTTATTTTATTTTGCTTTTTACGTGGTGCTTAGTAAAGCTTTGCATACTACCTGAGATCTGCTCGTAACCCGAGCATTATCTGCAGAAATCCTGAGTTTCTCCTTTTTTCCCTGTGGTTATTGCTAGACAGATTCTCCTGTTATATAAAGGAAATAAAAGATAGTAACCATCACAAGATTATTGGCACTGTTTCATAAAATATTAAGTGTAAATTCTGATGGCTGTTGTAGAGTAAAAGATCAATTGGGCATAAATGGTAATTATTGTCATTTTATATTATTATCATTATTAGGTTGTTACCCTTGATCATTGAAGAGGCAAACGATTTTGTAAAAATCTCAGTGAGCTGTAATTTTTGCCTTTTCCCACACTTTGCCTTCCCTGATGCTATGGGGCTGGAAGTGGTGGCCCCGTTGAATGAGGACAGGTCGTTTAGATAGCCAAGTAGTTGAAGTCTTTCAAGAACTTTCCTGTAAAACTAAGTTACACAACATTCTGTATTTACATTACTGTGGGGGTTATTTTTTAGGATTTTTTCTTTATCTGGAACAGGTAGTGAATAAGAAAAATTAATTAGATACGGGAAGAAAGTAAATGCCAGCTATGTGTCCCCTCACCTTTATAACCTCTGGATTCTTTGAGAGCCTTGACATTGTAAACATCCCAATATTTTTGTGTTCATTATCTTTTTTTAATAATCTAGAGTTATAATTTATAATGTTGAGTTATTTCTTTTATTTATAAGTTAAGGGTTACAACCTTATTATTTATTTGAAATCAGCTTACTGTTTAGAAATACAGGAGAAAATTATGTGTATTTAAACATGTATATTTATATGAAAGACATAAAAAGGAAATATTTTTCCTATCACTTTTATTTTTCCCTCAAATGATTCCATTAGTACAGTTCTTTATGTCCAAGAGAGTTTGGAGACCAATTTTACATCTATATTGAAATATTACTTTGTGTTTTTCTTTGTTTTTCTCAACGTTCAGAAGCATAGAGAATAATATTATATTAATACAATATTCTTTTAAAAATATCTTATTTATTTTCCAGTTCCACTTGGGAAATTCTGTTATTGCTTACCATTCTGTCCTTTGACCCTCTTCCACTTTGTTTATAAACGCAAGAAACCTCATGAAAACAAGAATTTGGATATAATGTAACTGAATATTGGCTCCTGTGCTTTCTGACTGGCTTGCCATGCCATTTCACTAACCTTGCAGTAATGCCACCCTGTATTTTTGGGAAATGAATTTGAGACTTCACTTATGACATTTTGGTATGGTTTTAGTATTAGTTTAAAAATAAAGGTATCCTGACTTGGGCTCTTGTAATAAGAATACATGTATTATCTTGTAGTTGTTTCTGGCTGTGAGAAGGAACAAGCACCAGAAGGTCCTACTCAGAAACGTCTTCGTGAAGCCAGGGAGAAAAGCAAATGTAAAACAAGAGTGAAAGATAATACAAAGGTATGACATTTATTTGTGTTGCCCTTAAGTTATACTAACTCTCAGATCTGCAGATCCATGGACACATAGGGTATCATTATTTTACTGTAAAAGTTGTTTAGGGCTTATATACTTTGAGCCCCTTGATGCAGGGATGGAAAATGGATGTCCTCGGATGTTAAGTTACTAGTTGAGGGACACACATTATTTAGTGTCAGAGACAGCTCAATGAATCCCTTTGCCACGTAGCCCAACTTAAGCATGGCCATGTCTGCTCACCTGCTTACTTTTCTGCTTAAGATTACCCCTGTCCAAAAGAAACAACTCCCAGATAATTTCTTATTTATTTTTTCACAGTATAACTTCATACTTTTTTTCAGTCTTTTTTCAAAGTTGAATGAAAAGAAATAAGGGCCATTTAAGAATCTCCTTGTACGTGAATGCCTTTGCAATCGAGCTGATAGTTAAAATCTTCTGTAACGATTAAAGAATATTTTGTATTAAAAATGTCTGGTGAGGCCCTGGCTGTTGTGGCTCAGTTGGTTGGAGCAGCATCCAGTATACCAATAGGAGAGGGGAGAGGCAGGGAGGGGAGGGGAGGGGAGGAGAGGAGAAGGCGAACCCGATGTGAGATAAACATGGACGTCAGTTGTTTCCTCAACCTTTTCATGTCAGGATGACTCTCCAACCAACTGAGCCACCAGGCCAGGCCTGGTCATCTGTGTGTGCATGTGCGTGTGTGTGTGAGATTCAGATTAATATTTTAGTGTTCCTTCACTATCACAACTAATTTATGGATTTATCATATTTGTGGTAGATCCACCTTTCTAGTCAGATATGTGCCAACACGTCCCTAGCCAACAACTTCATATCAGGGCAGACCTGCTCCTTTTACCACCATCCTCCCCCTCCCCCCACCCCTCCACCTGCCCTTAATTTGAGTCTCAGCCAGACAAGCAGTGGTGCTGGATGACTGCTGTTGTCAGTAGGTAGTGCTTGTTCTTATCTGGGTAATTTTTGTTTATCTCCACAGAGGTTAGTAGTTCAGGGAGCAAATCAAGCACTCAGAACAATAAAAGAAATAATATTAAGGATGTAGGTGTGATGATGGTGATTGTCATCAGGAATATTTTCATCTTCTAATGGCCTAAGCATTCTCTTTCAGGTGGAAAGTCATGCTTAGAAATGATTTTTTGATCCATTACCTAAGTGCTTATGGCTTGTAAAACTTTACATTAGTAGTGCAATGTTGGCTTTTTATGTGATAAAAAGCTACTAAATATAAGACAAGTACATTATATATTTCTACATAGTATATATTTTTTGGTGTTGCATTAAAATATTTAATCACTACAACATAATAGAGAAATTCACGCCTTACAAAATAAACAAAGGTGAAGAATATAGTGAATTCTTCCTCTATTCACTGTTATCATTTTTACTAATAATTAAAAAGTAATTTTTTATTTTCCTGCTAGTTTGTACACTTTGACCAACATCTCCCCAATTCCCCCACACACCTGCACCAGTAACCACCCTCTTTTCTGTTTCCATAAGTGTATTTTTAGGTTCCACATATACGTGGTATCATACACTATTCTTATTTCTCTGACTTTACTTCACTTTAGTGTAATGCCATAAAGGCCATTTGTGTTGTCTTAAATAGCAGGATATCTTTTTCATGGCTGAGTAATATTCCATCCGTGTGTGTGTGTGTGTGTGTGTGTGTGTGTGTGTGTATGTGCGTGCCTGCATGTGTCCCTCATCTTGTTTATGCATTCATCCTTTGACAAATACTTAGATTGTTTCCATATCTTGGATATTGTAACTAATCCTGCATTGAACTTAAGAGTGCGATATTTCTTTAACATTATAAAATCCCTTCTATAAGGTTAATATGAGACTATACATTTAATTCTCGTGTTTTAAACTATTTTATCTTTAATTAAGGTAAACAATCCGTGTGAACACTGGGAAAGCAGTTTCCTCTGTCTTTAAGCTAATCAGTAGGTTTCTAGTCAATGGGTTAGTTTTGTCCAGATAACTATATATTATAACACAATTTCCTCTACCTCTGAAATATATTTTACTCTAAGGTAACTAAGAGCCATTACACAATTATCTGAATACTTTTATAATCACATTAGTCACAGGAGAAAAAGTTACTACTTTAGTGAAACTTTGAATAGTGTTTATACATATGAAACTTTCAATGTGCCAATATATTAAAGAGAAGCAGAATGGAAGAATTCCATATATTGTAGATTTGAATAATTTTAAAAGCTAATATTTTTGTGTAGAACTTATTTTTCATTGTAAAGGGGCAAAATCATACAGCATTAAGTATAGTTCAGATCTGTCGTTTTAATGACTTCTTGAATATTTAAATTTGGAGCTTACAGTCATAATTCCTATACATTCCAAAAATCTACCACTCACCTTGTGTTCTGACCTATGTACTCCACAATTATTGCAGGAAAAGTGAAAATGCACCACTATTGGAAGTAATTTAAGAAAGCGAGGAGAAAATTAAGAAAGATAGGCTGTTGCTAACTTGTTTCTTCAATCCTTTCACTGCTTAATTTAATTCTTACTATCTTTTTGGTTTAAGTATAGACATAATCTTTTAAATGAAAATATCCTGTCTAGATTACTATGCTTCTGCATGTAAACAGTTTAATGTTCTTATTACCCCTTATATATTTCTGCTGGAAAATATATCTTAAAGAATTGTAAAGATACTATCAAGAAGACATAGACACTTCTTCTCCAAATGGATAGTAACAGAAGACATGTTGGGAAGGCTACATAAACATTACAATATATACAATAAAGTTTTCAAAATAACTCATAACTTAAGTATTAAATGTTGTTAAAGGATAAAAGAACACCTGTAAACATTCATATTACAGTAGTCCCTCTCTATATCACAGTTCACTTACCGTGGCCTCTCTATATCACGGGATTCTTAAAAATATTACATTTAATTATTTATCGTGGATTTTTTTCCCGCTATATTGCGGGATTTTGCAGTACTGTATACATATGTTGTTAAAGTTACGTAGGTTTAAGAGTGTAGAAAATGTTGAAAAACATAAGTAGTGTTTATAAAAATGTGGAGAAGGTTAAAGGGAGTGGGAAAGGTTAATAAGGGACTGGAAATGGTTTATAAGTGTGAGGAAAGGTTTATAAAGCCTTAAAATATGTATAAATACTAAAATAGATGTAAGGTTCCTACTTCATGGTTTTTCGCCTATTGCGGGGGCGTCTAGAATGTAATACCTGTGGTAAGTGAGGGAATACTGTATTTTTATACTTAAATAAAATTAAAAAACCTTAAGGAACAATTAAAAAGCTTATATATACTAAAACTTTTATAATACTTTTGTAGGCAACAGCTAGCTTAGCAACCATTATTCAGAACTTATTTTAAGATAAAACATTTAGCTAAATTTTAGGTCTTTTCCTTAAAGTAGCTTTTAACTTAATAATTTAAGCTACATTATTTTTAATCAATTAATTTTGTGTTTATTAATCAATAATACATGCTATCTATGAATGGCCTTTCAAATTATTAGCTTATCCTACCAATAAGCTATTAAAATAACTGCTTTCTCATAAGCTATGAGTGAGTTTTAATATATTTTCCCTCTTATCTTAACTTCTTTTAGGTCTTTAGAAATTATATATATCTTTTGATAAGTGAGGGAAAGAATATTTTTAGCCTTGACGTAGAACTTGCATAACATATCTTTGCATAAGTTAACTACCATAATCCTTTCCCCTTCAGCATAGCATCTGTTAACTACTGTAGCATGTTCTTTGGTAGAAGCTGTTTATTAGAGTATGAATCTCTTTGAAGCCTGCCACTCACTGCTTATACAAACCTGGGCAAATACTTAACTTCTCTGCTTCCTACACCATACACTGGGGAGAATATTATGTGCATCTAAGGGTTTTTATCACAATTTAATGAAATAATATATGCAATATATCTAGCATAGTGCCTATTTAGAATTGGTAGTGATGAAATGATGGTGTTTCTATGGAGGAGATTATTTACTTAAAGATAAATCATACTTAACTGTTAATACTATTTCACTTTTGTGTGAAATGTGATATAATTAACACTGGTTAGAAGTCTATTAAAACTTCTAGACTCATTTCTTTTAACCATTTTTGTCATTTTATTATACATTGTGTGACTTGAATAATTAGGCAATGGCTTTCTATGATGGTAGGTACGGTTTCCCTAATTCATTATATGCAAGCAGAGATACGGAAATGAGAGCATTCTGGAGGTTAATTCGACATTCTAACATTTGCATTTTTCTGTTACGTGTTACAAAATGCTGTTAGGGTCATAAACATTGTGCACACCTTTCAACTTCTTTAGGGGCTCTTCTGTATTTTGATTCAATTAATTAAAATTTTGTATCTTACTTAATAACTTTGTCATGATATCTGTCGGACTATATAAAATAGAATACAGTTTAAATATAATGAAAATGTGAAGAGAAGAGAAAGGGTTTCTTCAGCTCTGATATGGCAGTTAGGTGCTCTTGCATACTGACACTTTGCATTTATTAGAGGGAGTTTAGTTGTCTTTTTGTATGGTATTTGTATTGTGTTTATGTATGTATGTATGTATGTATGTATGTATTGCCTAAAGTATCATTGTGAGTCTGGCATCAACTCAAGATCTGGTTGACATTTTGCCAGTAATTGTGAATATTACATTAGGATATTAAATCATCTTATTAATCAGACATAAAGTTGCTAAAATGGAAATTAGTTTTACACTTTTTTTAGAGTCTAGAAATATGGCAGATATTAAAAAGGCTATAACCATGTGCAAATGGGAATTTTAATACCTATAATTTGATCATAATGTTGAATGTCTTCAACAGTGGAAATAAGTCATTAAAAATCCCTGAGGAGATGATATATTAATAAAAATATTTATTCATAAAATCCTGCCATGTTATATACATAAGGATTAGCCAACATGTTTATAATCCTGTTCTGAGTAGAAAATCAACTAAATAGAAATATGTTATTACACTAAATATATTCTGTTTTTATAAAAAAAGTAAATATGAATCAATAAAAGCAATTAAATACTAATTATTCTCAGGGGTTTAACTGTGTTATTTATTTTGAATTATGTATAAGCATAGATTATTTAGAAAATACAAAAATGAGATTACAATAAAAATGCTCAGGATTTTGAAAATTTCTGTCAATGTTGCTTTCTGCATTATATATTAAAATAACACTTATGGAACGTTATGGATTTGTGCAGTAAATATACAATTTAAAAGTAAATATTTTCAAGTTAATTTTGATTTAAATATATTATGTATATATTTGACTATAATAAAAATTAAGTTAGATATGTATACTAAATGTAAATAAGAAATGGAAGTAGTATATAATTATGTAGTCTTCTGTGGCTTGGTTTTTTCATTTGGTGTTTTGTTTCTAAGATTTTTTCATGTTCCTATATGTGGCTATATAGTTTATTTCAAAATATTTACTTCCCTATTCTTTATTAATGCATGCTCAGGTTATTTCCAAAGCCTTGGTCTAATAAACAAGGATTCCATGAATATTCTTGTATGTCTCCAGGTGTGCATATGCAAGGTTTTCTGTAGGATACTAATCTAGTAGTGGAATTGCTGGATCATTGGGAGTAAGGATTTCAAGAGATAGTGGCATATGCTTTTCCAAATTAATTAAACATGTTTACAAATCCACACAGTTTCTATTCCTCAAAAGCCTTTCCAGCACCTGGTATTACCAGGGCTCTTAATTTTTGCCAATCTAATAAGAAAAATACATTACCTATTGTGTCTAAATTTTCATTTTTCTGGTTAATTAAATTAAATGTGTTTTCCTTTATGTATAGGAAATTCATATGTTAGGTTTCATGAAATGCAGTTCATAAATTTTGCTTATTTTTCCAGTAAGTTATTGGTTTTTTATTTGCAATGCATCTGAGATACTAATTTTTGATCAGTTAAATGAATGGAGATATCTTGCCCCAAATGGTGATTTATATTTTCGATTTTTACAGTGTCTTTTAGTGGATGTAAGTTCTTCATTTTGTCATGTTTTACTACCAAAATATATGCAATTTTTATTTTTAAAGAAGTACCACAGAATTTTTTTATTTTAATGTAGACAAATTTGTCAGTACTTTCTTATATAATAAAATGTATTGACATTTCCTTGAGATCCTATCCTATCCCAAGGCCAGAATGTTTTGCTTGTATATTTTCTTTTAGTTTTTGTTTATTATTTATTTTCCCCTTCATCAAATACTTCAGTGTATAATTCCTAAAAACAGACATTCTCTTACATAATAACAATGCATATAATAATTTAAATCAAGAAATTAATATTTTTACAATACTATTATTTAATACACAGAATTTATTTAAATTTTTCTGTGTTCTGCTAATGTTGGTAATTTTTTTAACCTTTATATTTTGAGGTAGTTACAGATTCACATGCGATTGTAAGAAATAATGCAGAGATGTTCTGTACTTTTTATCTGCTTTTCTCCAATGGTAACATCTTGAAAAACTAAAGTACCGTATCACAATTCAGATATCAACATTGAGGCCATAAAGATATGGGACAGTTTCGTCACCATAAGACCCCCGGATCCTGCCCTTTTATTCCTGCCCACTTGCTTCCACGCTATGCTTGCAAGTCCTAATCTTAGACAACTAGTAATCTGTTCAACATCTTCATAAGTTGTCATTTTAATATTGCTATATAAATGGAAATTTTGGTATTTAACATTTGGGGGTTGACTTTTGCACTCACAATGATTTTCAGAGATTCATCTAAGATATTGCATGGGTCAGTAATTTATTCTTTTCTTATTGTTGAGTAGTTGCTAATTCTTTTAAAAATATTTGGTAGAATTCTCCAATGAAACCATCTGGGCATGAAGATTTCTTTTTTGGAAGCTTTTAAATTACAAATTTAATGTCTTTAATGGTTAGGGCTAAGATCATTTCATTTTAATTGAGTTTAAGTAGTTTGTGGCTTCGAGGAACTAGTCCTTTCTAAATTGTTAAATTTATGAGCATTAAATTGTTTATAATATTTCTTTATTATACTTTTAATGACTGAAGAATCTGTAGTGATATTCTCTGTCTCATTCTGGATAATTGTGTCTTTTCCCTTTTTCATCTTGGCAGTATTACTTTATAGAGTTTTATTAATTTTACAGACTTTTTTTTTAAGAACATCTTTTTCTTTCATAATTTTCTGAATTGCTTTTCTATTTTCAGTTTTCTTTACTTCTGTTTTTTTTTTATTCCTTTTTTCTTCTTCTAGCTTTGAGTTTCTTATGTCATCTTTCTACTTTGTTGAGGTAGAAATTTAGATCAGTGATTCAAGACATTTTTTCATGTGATGTAAGCATATAGTGCTATAAATTTTCCTCTCAATACTGCCTTCACCACAGCTCACATATTTTAATATGTTATATTGCATTTTTCATTTATTTCTATATTTTTAATTTTTTTTGGAGAATTTCTCTTTGATCCATGGATTATTTAGAAGTGTGTTGTTTAATTTTCATATATTTAAGAAATTTTCCTGTTGTCCTTTTGTTTTTCTAGTTTGATTAGATTATGTCAGAGAACATGTATCACCTTTCATTACTAGATTAGGCCTCGGACCTGAGTCACCTTCTTCCATGGGTTAGAGGGTGGCAAACTATTTTGCTATTGTGCTGTTCTGAAATCTTGGCATCTCTAACTGGTTTACCTTCCAGTTTCCACTCTTTAGAGTTCTGCTTTGGTTGTGTCTTGCAATATTTCCAGGGTTTAGAGTGGTACTTATCAAGCAGAACAGGGTGAGGTGAAGTCATCATCTTGTCTGGAATGGATGTCTCTCCATAAAATTTGCTTTCCAATTTTAAATATTTAATGATATTGGAACTTTTTAAAAATGTGGAATGTAGTAGGATCCAACTTCACTTGCTTTCATTCAGATAATTGCTGTCTCAGGTAATTTATTTTTATAGTTTTTACCCCCAATGGTCTGTAGTACCAGCTCTGTCATTTAATAACTGGTTTCCATGGGCTTGCTTCTGGACTTTTCAAATGTTCCATCAGTGAGTTTTTTTACTCCTGTGGCAGTATGATACTTTTTAATTATTACAGTTTTAAATAAAGTTTGGATATATAATAGGACAATTTCCTCAACCTTATCTTGTTCTTCAGAAGTGTTGTAGCTATTCTGTAATTCTTTATATATTTAAAAATAGCATTGCCAACACCTTAAAGAATTTATTTCTTGGTACTTTTATTGGAATAGCTTTGGTTTTATGGGTCATTGTTGAGATAACTGGCATCTTTACGATAGTGCAGGCTTCAACACATAAATAAACATACATTCCTTCCCATATATTTAGATTTTTTAAATGTATTTCAATAACATTTTTAACTTTTTCTATACATATCTTGTACATGTCTTTGTTAAATGTACTTCTGAGTACCTTATATGTTTAGCTATTATAAATATTTACAAGGAGTTAAAATAAATAATTTGTCCTTTCGTCGGCTTTGAGGCCTCCTTCAACAGAAATCGAGAAGAAGCCTGTGAGCTCAGTGCAAGATCAACCCTCTGTCCAACTCGATGCCTGCTGCAGCAGGAGTTGAGAGGGGGCTCTCAGACTTGGAGTAAGACCACAGCTCTGCGGGACGCCGTTGGCAGCGGACAACAGAGTGCCCGAGCGCTCAGAGTAAGGCTGCCCACATACCGATCATCACGCCTCTGGCAGCAGGAGCCCAATGGGAGATTCTGAGCCACACAAGTCCCTGGCCCGTCTTCCCCCAGTTCCCTCTAAAACACCCACATCCTTCATCCATGTTCTCTTTATTCTTAAGGAGTCTAGACCTACCAGGTTGTCATGTACTACAGACCTCTAATTCTCCCTAAGGCTCCTTATATCATGTTTTTTCTGACCTAGTTTCTCCTTCCCCTTTTCTACCTCCCAAAACATTTTCTCTGCACTCTCTGGAACTCAAGATTATCGATGAGCACAGATCCTCTATATTTTCAACTTAATGTGATTGTTCCCTTCATCTTCTGTGCTAATGGAAATGTAGCTTTCCCTTCGTTATAGGTTCTCCTATAGCCAGCAGAATTCTGGTAAATATTCAACAATCAGCCCTTTGGGAGGAAAAGCCTTAATTTTTCATGGTTTCCAGCTTCTGTGCTACAAATAGTCATTTAAGATCTTTTGAGCTACCATCTCACTTCAATGAAAGTGGAGTTGAGAGGATGTCCATTCAGCCCTCCTAAAACCGCTTTAGCACACCATGTGATAACTGAACTGTTCATGCTGGCGGATCTCTCTGTGCCCCACTCACCCTAGCTTTGGACTGGAGGTGAGATAATTATGTCCTTTGCTGCTCATCGCTGAGTTCAGTTTCTTCTCCTCTCTTTGATGAACACATCCTGCCTTGCACCTCATATCATCAGATTATCCCACCGATTATAATTTTTTTTATTACAGGCACTTCTTTTCAGGCTATTTTTCTTGGCAAACTAAAAAAAAAAATAGTCCTGTGACATTGTCACTTTCTTAAAAACAAGTCCTTCTTACTTCTTTGTTATTTAAATATTCACATGATTGACCCTTCTAACATGTTGGGTTTCCAGTCCCTCGGCAGCCTCTTTCTTTCATCATCCTGTTCTCCATCCATTCTCAGCTACTCACTTTCTCGTCATTTCCCAGGCCTTGTTATTGCCAATAAATGCCATGATTTTCCTTTTTTTTTTCACTGCTGCTTTTCATCTCCCCAACGGCAGCATGTTGAGCTGTTGGAGAGCTCAGTTTTGGGGCCTCTTTTTGCTGCTATATCTGTGTGGGCATTTCAGTGGGTCTCATGGCTTTCAGTTACCAATATGTTAACGACTCCATGTACATCTTTAGTTGAGGACTCTTCCCTGACTCTAGTTTTATATGTTTAACTGCATCCTTGGCCCCTGCAGTTAGATATTGATGCCTCACTAAAGCTCTGTCTCCTGTAATTTTCTCCATCTTAATTAATGGAAATTCCGTTTTTCCAGTTACCGAGCCAAAAAACTAGAACTGGCCTGAGTCATTCCTCAACATTTTGCATCTCTCATATGAAAATAAATTTTTTAGGTCTATCTTTGAAAAATATTCGTGCTTCTGTATTTTGTTACTGCCAGCACTGTTGCTCGCTGTTTGTTTTTCCCTTTATCTGTAGCCTGCATTATTGCAATAGCCTCCTGAATGGTCGTCTTTGACTTTTCTTCATTTTCCCTCTGGCTCCTTTGCACACAGTGGCAGAGTGATCCTCTTAAAACATAAGTCTGTCCATAACATTTCTCTGTTGAAACTTTATAGTGGCTTCTTATCTTTCTCAGTTACAAGTAAGGTCGTTATTGCCTCTGAGACCCTATATGATCTTGCCCATTTTTATCTCTGACCTTATCTCTGGTTAGTCTTCCATCTTTTACTCAATTGCAGCCACAGTAGCCTCTTACTTGTTTGTAGAGCACTCTAGACATGCTCCTGCCTATAGGCTTTTGCACTTGAGGTTTCCTCTGCCTGAGTTATCTTCCCTCACATATCCTAATGACTTGTCTCCTCACTTCCCTTTAAAAATTTACTCAAATTTACTTTCTGTACATCTTCCGTAGCCACCCAGTCTTAATTTTAATGCCTCCCCTCATTCCCTGATCCTCCGTAGGCCTCTTTGCTGCCCTGATTTTTCTCCTTAACTGTCTACATGTATTTTCCTTACACATCTCAGTTGTATTTAATAATTCGTTTATTGTATCTCTTACCCACTAGAATATAAGCTCCATGAGAGGAAGATATTTATCTGTTTTATTCACTGATATATTCTCAGTGCCTAAAATGTGACTGGCAAATAGTAATTATGCCATAAAAACTTGTATTTGAATGAATGTGAAAATGAAAAAGTGTGTTTTGTTAGTTGTTGTCATGTAGATATGAATTTGATTAAGTTGCTCTTAAATTCAGTAACTTTGCTAAACTCTCTATTTCAATAATTCATCTGTAGTTCTCGATTTTTGTGTGTGTATGATATCATCTATGAACAATGATAGTTGTGATTTTCCCTTTCCAATTCTGGAAAATTTTATGTATATTTCTTATCTTTGGAATTGGTTGGAGTAAGCATTATTATATTGTTTTTGATTTTAAAGGAAATGCTTCTGATGTTTCATTATGGGAAATGATCTTTATTGTCTTTGGTAGCTATTCTTTTTTAAAGTAAAGAAATGCTCATCTCTATTTTAAATTATTAAAATAATTGGAGGAAATAATTTATTTGAGTGGGAATTTAAATTCTTATAGACATTGTGTTATGAAAGCTATATTCAAATAACATTTTTTTGTGGTAATATTGATAGAGAAGGATATATATAGTATAGTAATCTGCAGGTGGTACATTATGTTTCGTTACTATAAAATTACACTGTTTGATAATGCAGGGCTATTCTGTGGATTGTTCTGTACACTGATAGAATCCTAAAACCCCAATTCAAGAAAAGCTATGCACCCCTATGTTCATAGCAGAACTATTTACAATAGCCCAGTGCTGGAAACAGCCTAAGTGCCCATCTGTAGATGAGTGGATCAAAAAACTGTGGTACATTTACACAATGGAATAAAGGGGAGCAGAAAGAAAGAAGGAACTCCCAGCATTTGTGACAACGTGGATGGAACTTGAAAGAATTATGCTTAGTGACATAAGACAGGCAGCGAAAGACAAATGCCATACGATATCGCCTAATAGAGGAAACCAATGAACAACACAAACAAATGAGCAAAATAGAACCAGAAGCATGTAGACATGGAGCAGACTGACAGTGACCAGGGGGGAAGAAGGAGAGGAGAAGGTGGGGGGAAGGAAAGGGTCTAGTCAAGGAACTAGTATGAATGATCCATGGACATGGACAATGGGGTGGGGTTTCACTGTGGGAGAAGGGGTGGGCCGAGTAGGGGGAGCCATGGGCAAAAAGTGGGACAACTGTAATAGAAAAACAACATATAATTTTTTTTTAAAAAGAAGGAAGTAACTAAAATGTTAGTAGTTTGTACTATGTTCCAGGAACTGAATTACATGCTAGCTTTATTATCTCATTTTAATTAATTTTATAAACAATTTATGCTTTAGAAATAAGTTCCTTTAGAAGGAATATATACTTAGGTGGAAATACACACTTACATAAACAATAGTCCCATAAGTATGTGAGTATTTTACCTAACTACATATCATATTCTATAATATATATTAAAAGTGTGCATATTAGTTTCCTTCATAAGCATATTATATTAAATATGAATATCACATAATTCTACTGTAAAATATATATTTTTACACTTAATACCCTATTAATATGCATCTACATATTTATACATGTAATTTTTATCTGTACTATATATAGATATTTCTATCTTCTCTATCTCTCTACACACACACACACACACACACACACACACACGTTATCATGACAAGAGCATCCTACTTTGTTGTAGAAACTGGAGTCCCTAAAGTGTGTTCCCAGCTCATTTTATGGGATTTCCAGAGTGCTGTCTGAAGGGTTTTCAGAAAGAGGCCCAGGCAGTTTTCCTAAATTCCTTTGTTACACCTGTTCTTTCATGTTTGCTTCTCTAATGGGCAAAGAGACCCTCAGCTGTTAAATATTTTTAAATTGAATTTATTGGAGTGGCATTGGCTCATAGAACCATGCACAGGTTTCCAGTGTACAACTCCATAAAAATATCATCTGCACACTCTGTGCATCTGTTGCCCCAAGTCAAGTCTCTTCCCATCCCCATTACCCACTTACCTTGTGCCCACCTGCTGTTAAATATTTTTGAATATTGTGTTTGCTCACAGATAAAAATTTCAAAAGGTACGGCCCAGCTTACAACTGTCCTACGCCACTCTTAACTACCTCAAATTATCCTTTCAAAGACACCTATCTTTAAAGATCTGAATTTGTAGTACAACTCTTTGTAGTTAGATTCTATTCTTACTAATGTTCTCATAGTTTATATCCTGAGTTATCAACTTTACATGTTACTTATTGACTTCCTCCTATGTTGGTTAAAGATTTATATCATTTATAATTTTAATCTTCTTGATCATCTCTTTGTATAAATGCATCATTATCTATTTTCTCCCATTGTAAATAAAATAACCTATAGTAACTAATATACTTAAACCTCTATGTTTAGATTAATAAACTGTAGTATCTTTTTGTCTTTTTTTGGTAAGATCACATTATGAGAGCTCCCCTTTACTTATTTAGGCCTTCTCCTTCCATTTCCTAAAATCTGTCATTTAGGATTTTACATTTTTTAAGATTGATAACATTTATGTTCTAATCTGCAACCAATATATACATCTTTATGCTCTGTCTATAGGTGGTTCATAAAAATTAAATACTAGTAAACTCTTTTTTCGTTACCACAATGATATAAATATTGTTTCCTATAGAGCCAAGTAGTGTTGTGTGAATATGTGTATTTTTCTTTATGTGAAAACTTTGGGGCTACTCAAAAGAGAATGTCCACACATAGTGTCGTGTTTTCACACTGAATACACAAAATTGGGCCAGATGATAGTTTTCTTTATTTGTAGCATGCCTTTTTGTGTACAGATTTTTCACTTAAATGTGTAATTTCCGGTAGGAAGAAGAAATGTGTGTTTATTTCTGTACTTCTAATAGTTATTACCTCTATTGCCTAGAGTCTGTAACACTCTTGTTTTGAAGACCACCAATTACCTGCTGTAATGAAAGTGGGTTGCTTTAAATACTTGGATGCTGACGTTTCTGTGCAGGTTTTAATTTCCTTCACATTTCTCTCTGCCTTTGTATTTCCTTGAGTATTGTTCCTTTATCATGTCTTAAAGTTCTTTCAAACTGAATCATATCATATTATCTATTTAATGAAATCTACCCACCGTCTCGCTTCTGGCTTTCACATTTTCCTGTGGACCAGCTTCCCTTTTAGCTGTGTTAGGGAGAGGTTAATCTCTTAGTCTGCTCCCCAAATATCATCCTGACACTTACATTCTCTGCACCCGGGTGGATATTTTGTTTCTTTTTTTTCAGTGGGGTTCACTTTCATTTTGCTAATGTATTTTCTTAACTTCCTAAGAAAATGTGCAGTTCAGACTAACTTTGGCTCCTGATTATCTAGGCTGCAGTAGTGTGGTAAGGGTGGGGACAGCGACAAGAAGTGGCAATAAAAGGGAGCCAGCTACTCTGTGTAGATCAATGAACCCTCTAGTTTTAACCCTTATTTCTCCCTGCTGTTCTAAACTCGTCCCTTCTCTCTATGAATATGTAGGTCAAACTTATTGTCTCTGAACTGTACCCCCTCCATAAAAATTCTGGCCTATAGTTTCCTCTTCTTGCTTCCTCAGTATTTTCCAATATTTTTTTTCTCTTTTCTTAATACCCCGTTTTGGTATTTTTAACCTTGTGGGATTATATATTTTTATTTTCCTTTATATTAAATGTTTTAGCCATTACTCTTTCCACTTGCTTCCTCATCCTACCACCATTTTCTCCTTAATGTGCTTACGGAAAAGCTTCTTTTAGTAGCATTAATTGAGGTCAAATAAAAATAAGGGTGAGAAGGAACATCATTTATAAGCAAGGAGCATATTCTAAACTTTGTAATACTTGCATGGCATTATGACCTGGCAGGACTTTAAGAAATAATGAAGTCCAATAACATTTAAGGGGTGCACATTTTTAAAACGAATATTCTTTTTCACTTTAAAATAATGTGCATTAAAAGCACACACTATTTTTTTCTTTGAAAAGAACTATTAATGTTACATATATGCAGTTTATTTTAATAGACACTACATTGTAGTTTGGCATATTAGATTACAGGCTTTGAATTGAAAGTGTGATTTAAAAGAACATGTTGAATATGAACATGAAAATAGTTTAATAATATAAGAGATCACTGTGTGTGAGTCATTGTGAGGACACATGCTTTTTCAATATTGCAGTAGTTGGACTCCATGTCAGACTTTTTTATGCAAGCACATGCAGTAAGGGAACTCGTTATACGTACTTTTCTTCCTGTTCCTAAAGCAGATGAACAAATGACAGGGTGCATTTATTGTAATTTCTGTGAACAATATTGCTTTCTCTGTTAATATAAGATAAAATTAAATTATGCATTTATTTTATCAAACATTGAACAACAGTAAAAGCAATATACATTGGTTTACAGTTTTCATCCATACTGTATCTCAGTTGCATTGTTGTCTGGCATGTGACATATCTCCCTCTGATATTTGTAATGCATGTCAAAGTGGCAGTGGTGTTTATTGCTGGTTTGTTTTCTTTTAACTTAACATTCATGGAGAATAAACCCTGGATAGATGATACATGTAATCCGATGATGAAGGATAAGAACAGTGATATGTACTCTTTGTAATACTCTATCACGAGACACATTTAATCCCTCGAGTGTGTACTCATGCTTCACAATCCTTATTTTTCTTCCAAGACTGATTACCCATTTTTGAGATGACAAAAAGAGAGCAGAAGAAAATGGGTGGCTCTGTGAAGCAAAAACGAGTGCATTATCACCCACAAAACGCAGTACTGTAAACTGGAAGGCACATAAACACATTTTTATTTTGAAAGACAAAGGCCAAGTAGGGATTTTACAATTTATACAGCAATGAAGATGTGAATATAGGAATCATGTGCATTGCCTTTAATACTCTTGAAGAAATTAAATGTTTCCCAAGGTGATTTTGCGCAACCGTATATTGGATTGTTCTGTGTTACATAAGGTTTTTGCAGTTCTTTTATTAACCTAATACATTTACAGAGTTTCTAGAAACATGAAATATTAGGTATAGAATGCTTCTGGTTTAATTTTCAAAACTATTTGTTGGCTTAAATTTTATTTTTTGAAAAAGATCTTAGACTTTTCCGTAGACAATTAAAAAAAAAAAATACCTCCAAGCATGCCTATTCACACACGTATCTACAGAAAGAACCACCAGGCTGTGTGTTTGGTACATGGGTAGGAAAACCAGAAATGCTACCAGATATCATGGAGCCACCTTGCAGTTATGCCATTTTCCAGTTTCTGTCTCCCAATTAGAAGATTCCTGTAGGCTGTGCATTTTACTCTTTGGCTGACATGGAGTTAATGTTTCCTCTAGATCAAAGCTTAGCCCTCTGGGTTCCATCTTCTCCACCTTGGTACAGGCCTGAGGGTGGCACATGATCTCGGAGCCTTAGCCTCCAGAGGTAGATACAATATCAGCAACAGCAGTCTGGGTATGATGACAGCTCAGACTTTCCATGGACGTCTCCTCCCTGTCCCAACTCTTACGTCTTAGAAGAAGGCTGTCTTCTGACCAGTACTTCCTTCACCATGATGCCGCTTCAAACACTAGAGGCTTGTATTTCCTGACCGGTTTCCTGAGGCAGAGGAATAATGGTTTGGCTGTTAGTGGTTTAATGTCTTTATCTCATTTGCGGGAATAGATCCATCCTCTCTTTGGGTTGTGTTGACCAGAACAAAAATTATCTCTTATTTAATGCTACATTGGAGCCAAAAAACTCTTGCTACCTAAAATCTGAGTGTTTATCTGGCCTTAGCTTCTGTTTCTTTTCTCCAAGGACAGACTCAAATATGTTGAGGAAAATACCCATTCACAGGCCATTACTTAACTCTTTACGTGCAACTCTCAATATTAGACTCGAACAAATGAATTTTTAAGACATATTTCATGGCAGGGTGAGATTACCTTAAAGTTAATGGCATAGTATGGCGGGGCCATGAAGATGAAACTCTCAGGAGAGAGGTGTAAGGACTGGACTCAGATGCCAGCTTGGTCACTTACTAGCTGTGTTGCCTTGCTGTAGTTTAGCAGATCATCTACTTTAATGTCCTCGTCTATAAAAAGGGGTGGGATAACAATTGTACCTACCACATTTTGTGGTTTTGAAGCTTAAACTGTTTAAAACAGTTCCTGTCTCACTTGTTAGCTACTATATTATCACTCATATTTTAACGAGAGTACAGCACTATTAAATACAGACACTTTAAACATGTCATTTCATTTTGATTCTTTCAACAATCCTGAAAGAGGAGATATTAGTCTCATTTTTTAGTTAAAGATACCAAAGGCCAGGAATTTTTTAAAAATTTGTACCAGATTATGCAATCAGTATGGGGCAAAAATAAGTTTAAATTCAAAGCCTTTGCCTCCAATGCCTTTGCTCTTTCCTTTGTTACCGTCTTTCTTTGCTTTATTAAAATGAGGGTCCTTAGTGAGGGCGAATATTATCAAAGATGCTTTATTTTTAGAGAGAGCATTTTAGCAGTGTGTGTATTCTGTGTTCAGAACCAGCCTTAAACATCTTGGAACTTTAAGATACGATGTGGGCACCCCCAGGGCACTTGTCATGGAAAACTTAATTCCTCTATATGCTTACTCTAGAGAGAAAGAGAATAGGTCATGGAGCAGAGGATTGTCTTAGAGGAAAGTCCATCCGGTCAGGATGCTGTAGTGGATGCTTTAAGCCTTAAAGGAGCAGCATGAGAAAGGAGTTTGGGAGAGGGAAACGAAGGGTGGGCAGGACTATGACAAGGGGAGTTCTCACACTTCACCGCACCGTCGTGTGGTTTGGGCCACATCGTTGTTGTCAGCAGGGACAGCAGGCGATGAAATAATTTTTTTAATGAAATTGTTTCTGTGGAGGAATATATTATTTTGCCATTACAGACCCAACATTTTCAATCTACATTTAATCATATTCATTTTTAAAACCTGACTTTATGACCTCACATGAAAAAATGGACACAATTGTTCTTTTCATTACCAGAATCATATTAAAACACATTACTGAAGCTCTGTTAGTAAGATGAGTGGTCTTCTCATTATAGCTAATTTATTGAAGGAGTTATCTTTTTTTAGCTATTACTTGAAAATGTACTCATTTATTTTTTATTTACTAACCCATCTTTAACTTTGAAAATGTTGATTTCCTGATGCCTAAATGATACTCCTGACATGAAAAGTCAGGGTCCATTTGTGTTCCACTACGAGCTGGATCATGTCTGTTTCATACAGATGGCGATCCATCCCTGGGTTGCCATGGTCCTCACATTTTCTCAAAGATGTCCTTATAGGAACTAGGATTTTAAATCTCTCCTTCAGGGGTTTATTCTCCTCCTAGGCTCTGGGCTTAGGGGAGAATCCTTTGGAAGGCTGAAAATTCTGTCTCTGAGTTTCATTTATTTTTTGCCATGGGCTGGGGGAGACTTTACAGTTTGGAGAGTTTTAGAAAACAAGAAAGACAGATGTCCTTCAATGTCCGCAATGTGTCTAGTGATTTTTGTCAGGATTAAGGGTTGCATTCAAGCCAGAAGGAGAATTGGTGGTTGATGTGTAACCTTATTGCAGCACAGCTTCCGTATTTCCACTTCTACTGTAATAACATTTTATAAGCTGTTCTGTTAACTCTATTTACTGTTCTGTTAACATTCTATTCAATTTCTCAGTAATTAGTGAATTTTAAAAATCCAAAATCTTATTTTATATGCTGATACGGTATTTTACTGTGTTAAATATGCATTCTCCAATTAAAGGAAGCAGGGCTCCCTGGAGAAATAGTTGATGGTAGGGCTGGAGCAGGGAACATGTATGATGAGCCTGGAGTCTGGGATAGTATCAGAAAGCAAAGGACAAAAACATGTGAGCATACCAAGGGGACATAGGACTTAGGAGTTAACCTGAAAAAGCTGCCAATGACCAAAACTGTAACAACTTGAACAAAATAACATGATATTGTTTTATAACTCCAGTATTATTAATTAGCAGTTTTTGGTTATTAGTGAATTAAACATTTTATTATGCTTGTTGGATGTTTTCAGTTCTCATTTAATGAAATAAATGAACGTCCTTTAGTTATTTTATAGCTTTGTCATTTATAAATGTTTAAATAAGGATACTAACCCCCTGTCTTACATTTACATTGCAATTTTCTACTTTCTTTTAAATTCACTTATAGTAACGTTCACCAAAGAAATTTTACATATTTTCTTGTGTCAAAATCACCACTTTTCTTATTTTACTATATATATTTTTTATTTTTAGGGTGGTTACACATGATATAATTTACAAAGAAATCCCCCTGGTAAGTCTAGTATCTACCTGGCACCACACATAGTTATTACAATATTATTGACTGTATTCCTCATGGTGTACTCTACATCCCTGTGACTACTCTGTAACTACCAATTTTTACTTCTTAATCCCTTCACCTTTTTCATCCAGTCCCCCAACCCTTTCCCTTCTGGCAACCATCAGTGGTTCTCTGGGTTCATTAGTCTATTTAAAGTTTTGTTTGTTTGTTTATTTTGTTCTTTCTCTAAAGAACAGATATACTTGCTTCTGTTGGACTTATTTTGCTTAGCATAATACCCTCTAGGTCTATCTATACTATCACACATGGTGAGATTTCATTCTTTTTTATGACCAAGTAATGTTCTATTTTATATATGTACTCTTTAGGTTCATTATTGGATATCCTTCTTGATATTTTTATAAAAAATATCCTTCACCCAAATATTATAAAAACAACAAGAGTTTTCTTCTAGTACTTTTATATGTATAAAATCTGGAATTTATTTGGGCATACCTGGTGTGAGGCTATAACCCAGCTCCCATTTTTCCTATAGCTAGCAAATGGTTCATTTTTCTTTAACCTGATGGACGAAAAATGTTCTCAAAATATATATTATGTATAAACATTACTAACTAGTTTCTATAATGATTTTGTTTTTAATCCATGTTTTTGCTTCTTTGGCAGGGAGGCAAATTATAACCTTCTCTTATAATACCATCATTTCTATATATTTTCTCTGTGAACTGTTCTTTAAAAGGTTAGAATGTGTACTTTAAAAGACCACATTCATGCCCTGGCCAGGTAGCTCAGTTGGTTAGATCATTGTCCAAATATGCCAAAGCTGTAGGTTTGATTTCCAGGCAGGGCATATGCGTGAAGCCACCAATAAATGCATAAAAAAGTGGAACAATAAATCTCTCTCAAAAGTCAATTAAAAATAATAAATAAAAGGCCACATTCATTGGGATCGTTCTTTTGAGGTTGCCCTCCTTGAATGAATAGCCCTTTTACTAATATAAATGGAGTTAAAGAATGAATTTCAAATTTTTTTGGGGGGGTGGGGGTTGTGTCCCCAATGCAACAAAAGCAAGGACAGTGTTGACACTCTCCAGAGATAATTGCTGTGTTAAATTACAGGGATAGAGCTCATGGTATCTCAACTCTAGCTGTTATAACTGAACATCTCATCTGCTTTATAATGATTGTTTAGGAAAGACTGCTCTGGCAAATGGCTATCATTAAAATATACAGTGAAAATTTGATTTCCTTTGCTGAGTACAAAATTCACCTAAGAACGAGTACATCTTATTTTCTACATAGTGATTCTGAGGGAAATAGTATTGAATGGAGAATAAAAGGTTTTGTCTCTTATTATGGAATTAAATCAAACAAATAATCAAATGCTGATATGGAAAAGCAATGAGATAAAATGTATCAAAGGATAACGATTATTTCATTTAGTAATTTGGGCATTTTTCATTCTTATGGAGTTCAATTATATCATGTTACACCAATTGTTCGGGACAGAAAACAAATCTAAACTCACTTGACTGCATCAAATTATCTCTTTTAATATGTTTCATCAAGTAACAAGGTCATATGCTATGTATTTAGGGCCAGAGCTGGCAGTCTTTGAGATGTGTATCCAGGCTCCCTTTACAGTCCTACTACTGCATGCTAGCTATTTAAACTTGAACAAGTAATTTAACCTTGGTCTTTTTTTAATCAGCTCACCTTTCACTTAGTTACCCTTGCTTCTTTTTATAAGACGGGTATGCCCTTTCTTCCCTATACTCTTTTATATTTTTAATTCCTATGTGCTGATAAACTAAGATGTCTGAGAACTAACTTAATCATTCTCAAATTTCCAGTCAGATGTAGGTGAAAATACATAGCATCGTATGCCTGGAGTTTTAGCCCAAACCCTGTTATTTATCAGCTGTTTGGTGTTAAGTACATTACTTAATCACATTTGCTGCAGCTTTTTTGTCAGTAACATGTGGGATGTGAATAGGACTAAATTGGACAATTGAAAACAATTTTAGGGTTTTTCACACTTCAGGGTGTGAGGAGACATGTCTGTGGCTAGTGGAAGCTCTGGATAGGGAGGGGGATGGCACAAAAACCAACCTCGCTTTTTTCTGAAAGCACTCATATTTATTTCAGACCTATAGATCAAGCAATATAGATACTGGGCACTTAGAAAAATGTGCAGTGCTGTAAATTTCTGATGCTGTATACTCAGTCTGTATAATTTAACGCAAATAAAATTGCCTTTAATATAGTTTTATTACTGGGTTATTTTACTCTTATCATGCCATTGAACTTGACTTAATCTCTTATCCACTCAGATAGCTTATAAGTTACTTGAGGATCAGAAATCTGATTGTATTGAATTATGTATTGTATTTCTTCATGTTATTACAACTAGTAAATCTTTATCTTAAATGATATTTCACCCTGGCTGGTGTGGCTCAGTGGATTGAGTGCCAGCCTGTGAACCAATGTGTTGGTTGCCGTTTTGATTCCCTGTCAGGGCACATGCCTGAGTTGCGGACCAGGTCCCCAGTTGGGGCCACGTGAGAGGCAGCCACACATGGATGTTTCTCTCTCTCTCTTTTTCCCTCCATTCCCCTCTCTCTAAGAGTCAATACATAAAATCTTTTAAAATAAAATAAAATGATATTTCTTTCCTAACACCATTTAATTCCTTTCCAAATATCATTCAGTTCCTTTCTTTTTATGGGAACATTTGCATTACCCATCACTAGTGGTATCCCTGCACTAGATCTATTTCAGTTCTTAGTTCATAGTCTTTTCTTTCTCACTATAGCATGTAATACTGTGGAAAAATGAAAACCCTCTTAGTTTAAACATTTTGATGAAAAGTATGAGTGTAGAGTTGCAAAGCTGATACCTTGTCTCTTACTAACTTTGAGACCTTGGGCAAACTAATTTCTCTGATCTTCAATTTTATCATCCATAAAGTCAGAATTATAATATCCCCCCTTTAAATAACTTTTGTTAGAGTTAAATAATAAAATGTCTGCATAGCATTTAGTCAGGTGCACAGAGCACACAGCAAGCATTCATATTGTTACTATTAATAAGAACCTTTCTGTATTTTTAAATTGTTTCTTAAAAATATTGTTTAAGCTTTGTGTTCTTGCTTATACCCAATTTGTTCCAACACAAATTCTGACAAAATAAGGATAACTTCCGTGTCCCCATAAATACCTCAGTATTATAGATGTTGACTTGTTCTGCTTCAGTGAGCTTTACTTTTGTACCCCAATCTCACACTAATACCCCAGAATTTTATTTTACATGTTCTGTGAAATTGGAGTTCTTGAGTTAGGAAAATGCTTGTTGAATCTCAATTTACTTTGTCTTGATATCAAAGTGCTGTCCGTGCCTATTACTTTCTCTTATTCCTCATGCTGTCCCTCTGTCCACTTGGTGGCTAAGCAGAAGGTGTAAGTAGCTTCCATTGGTTAATGTAGTAAAGAGCTTGGGCCCCTCTGTCACTTGTCAGTTAAGATTCTTTTGGTTGCTAGTGACAGAAACCCATCTCAAACTGCATTAATTCAAAACTCACCTCAAAGTAGCTTAATTTTACCTAAAAGATGCGAACTTGTTGGTTGAGGTAATTAAGAAGCAGACGTGCCAGTCTGAATTTAGGAAGGTCTCAATTTGAAAGGTTCAAGCAGCGCCATCATGTTTCCTTTGGTCTCTCTGTTCACTCTTTCTCTTTCTTTGTGTCTCCCTGTCTCTCTGTGTCTTTCAGTCTCCCTCAGTCTGTTGGCCCTTGGTCTCAATTAGGTTTTATTTTCAGATACATGCTGTAACAAATTCTGGGCTCCGCCATTGCTCACTAAATCTTGCATCAAATTCGCATTGGTTTTCTGGGGCCTCCTTTCTGGTGCTCTGATGCATCATTAAACCTCCTATGATTGGGCCTTTGCCCTAACCCAATTTGAAATCACCTGCCTTTGAAATATGGGGTATCGTAGCAAGGAGACTAATAGAAGTCATTTTTCAGTTAATGATTGTTTTCTATTATTATTAACATAACATAAAAAATACAAAGAAGTCATATGGGTTCTAGACTTATTGGGGGATAGCTTTGTAAAGTATATAAATGTCTAATCACTATGTCGGGCCCCTGACACCAGTATAATATTGTATGTCATCTGTAATTGAAAAATACATTTAAAAACATATACCACAGAAGCTTCCAGGTTGGCGAACTAGGATGCACCCATGTGCCAGGCCTCAAACTCCACAGGCAGCGAAACTCCTATTTTAGGACCTTGCCCTGTGTATCTCTTCATCTGGCAGTTCATTCATGTCCTTTAATATCCTTAGTTATAAACCAGTAATCTAGTTAGCAAAAAATAAATAAAGGAAAGAAGGAAGAAAAGGAAAAAATACACCATATAAAATATTAGAGTTGGCATTTTCTTTTGGAGAGGTCTTTTTGAAATAACAACTTTTAAGGTTCTGTTGAATTCCTGTGTCCTTTGGATGTAAGCACGTGCATCATTTCCTCAGGAAAAATTTTCCAGGTTCTTTGTGATTCTCTACCTTATAGTACCCAGACCCTTGTTGTTTTTTTCTTCTTCTTGGAACATTGCCTCAGTTTATAATTCTACATGATTAGTACCATTCTTGATTAACATCTCCTTGGTTGCAGACTTTGAGAGAGCAGCAGCACACCCTCTTTATGTATCTCCATTCTGTCCAAGTGTCTGGCTCGTAATAACAAGTGATGTTTGAGTGTATGAGTATAAAGAGCTATTAAGTGAGAGAGCTGGGGTTTAAAAATCAGATCTGACTCCAAACCACTATTCTGCAATGACAGTATATATTTAGCATATTAGAATAATTACCATACTGGATGTTCAGCACTTGTCCTGAACATACTCAAAAGCAATACATGAATCCCTAGCTTTTCCAGTTTAATCAGACTATTTGTATGATTTGAAATATATTAATGAAATGGGGAGCCTTTGTGAGTGGGATGGTGGATGCTATGAAGTCTCTTGGAGGATTAGATCCTTAAGGGCAGACCCAGTGGATGTCTGCCTGTCAGCACTGTCATTGGGAGGCTAGAGGACAGAAGGGCGCAGGTCACTGATAGCTCACCTTGCTCCTCCTGGTTAAGCCTCATAGCAGAGTGGGCAAAGTGAGTCAGTGACAGCAAACTGGTCCCAGGGGAAGAGTGGCGCCTATCAAGGAAAACACCTAAGTGGATTCTATGTTGTTTGAAGTTGTATCCAAAAACATCTCAGAGGGAAGCAGAGGAGATTCTGTATTAAATGAATTGATTGCTGGCAGAATTTAAAAGTTCTTCTCATTCTTTTTCTACCTGTTCCTCTTTTCTTCTTTTTCTACACCTTCATTCTTTTCCCCTCTTACTCTCCCTGTCTCTACTATGGCTTTTAATACCGTAGTGTGATTCCTGGCTATGTATACCTTTTCCCAGTGGTGTGTGGGGAATGTGTAACCACAACCCTCCAGTGAAATTGAGGTCATGTCCGTATTATCTGCTGCTTTTTCTCTCCTTAACTGTAGACAACTGTTTTATGCAGTAGAAAATACAGACAAGTTTTGCTTTGCTAATGTCAATGTTTCATTTTTCATGGTAACAAAATTTTGATATATTTTTAAATCATTGAATATTTTATTCTAGAAGTCTAACGCTTAAGAATCTAAGCATTATTTATTGCCTTCAGTTATTACTATACATATATTTTAGTGTATAGAATAATATTAAGATTATATTTTCTCTATCTTTATCTTGACATTTATAACTTTGTTATTTTATATGCTTAAAACATAATTAATAAGATTGACATTGGCATTTTATTAGTATTCTAGATGTGATGTCTTCAGAATTACTTTGGAAATATGATCCCAAATTAACTAGAGATTTGGTAAGGCAATGTTTTTCATAAGCCTGAATGTAGGGCTGAACTCCTCTTATAGTTCACTTTGTAATGTACACACAAACCTAAAACTTAGGTTTTTGAATGTTGAAAATATAATTTTAATAGATAATTCTTCATCTTATATAGGCGCACAATAAATACACCACATTCTGAAGAAACTCTAAAAGTTACAAGATTAAGAGTAGGGGCAATTCAGATAGGGGCTACAATATCCATTACCTTGAAACTGCAAGAGACAGGGTTCCAACCCGGTAGGTTAACATTTACATACTTAGGACATTGATGACTTAAAAATAACAACAATCAGGAATTAGATATAGAGAAGAGTGGGAAAGAACAGTTTTGTGAGGGTCAGATTCTGTGGGTTTCTGGGTTTAAATTATGTATCTTATTAACTTTTTTTTTCTTGCCTGATTAGAATTGTTGAAATTTTATAACCCAAGCATGAGTTGCTACACAAGATTTCATTCAACTAATCAAGTTACAATTTTATTCTACTCTGAAATTTACATATTTTTCCCATCTGTTAGACACACCTCTTTTAGAGGTTTAATTATATTCAGTCTGTCTCCAATGGTTTGGTCTGATTATGTGCTGTAAATTTACAAAGTCAATTTCTAAGACTTCAAAAACATCTAGATTAATTCTAATTTAGTGGGGAAAAGCCACTGTAATATCTTTTTTTTGAAATCTAGATTTAATACCATGTATTTAGCAAATGCCAGGTAATAAAAGCTGTTTGTCGAAAATTTGATCTTTTGCTTATTTCTCTTATCTGATTAACTAGAGAGAGCCTAAAAGTTCTTTCATCAGTAATTAAATTTCTTAAAGAACATGATAAAATTTATTATTGCAACCTACAAATTTAACTGAGGAAAAATCAAAATTCAAATATTTTTTTGTTTAAGACACATGTAAATGTTATATTTATATTTATTTTTAAAATTTTATTGTATTTTTCTATTACCATTTTAAATATTATATATTGTATTATTATTCATAATAAATTATTATAAAGTAAGATTTTTTACATTTCTTATTTCTAGCAGTAACTTTAGAATAGTTTGATTTCTATAATTATATGCTTTTAAAATCATACCCTTCTTGCAAATTCAAGTGCTCCCAAGAGTCTTTACCTTATACCTCATTTGTGATTTACAGTCTGGAAGAAATCATACAATTAATGGCATATACTTTAATCCCCAGCTCTAATAAGAGGGGTCACTTTTCATTTTGTGTGTCTGGGGAGAGATTATCAGTAACTAGGAAGTGAACTTAGTACAAGGCAGGGAAGCATATACATTTGTCTGAGTGCTTGTGGTTGAGTCAGGGAGGGAATGAGGGTTCCCAAATTAAAGTCAGATATGAGTTGGAACCAAGTAATTATTATAAAAGTGTATAACCCTTCAGACATAACCCACAATGTCTGAAATATCATGTGGGTTCAACACCATAAACAAAAAAAGATTAAAAACACTTAACTATTAGTGGATTAAGATTATTTCCAGAAAATTGTAGGTTAAAAAAAATCCTTCCCTTCAAGTTCAGTCATACTGATTAAGCCTTATATGGAAAATAGGAAGTCCTTCTTTGGTTTCTCTTCCAACCTGCAACACACACACAAGCACATGCACACTCTGGCCAAGTTCCTTGTTGGTAGGGCCACGGTAGACCATTATTGCTATCAGTATGGGTAGTCTTAAAATCTTTTAGAACTTTATCTCATTAACATTGAATATGTAACTCTAAGCAAATTTCCCATGGATAGTTTTGTAATCAAAGTCTCTGTCTTTTGACTTTTTTTAACTAAGACCCCATATAAATGCAGAAAACTGCTCTCTGTTTTAGAAACTAAAGGAGACATTTTGTGGAAAGAAAATATTGGCTGTGTATGCAGAGAAACAAGTTTAAAGATAAGTCTCAATTGAAGAAGCAGGAAAGAATAAGTTTAAACGATTCCATGGATCAGAAAGGGGAAAAATGAATTTCCAAAAGTAGAAGACTGAGCAAATGCAAGTGTTATAAAACTACTTATCCACAATCTTAAACGTTTCTGTCACCAGAGTTTTTTAAACATACTTTTTCATTTAGAACAATAGAACATAAAGTTATAGCTAATCCCTTGTGGACCCTCCTCATTTCTGTCCTTTCTTTCCTCCTTAGCAACTAACAAGTATCCTTCCATCAAACACTAGTCATGTTTGCCTGTGTTTGAAATGATTGTATGCATGCCTTGTGTCTGGCTCCCGTTACTTGAAAATATGTTTGTAAGATTCCCGTATGTTGTATGCAATTACTGTATATTTAGCATTTCCTTTTGGGGGCTATAACATAATGCTGCTACAAGCATTAAATATGTCTTTTGAATCTATCTTTGTCTCCTTGATTCTTCTATAGTTTTTCTGCATAAAAGTAGTTGCTGTGTTAATTTGTGCATCAATAGTAATCTTTGTTGTGAATCATGGCTTTTAGCATTAAAGAGTTCCTTTCTTTGTCACATTTAATTCTTTTAGCTTAAATTTCACTTTGATATCAGGATCATTGTCCTTGTTCTCTTACTTTTTCATTTGCCAATTAATCTTTTGTACATCTCTTTATTTTTAGTTTCTTAAATCACCTTGTGTTAGATGTGTTAATTGCATGTAGCATGTAAGTCACAGCTTGCTTGTGATCTTGATTCAAAAAAAATCTTCTATACGTGGTTGCCCATTTATACTTATTGAAATGTGTGTTGTGTTTGGTCTCAATTCTTTCATGATATGCTAAAAGTCAGGCCTATAATGGTATATGTACTGTGCTTTATTCTCTAGGAGATGTGCAGTTTACTTTCTTTCATGAAAAATGTTCTTTAATTTTTAGGCAGTTTGTAATTTTGTTCCAGTAGTTACCTTTTGAACTTACAACTTTTAAAATGTACTTATCCTCCTGTTTTTTTTAAAATTTAAAGTCTTGTTATCTACTTATTTTATTCTTTAACTTTAGCCTTTAATATTCCCTACTTCTGTTTCCATGGTTCTCAAATTGAGTGCCATCTGTGCTCTGGGATGCACAGTCAACTCAAGGGGACAATGAAGGATGGTTTGTGTTTTTAAGAGAAACATAGCATCCTTTGGACACTACACAAACTTGTAGTATAAATTAGTTCATCCACGGATCATGCTATGATGGCCTCAATGATGTCATATCTTTGCAAAGATGGACTGTGATAAAAAGCAAATATTTCAGTGAACTGAGCGTCAGACTGCGAACCAAGTGTCGCTGGTTCGATTCTCAGTCAGGGCACATAACTAGGTTGTACATCAAGTCCCCAGTTGGGGGCGTGAGTGAGAGGCAACCACATAGTGATGTTTCTCTCCCTCTCTTTCTCCTTTTTCCCTCTCTAAAAACAAACAAACAAATAAGCAAATTATTATTATTTTTTTTTAAAAGCAAGTCCTGCATGAAAATCAGTGTGGAACTGGAATCGAGAGTGGTTGGGGCCAATCTGATTGAAGGTGTGAGAAGTGGTGTTCAGTACAACAGGCTTACAATGTAATTAGTAGTAATAGCTGTCATTTAAGAAGGAAAGACAAATATTTTCTTTCAGTCTCTGTATTTTTTAAAACGTACTAGTATTTAGTTCAGACGTAAATACTCATTAAGCTGTTCGGACCTCATTGGTTAATACACAAATTGTACGGTATTTCTTCTGGCCTGGGGCTGCCTGGAAAAAATATTGAAACACAGAGGGAGACATGAACTGAGAAACTTTGGGAACCTCTGACCTACTCTACAATTGGTGCACTTATTCCATTACCCTCTTTCTTTCCCCTTCCTCTGTTTGCAGTTTTTTTCTTTTGCTTTGCCATCACATTCCATTTATATATTAGTCATCCTCTTTTGCTCCACTTTAATTTTAGTCTGAGATTTATAATTACAATCTATATATCAATGTGTTTACACTCAGTCATTTTGCTGAAGCATTTCCAATCACTGTTGGTTGAGCGACCCTCTAATGGAGTCCTCAAGAAGGGCATATTGATATAGCCTTCCCTAAATTCTTCTCTCTGTTTGAAATTGTTTTTCTATAGCCCTGATTAGAGGACAGTTTGTCCACATTTTAAGTTATTGGTTTACACTTTTATTGAATGTATCATATTTTAACATGCTACGTCATTGATACCTTTCTTTTAATTATTTTAAAAGGGTAATGCTATATAAATTTTTTCCCTTGGAAGTTATTTGATCTTTTTCCTAGAGACTTGGAAGATATTATTTTATTTTTTAGAAGGCTAACAGTTTTACTAGGATATGCCTCAGAGTTTATATTCTGGGTTAATATTTCCCAATTTTCATGGACTTCTTTTAATATGTAGGTTTTTTTTGAGTTATTTTTAAGTTTATGGAAAGTTGTCACAAATTTTAGTTTTAAGTGGTATTTCTGTTCCACTATTTAATTTTACTTCTCTAGAGACAATTATTATGCAAATGCTATTTTTAAAATATCTGCTTTCCATTTCTCTCACATTGTTTGAAAATTTGTAGTACACAGGTATGAACTGTGTGAGTCCATTTATATGAACATTTTAAAAATAGTGTGAATGTATTTCCTTTCTTCATGATTTTCTCAGTAACATTTTCTTTAGTTTACTTTATTAAAAGACTACAACATATAATACATATAATATACAAAATGTATGTTCATTCACTACTTATGTTATTGCTAAGTCAACACTAGACTATTAAGTTTTTGAGGAGTCAAAGGGTATACTGGGATTTATGACTGGGTTGGTGGTTGGCACTATTAATCCTCTCTTTGTTCACGGGTCAGCTGCACTGCCTCATTTCTGCTACCATGTTGTTTTTACCATTCCTCAGTGCTCCGTGATATATTTTAATTTGAACTGTTTCCCTTTGGTATTTTATAATTTATTTTTTATTTCTTTGATAATTTTGTCTTTTATTTCTTTCTTGATTTCAGTCAACTTTTTCTGTTTCTGTTTTTTGTCCATTTCTGTTTTTAACTTTTGAATTTCTGACTCAAGATGTTTTTCCCTCAAGTTCTTCTTTGAGTGTATTTAGTTCAATTTTAACTTGTATTTTACACTTTTCTTCTTTTTGGCTGTTTTTGTTTGGAAATTTTTTATCAGTTCAGATGAGACCAATTTTTTCTTTCTGTCTGTCTTTTTTTTCTATAACACTGTTTGGACTTTTTTCTTTTATTTACTTTTATTGATTTGTGGTTCTTTCCAAGATTCCTAATTCACGAATGTCCCCTTATGTCTGACCAGCAAAGCTAGTTTCTTTAGAAGAATTTTTCTTTTTGATTGTAGGTGGGGTTGTTTTTTGTTCGGTATTTTGGTTCTTTGCATTTGTAGGATCCTGAACTTCTCACCTTGCATTTTTTCCCTTTACAATATCCATCTCCAAAGGCCACTTCTCCCTCTCTTTTTGGCTCTTTTTATTTCAACCCTGCCCCTTTGAAACTATGCCTTTTGAAGACCACCACTTAAGGTTGCATATCTTTCTAGTACCCTCCTCTGTAACCCAATCCTCGTCCAGGAAACCATTTTGCTATTTTATTATATAGGACGCACTTACTGCTCTTTCCATACATGGCCTTGCCTTACGAGCACTCCTTCCCTCTCAGAGTTTTTCATCCTGCTCTTGCTCTCCCTGAAGGCTTGCAGCAGGGGGAAGCTGGAGAGAATTTTTGCTGGAATTTGGCATTTTTTATCCTATCATAAAAAGGTTAAAGCTTGGGAAGGCTATGTTGAAAATTTGATTTTTGTGGTTTCTTGTTTTTTGTGCTTTTCTGTATTATTTCTGGAGGAAATATTGTGAGATGCTGTCATAAACATCATCTTTCTTTAAACATTTGAGTTTAGTATCTTGAGGCAATGTGCAGAAATCTTAGAATTGTCATATCTCCCCAATGAATTAGAATTATTAATACCATTGATATTTCTTTTACTTGTTTTAGATTTTTAAAATTAAAGTCTTCTTATATTATATTCACCAGATCAGGTTTCTTTTAGGTGCTTGCTTAGTAAATGCTATTTATTTTTTACTTTTTATTTTTTTTTACTCTCACCATTTTTGTTTCTAAATGTGTTAGTTTTGCATCTTGAACAGCTTGATTTTGCTTTGCTTTCCGTATGACAGTCTATTTAGTTTGAATATGGCATTTAGCCTATTGATAGTCAATGTAGTTAGATAATATATTGAAGTAGATTTTACTATCTGATTTTATTTGTCCTTCTTGTTTTATATTCCTTTTTTCTTCTTTATGCCACCCCTTTTTTTTTTAAACTAATCTATAATAATTGCTTGAAGTTTTTCTTTTTTATTAACTTGGAAATGTTTAGCAGACATATTAGAGATTATTACCTGTATCCTTTGCTGATCAGAAATCAATACATGTTAACATTTTCACCTTTTCCCACGATGTTACAATTTCATTTATCCTCTGTGCGTTTTTACTATTCTACTGTTGTCACATATCTTCATTTGCATATAAACTACATAAACTTTATTATTATTGTTAATAAGGTCGATTTCTTTAGATATACTCAAATATTTAGCTATATCATTTCTAATCATTACTTAATGTATCATTGAGTTTTCATCTGAGATCAATTGCCTTCTAACTAAAGAAGGTTAAAAAATATTTTTTTAAATGTTGGCCTACATGTGAAAGATTCTGTTAGTTAATTTATTCTAAAAATGCCTTTGTTTTACCTCCAGTTTTGAAGGATAATTTCACTGGGCACACAATTCCAGGATGGCAAATATTTTTTCAGCACTTTAAGGTACTGTTTGATCATCATCTATCTACCCTTGATTTTTTTTTGAAATTGGCTGTAATTCTTACTCTTCCTCCTTTGAATATAGCATGTCTTTATTTTCCTTTGGTTTCCTTAAAGATTGTTTCTTATTCTTTGATTTTCACCCTTTATATTATGACATGATTATGGTTTTGTTTTTATTTATGCTGCATGTGGTTTGTCATGCTTTTTGAATTTGTGGCTTGATATTACTTATCAGTTTGGGAAATTCTCAGCCACTGTCTGTCCAAATATTGATTCTTCACCACTTTCTATTTCATTCTGGTAATCCAATTTACATTTTTATAGATTTTCCCCTTTTATCTCTCGCTATATACATACATACATACATATATCTTCTTACTCTTTCTACGTCAGTCAGGCTGTCAACCACGTTGTTTCCTTTGGATCAAATTTCCAGTTCACAGATTAACATCTGTGACTGATTTCTTCATCATCTCCATTCCCTGCGGCTAAGTTTCTAATGCTCATCATTCCTCCTGGGTTTTGGTGACATTGTCTTGAATTTCATAAGCTTGTTTTATTTGTTTTGTTTTTTGAGTACTAATGTTTTTTTTTTTTTTTCTTAAATAGAAGTCTTATTTGAGGCCCATGAATGATATATATTATCTTCTTCCAAAGGGGGTCTATGCTGACATTCTGCAGGTGGCTGTGCTAGAAGCATTATCAATTGCATATCATCTTATTCCAAGTAATGATTTAGATGATTCAAACTTTAGCTTTGTCTTTGAAAGGTCAAGTCCGTTTCTAGTTCACTCGTATTTCTCAATCCAAACCCTGGCATGTTTACCAGCACCCATGCTTTGTTTGGGCCCTGTGCTCTAACTTCAGACCTTCTGGTTTCAATTTCTTAGCCTCGCTCTCTCAGAATTGCCTGACAGCTGCCAAAGCTTCAGGAGAAAATGAATTTCAAATCAGGTTTATCTCCATGTGTGTCTCTTTTCTCTTGGACCTTGACCCGTTATTATCCACTACATTGTTAAATTCTCCAAAACTTACAAACACATTTTAAAATACATATCTTGACTATATTTTCCAGTTCTTTTCAGCTGGAGGCTTGTTTCACATAATCTCATTCATTATTACTGAAACTCTCTTTACTTTGTGGAGAAATATATATAAGCTTATACTTTATGTATATTTAGGATGTATCACCTATTGAATAATTTAAAATAGTATATTTTCTTGAAATATGATATATTACTTTAAATTTTATTTTTGCTCAGAAACTTCAGTGGCTCCATTGTCTTTAAAAGTCCAGTTGTTTTGTCTGGTCTTTCTGTTCCTTCGTGGTCTTCTACCACTTACCTTTCCAGCCTACCCAGCCTACCTACTTATACCCTCTGTTATTTGTTTTCACTGGCATTTGTGTTTCTCATTCACATACTCTGTCTGCCTCTAAGAATCCCTGTAGTGTCAGGTTTTGCTTTTCCTAGAGTCCAAATTCTCTTTTTAGATTAATGCATGTTATTTGTTTCTATCTTGTTCAAATGTCATTTTCTATCTGCAAGACTGTGGTTCCCTAGATGTTGAGATTAGTTGGCCTATATTCCTAGAGTAAGCCTAATTATTCCATCATGGCAGATCCAGGGACACTGCTCCTTCCTACTTGTCTCAGTCTGCTCAAACTTATCTAGCTGTAGATAAATTGTATTTTATTCCCTTGTATGTGTCTGCTGATGTTGCAGGGACACTCAAGCAGGAATGAAGCAAACTTGGGCAAACTGATTAAGCCCATTTTGACCAGAAGACCAATATTTGAACTTGAAACACAGGTTATCTTGAATTATTGCTGCATAATTTTTTATTTTGTTATGCATGCATAGTAAGTTTGGCATATGCATACATAATTAGAAGTCAAACAACAGAATTTGAATCAGAATCTCTGAAAGGTTTTTACTAAAATATAACTGTATAATGGCTTAAATTCACATTTACATAGTGTTACTGTTAGTCATTGTAAATCAGTAAATGCATTTTCAGAGTCACTAAATCTTCAGCACTCATTATCATTCCATAGTGCAAAATAAATAGTGCTTCCTGCCAGTCTCATGTAGGATTTATCACCTAGTGGTTGAATTAGGGAAATAAAATTCCTAGGTAAGTCCATGCACAACAATATAAATTATAGTTATTTTTATACCCTTTCTACTTCAGAGGAATATATTGACTTCGTTCTGTGAATAAGATATAGACAACATATAGACTTTGGGGAAGGCCATTTGTTTACTAAATAGGCATTTATAGAGTGCTTATTATGTGTGAGACACTATGCTAGAGAGACAAAGTGATTAATATGCTATACTTGTCTTCTACTAGCTCATAGTGAAATGGAAGGACTATGCAATGACATAATTATGGTATTCTGTAATATGTACAGTTCGCATTAATCACGGGGTAGCTCAACAAAAGGAGTAATGTGACATGGCTTTATGTTTAGAGAAGCAGTAGAAGAAGAAGTTAGAGAGGGAGGCTGGGGTCATCCCCATGAGTGATCTTTGATCATGGGAGTTTAAACTTTATCCTGTGAATAATAGGGAGTCCCTTGATGGCAATATATATATGTATTTTATATACCTTTTAGTAATGTCATATTGTGTATGGGATTCTTTAAGCAAGAAGACATGTTGGAGGCTACAACAGCCTTTTGTGGAAAATGATGGAAACCTCTACTAAGAAAGGAACAAATAAATATATAGTGGAAATGAATTTTTTAAATGTGGTTCAACAAACATTAGAATGATGCAAAATTTCAGGCTTGCAAGTGAAAAGTGATGCCATTAAGATCATGAACTCAAAGAGGGAAACTGATTTGAGTGAAAGATAAGAATAAAAAGTTTAGTGTTAGATAGTGAGCCATTTATGGAACATCTAGGCAGAGTTAGACAAAGCCAGCATATGAGGTATGTCTGGCAAAAGTCAAGCGATTGTTAATATAATGAGAATGGTTTGTGCAACATCAGTGTAACCTGGCAGCCAAGGAGAGCGGACTGGAGTGTGTATGTGTGAACAATGACGACTTCACTGTACTAGTCAGTGGAGATGGTAGACACCGCTGAGTGAACATGTGTACTGTGTGGCCATCACATATAAAATGACTGAGTGAGCAGGGCAACAAATCTGCATCAAATTTTTCATTAAGCTTGAACATTCCTCTGTGGAAACTGTTTGAATGATTCAGAAGGCCACAGCTATGGGCAACTGGTGACTGGCACCTTTATCACAATAATGCACTTGGTCATGCCTCACATCTCATACAGAAATTTTTGGCAAAACATCAAATCAGCCAGGTGACTCAGCCCCTTTTTAAGCCCAGATGTGGTAACCTGTGACTCCTGGATTTTCTCAAAACTAAAATCACCTTTGAAAGGGAGGAGATTTCTGTCCATCGATGAGATTCTGGAAAATATGATTGGAAAGCTCATGGCAATTGGGATAACTGTGTGAGGTCCCAAGGTGCCTCCTTTGAAGGGGACTGAGGCATCATTGTTTTATGTAAAATATTTATTTTATCTTGTGTCTTCTTCAATAAATGTCTATATTTTTTATATTATATGACTAGATGCCTTCTCAATAGACCTTGTACACTTTAGGGTAAACCTCAGACATGGACAAAAAAAGCTACAGGTTTATATGTGGAATAAGAAAAAAAAGAGTGATTATTGACTCTGGACAAGTTAAGTTTTTAAGGGCAGGTCTGTATATGTAGCCTTCTGATGACTAAATTAAAATCAGTGACAATGCCCAGAAAGTCCAGAGAAATTGATGGCTAACATGAGATCATCATGTTATAAATTAGACTTTGGTAAATGCTGAAAAAAACACAAAAAAACTTTGTATTCTTACAATACATAAAATTGATAGAGAAATCTACAACAAATAAACATGAGGCAAAAGCATTCTGCTGTGCTGATTTAAAGACATTGACTTGTTCTCTTACCCCATGCTACTAAAGGCCATTTTTACAGAACAGATAGACTTGGGATGCTGTTATGGCAATGTTTTACATTAAACAGAGTGCATATAACTGTGCAGAATGTACACTGTATGATGTATTTCAGCTGGACAGACTGTATTCAGGCATTCAAATTGACACCCACAGCCATAATTTCTAGGCAAAATTTGTAGAACTTGACTGGTGTGCCATTCTAGGATGTTGGATACAAAACAAAACCCTGATTATGTTTGGGGGAGATAACCTGATAGGAGAAGTTTTGTGTCAGGAGTCTTTTAAGAGAAATAAATGAGTACATTTAAATTAAAAATTTTTTTATTTTTATTTTTGGTTTTTCAATTACAGTTGTCCCATTTTTCCCCCATTTCTCTCCTCCACCTACCCCACCCCCTCTCCCATAATCATATCCCTCCCTGTTGTCTGTGTCCATGAGTCATTTATACATGTTCTTTGACTAAACACTCCCCTAACTCTTCTCTCCCTCCCCCCCCCCCATTGACTGCTGTTCTGCTCTTTGTTCTATTTAGTTCTTTTGTTTGTGTTGTTCTTTAGTTTCCTGTATTAGGTGATATCATATGGTATTTTTCTTTCTTTGCCTGGCTTATTTCACTAAGCGTAATTCTCTCTAGTTCCATCCATGTTGTTGCAAATGGCAGGAGTTCCTTCTTTCTTTCTGCTGCATAGTATTCCACTGTGTAAATGTACCACAGTTTTTTGATCCACTCATCTACAGATGGGCACTTAGGTTGTTTCCAGCACTTAGCTATTGTAAACAGTGCTGCAATGAACATAGGGGTGCATAAGTTCTTTTGAATTGGTGTTTCAAGATTCTTTGGGTATAATCCTAGTAGTAGAATCGCTGGTTCAAAAGGCAGTTCCATTTTTAATTTTTTGAGGTAATTCCATACTGTTTTCCATAGTGGCTGCACCAGTCTGCATTCCCACCAACAGTGTAGTAAGGTTCCCGTTTCTCCACATCCTCTACAGCACTTGTTGTTTGTTGATTTGTTGATGATGGCCATTCTGACTGGTGTAAAATGGTATCTTATTGTGATTAGTTTATATCAGGGCACTCTGACTAATAAACTCTTTAAGCAATTTTGTTATAGTAGGTCTGGCCATATGGACAAAATAGTAGTAGTAGTAGTAGTAGTAGTAGTAGTAGTAGTAGCAGCAGCAGTAGAGGTAGTAATAGACAAAATAAAACACCAGATGAATGGAAAAAATAGTAACAGTAGTAGCAGTAGTAGTAGTAGTGATAATAATAGACAAAATAAAACACTAGGTATATTAATGCAATGATACATGTGAAAGGGCTTTGTAAACTTTATAATTTATATAAATGAACACCAATGGAAAACTTGTAACAATGTGGCTTCATTTATTGTTGGGGCCTGTGAACATGAAAGTGATGGTAGCTAGTATTTACAAAACTATTCACTCATTTCCTAATCTCTAATCTCAATGATTATAATTCACTAGCAACAGTTTATCTTTAGGCACCTGTAAACCCCTTAAAATCAAATACTATCTCCATATCCCTCTATTCCCAGTAATCTAGCACACCACTTGCACATTTACTCATTTCTATGAATGAATTAATAGAAACCACGTGACTGTTCTGTAAGTTTCTGCTTTATTTCCACCCCATGAGTGGGGGAAAAACTAAGATTAAGAAGGAGTCATTTAATTGTTATTAGCCATTTATTTTTGAATATTCTTAGTAAACTTCAATTAAACCAATAGTTTTAAATAATCCAAACTAAAAATTATTAGCATGTTTAGTTAAAAATCACAGGTAGGGAATAAAAAATTGGCAATCTGTAGATGTATTTTATTTGGCCCTGCTAGTGTTGACATTTTTCAAGATTAAATAATTATTCTATAAATTTGTCAACATTTATAATCCATTCTAATTTACCTAATAATGTATTCTTTCTACTTTTGAATCATACTAACTTCCTTTTATGCTGGAACATATCATGTTCACTCACTCCTTTGGGTCCTTTTCTCTCGCCTAGAATGCTCTTCTAAATAGCTTCCTTGTCAATTCCACCACTGTGTCCAAGTCTTTTTGCTCAAATGTCATCTAGGCTTGCCCAGGTCACTGTGTGTCAAATTTCACAACCATTCCCCACAACAAACTCTTTTCCTGCCAAATACGCCCCCAGTCCTTCTTACTCTGCTCTTTTCTTGCTTTCTATAGTGGTTTTTGTAGTCTAACATTCTATGTGACTTACTTATTGTTTATTTTCTGTCTCTCCACTATACTGTAAGCTTCTTGTGGGCTAAGATGTTTGTTTTTCTGTTTCTTGCTAATGTTATTTCAGGCAGTTTTTCTAGTGCCTGATAAATTAGAATCATCAATACATATTTGCTGAATGACTCAATGAAAAACCCCAACATTTGGTTCCTTTTGAAAAAAAAAAAGTACTATCTTTTAACATTGGGATTATATCCATACTATGTTCCTTTCATTGATTGGAACTTAGTGTCAATTAGCAATTTAAGCAAGACACAGAGGGATTCCTCAGCCTCTGCCATCATCACCACTTTGGTGGCCTTCACAGTACTGAGACTCATGTGCACTGGAACTCATCTTCATATGTCCTCTTTCATTTTTCTTACAGTTGAGTTAAGATAAAAGTTAATTATATATTGCACTCATGTCTTTACCAAAAGGGGAACCATGGAATCAAGAAGGAGCAAGAAAGTTACATGTCTACTATAAAAAAAGAGATGAGCTTATTTCTATGTATCTGTGAAATGATGAACATATCTATATATTAAATTTATAAAGTATATACCTTTCAATGCTACCTAATTTACTCCTTTGGATTATATCCCCGATGCCTTGCTTTTGGATGCCTGACCCTGCTCTCCATAGTCACAAACATGTCCTTCTTTAAAATTCAAAGATGAGAAAGATCACTGAAACATGTGTTAACGAAAAAAAGATAAATATTGCAGAACATAATATTAATAGCAAGTAGCTTGAGTAACTCGAGGTAGAAGTTAGTTATTTACTGTGAAACTTCATGACATCTTAAGTCACCAAGCCACAAACAGATCATCCGCGTGAATCTCCACAGACAGTGAAACTTAAGTTAGCTAAGATGCTACCCCTTCAGGCACAGGCTTGCCTTTCTGTCTGGACACGTAAAGCAAGCAGATGCCCATCGGTTGGGGCAGAAGTATTAGGCCTGTCCCCTTAGCCACTAATGCAAATAACTTATCCTTGCTACAACAAAGTTTTGTATTGTGTTTGAGGAATGGGTGCAGATAAAACCAGTGACGATGGATATCAATAATCATCCATACTTTCCATCCACAAAACTAATTAGAAAATCCTTGACACTTCCTCAGTAATGCCATAACTCAAGTCAGTGAAAGTAGGAATTGCTGATTTAGTAAATCTGTTGAAAACAGGGCCACCAGTTACGAAAGCTGCTCCATTATTGATTCTTGCCTAAAGCATTGTCTAGCGCTGCTTCAGCCCCTGACACTGACAGAAATGGTCTCTTATGTCACCAGTTTTCAGAACTTTTATGTGCTTTCTGTTAACTGTCTCTTCATTTTATTCACCCGCTCTTTGAATATTTTTGAGTTTGCAACACTTTTATGTGATTATAATAGTGTGAAACAAAAGTTGTAATTTATTGTATACCCTTATTTTACATGTAATATATAATTGATACTTTTTAGATATTTGCATTATTGCATAATGAGCTTTATCAAAATGAAAAATTAGATGACTTAAGTTTTTATTAAATTAGACTTATTAATTTAACAGCATTAAACTCAGGATAAATAGCTGAGCTAAGTGTTGCTATTTCAATTACAAAAATGCATGCTTATTCTTAATTTTGGAAGCCCACCAACTAGAGAATATATTAGGCAAGGAGTGCAACAAGACAAGCCATCAATTCAGCCATTTCTAGTCGGTCAGATATATCTTCAGGCAAATTTAACTTTTGTAAGACTTACTCCTGGTTTCTACTTCACAGAGTTCACAGAATTATCTATAATAAGTGAAAACCATTGTGAGAGAGATATAATCCAAAAGTCATTGAAATTCCTGTATCTATCAATTTTAGTTTATATGTTGCCAAGTGAGATTAATTAATACAGAATAGAAAGCATTCATTTTCAAATAAGACTGCTAGTGGAGAATCACCTTACTTTACAAACCTACATTGATTTTACTGGCAAATGTCCAATTCATTGACTTTTGTCATATTTCAATTAATTGTTTATATTTTTTGTGTCAAATAGAATTTTAACAGATTTATAACCATTTTTTCCCAATAGTTAACTGACCTGTTTTAAAACCATTAGGGAAATAAACAGTTGTATTTTAATAGCTATGCACAAGCAATAACTAGATACTGTATGAATGATCCCATGAACTCCTTGAATTCTGCTTGGATCTTGGTTGACATCTGTTTAGGCTTCTGGGTACTATGGGAGCCACCAGAGGATGGCTTCCAGAGAAATTGAAGAATATACAATCCAGCTGTATCTGAAAATGCAGAAATGAATATAAAATAAAATAACAAGCATACAGAATTAGTTACTATTAGCATTCTCACACTTTCTTCTAGTTGTACACATATATATGTGTGTAGACATATCACACATAAGTACTTTATATTATGTGTATACATTTCATTTGTAAATATTCTTGGTGAATATAATAATTATTAGCTAAAAAGTGTCTCATCACCTGGACACATGGTGTGCTATAATTCAATTAATCCTTTTTTTTTTGGAACTTATGTGTTTTAAGTACTTCACTATAGTAAATAATGGTTAATAGATATACTTACCTATACATTCTCACACATTGGTCTGAATATTTTCTTAGAATACACTTTTAGAAACAGACTTACTGATAGAAAGTATTTAGTCATTTTTAGTATGTTTGGTACATATGACCAAATTTATTTATAGAAAGCCAATATCAAGTTATATTGGTACTCAGGGTGTACAAGAATACCTGTGTCAATGCCCTTCACCAATTTCCTCATTGAAAAATATAGTTTATCAATTTTCAAATGAATAACATGTCATTTGTTATTTTTATATTCATTAATTAATAGATTGTATCTTTTTACCTGTTTACGAACTACGTTATGGGTGACTTGTGTATCTATAACATCTATATCTTCTAAAGAATTAATTTTTAATGATTTATCATAAAATCTCTTTATATATAATTATTATTTTAACATACCAAATTTTCCTTGCAGTTTTTTATTTTATAAGTTAAAAAATATATAACCAAATATTACTTTCTTCACAATTTATTCCTTAATATGATTAGAAAGTGCTTCCATATTTCAAGACCATATAAATATTTACTTACATGTATGTTCTGTTTCTCTTATGATTTCCTATTTTTAAAACATGGTACTTTAATTCATCCTGAATTATTTTGGGAGCAGGGTAAAATGCAATAGTCTACCTTTTCTTCCCAAATAGTTAAACCAGTTTTCACAACTTTCATTGAATAATCCACATTGAGTCTTCTGGAGGCTTGAGCTATCAAAAATGTAAACTTAAACCTCTAAGGAAGCCAACATCACGGGGACTGCACCAGAGACAAGGACATGCACTAAAAATCTAAGAAAACTTGTAAATCTATTTTTCATTCCCTATGTTTGTAAATCAAGCAAATTTTTTATGTCTGTTCTGTTAGCTTATGGAATAAATAATCAGATTAGTCTAGAAATATAGTTAAAAATATAATGTACTAGAGGATTTCCAAGGGATAGTTTATTGAGTGTAAATTTTATTTTGTTAGAGTTTTTGCTTTAGCCTAATATGATATGGGTCAAAGATAACTCAGTGATAGCTCTAAAATGCATTAAAACTACTTTGCTTGATATAATCATATAGAGTAGAAACTTTAAAGAATTATTAGATACTTTAAGAGTATTAGATCAAATATTCTTCTTTTTCTCTTTTAAATTATTTTTAAAGTTTATTATTATTGTATTTTTCCACTAATACAAAGTGAAAATAACATTTTGCAGGTATAATTCTTTTTATGACAATCTAAGGCCACAGTAATGTAAACAAACATAAAAAAGGTCAAGAAATTGGACAGAAACATAGATAAGTAAGGAAGACTTTCTCTGACTCACTCTCAGTTTCATACTTAGACTGTAAATGTCAGTTAGCGCAATCAAGTCTTGCTGATAATGTCAGCTGTCAGTCATTTCTCGGTAGTGATGCCTGCCATTTGTCAGTAGGCAGCAGACCACTGGAGTGAAGAATGAAATAATGAGGGCACAGAAGCCTGAACAAGACTTCTCTATTTCTGGTAATTTCCTCTTCACATGGGGATTTAAGACAAAGAGAGAAAAAACACATCCAAGTTTGTTTTAATGTAGTCATTTAATTCAGTGTCTATCTGGAAATATTTACCTTTTAACTTTATTTTTAAAAATAAATGGCCAATGAGTAATCATCATCATCTCCCAACTGTACTGGTCAGTATAAACAGTATTAGCTGCTGCAAGAGATAAGCCCCAAATCCCAAGTGCTTTTGCAGCAAAGGTTCATTCTTAACTTGGTGGTGCTGTGACTTCTCTGTGTGGCTCTCTATTTTGTGACTCAGGGATATTGCCAGCACTTTGTAGCTACACCATCCAGGGCACAGTTCTTTCAGGTCATTGTGGTGGAAGAAGAGAAATGGTGAATAATGTTGGGATGATTAATGGTTAAAACTGGAGGTGCCTTATGTCATTTCTACTCACATTCTGTTTTTAGAACACAATCACTTTAACTCAATTTAACGGCAAGGAAGGCTGGGAAATGTAGAAGAGGTCTTAATATATACCATATATTACATATATACATATACCAAACTTGTTTTATTTGAATTGTCATTCAAATCTAGACTTTTAACTACATCATATCTAGTTAAACCATGGTTTGAAAATACTAGCTGTATACAAATTAACAGCATTTAATATGTGCAGGACTAGTTTCCTTACATATATTATTTTACCTGAAAACAAGTAAAAATAATTCATAAATATGGTAAAATATTCAAATGATGAAGGGATAATATAAAAAGTAATTAATTTTCTTTTTCCTTTGGTCATTTACTACATTCACTGTTGACCAATGTTAAGATTTTCTCTCTTTTTCTAAAAATATATACATATATAGAAACAGTTATATATGTAGATCATTTTTATTTTATAAAAATAAGATAACTTTGTTTTTATGCTATTCTGTATATTTCCTTTTAAAGTTAATAAAATATTATAGAGATAATTCCCTGTAAGTATATAAAAATTCAGAGTGATACTGAGAATATTTAACAACCATTATAGCATGGGCACTGACCAATCAGAATGCATGATGGATGTAATCAGAGTATATGCTGAATATATGGTGAGAGAAAGGTCCTGGAGGCCCAGGTCTGCCAGGAATTACCTTAATTACGGCACAATGGTGAATAAATCTGGGGCACGGCTTGATAACCCAAAGAAGGCATAAGGCAGTAGGAGTGAGAGGAGCATAGAGAATGTGCTCAGGATATTAGCTGTTTTCCAAGTAGTGTGAGTATCTTTTGGTATCTTAACAACCAAAAAGAGCATGCTGGTGCAGTAGGGTTGTATCAGCCCTGCATATACCTCATTCTATTTAATGTATATATGAATAATACTATAATTTAAAAAATCAATATACTGATGAACTATTAGATTGTTTTTAATATCAAATATTATAAAAATGCTGCAGATTAGAAAATTATTGGTACTGTTACCTACTTCATTTCAATAGTTTTATTGATCATTTTTTTTACTTTAATATCTTCTACATATTTCTACTCTAGCATTTATCTTTGATGTCTTTATTTATGCTGTTTCTTCATAAGACTGAGTTCTTGGAATGGAAGGGGTGTATTCAAATTATATTTGTGGTCTGGGTTCCGGTACTAACATCATGCCTGACAAGATTAGACATACAAGTGTTCAGTGAAGGCGTAAGTGAGTAATTTAGAATCTCAGGTTTAAATTGGTCTGGATAATTCCCATGAATGCCAAAGAACCAGATGGAGAGGCAAACATGAATCAAATGGCAGGGATATAGGGTCTGAGAGAAACCTGGGTACCCAAGAAACTTAGGGGAAAGGAGGCCAAATAGATAGTTGGCTTCTCAGTCAGGAGATGCCTACTTGGTGTATCCCTGGAGAGAAAGGTACCCCTCAGGCCTTTCATTCTTTCAATATAAACAGCAAGACTACGTTTAATCCCAACTAGCCAGTGAAGCCAGAATTCCTTTTATTATTGATCCTGGGACAAATAGAGATAGCTATCAATTAGCTAGATTTGGGACTTCTGACAGAGGAGATCATATCAAAGTCTGCTTTAATTAATATCCCAGGAGAATATTACATCTGGAATTTGTTTAAGATAGAATATTTTATAATAAGTAAAGTATGAAGTAACTCAATGAATTTACTAACTGGTTGAAATTACCATGTGGCACTAATTGCAGCAATAATAAAAATATCTATAGAAATAGCTAACATTTATTAAGGGTATATTAGGTGCCAAACAAGAGATGAGGGCTTTACAGAGATTATTTCACTTCATCTTCTACATCAACCTATGGATCGGGTATGATTTTGGTTGCAATTTACAGGTAGGAAAATAAAGCTCAGAAACTTTGTTAAATAGCTTGAGTAAATTTACCTACTGGTATGTGGTAGAGCTGAGTCACTAGGGAAAGCCAGGATTTTCCATCTTCACTTTTATTTCACATGTGAAGCTTTAAAATAAATGTCAGTGCCTCACCCTCATAAATTATTACTTAATTGGTCTGGGGGTGGGTACCCACTGTATTGGTATTTTTTAAAGCTGGCTGAATATTTCAATGTCTAGTCAGAGCTGCAAAACATTGACCTATTATAGCATATTATTGAGAGCTTAGCTTCGTCTTCCAATTGTACCTTGTCAATACAAAGAAATGGTAATGATTATGTAGTCTGACAAATTGTTTAAGACTTATTTTACTCTCTCTATTCACTACACATTTCCTTATTTATGTACACCATATTTACCTTACTGATTGCCAATTTATTGGCTTTTGTCTCTTGGAATGTTTCAGTACTGGGTGATATAAGAGGTTTTCTGCTTTCCCTCTGCAAGTATATTTATGTTTAGATAGGATTGTTATTAGTAGGCCTTTGCTGATGTTGAATATAATTTTTTAAATAGTTGTTCAGTTATTATATTTTCCTATATTCTTATCACACACTAAAATAGGTTGTAGTTGATTAGGTTTCATTAAACCCAGTTGATTAGACTTTATTAAATGACTACGGTATTGGTTTTATATAATGATTGGTTTAACAGTGCTTGTAGAAATTTCAGTAGATAATAAGTTTATGTTTCTAGATATTTCCATGTAGTCAAAATTATAGAAGACTGGATTCTGAACCACCTTGCTATATTTTTCAACATAATTTAGCCTCCCTCCATTTTCAACCCAAGCTACATTATTAAAATAAAGTATCATTGCAATAATAAAAACTGGGCAAAGGCATATATATGCAGTTCAGAAAAATGAAGTATAAAAAGAAAGGAGAAATACAGAAAAAGTTTAACTTAAGAAGCATAGATGAATACAGTTTTATATATGAATTAACAGTTGTTCCATAGAATCCTTAACCTAATAGACATAATTTGTGTGTGTTGTTTCTGTTGTCTATGGTGTCCTCATACTAATATGCAAGGTCCACAAGGGAGGGATTTTGGCCTGTTTTTTTTTTTTTTTTTTTTTTTTTTCCCCTCCAGTGGTATTTTGTAAGAGCTGAAACCAGTTCCTGTCATAAAATAGACACTCAATAATAAATATTAGTCAAGTAATTACTGAGTGGATTATTTTAAATATGAGTGTGTGTATGTGTGTGTGTGTGTGTGTGTGCACGCATGCCTGTGTGCACATTTAGCAAAGATACAGGGAAATGCACATGGGAATAAATGACTGTCAGGAGTATAAATTCATATAAGAGTTCTGAAGAGCAATCTGTAAAGAGGTATCATGTTGACATTTTTGTTAAATATTTATTTGAATTATTTACTTACATATCTAAAATTATGCTTTAAGGATAACATCAATGAAGTGCCAATTTATAGAAAGAAAACTGTTTATGGCATTGATAATTATAAGGGAAACAAAAATACTGACTGTTAAATAAAATATGGCATTTGTCATTTTTTTTTCAAAGTAGAATAAGCAATGTGAAAGTGCAGTAATACAATACTGAATGAACACTGGAGGTTGTATAATAGAGCATAATCTCAATTTTGTTAAAACTGAGAAAAAGAGGCAGATAAATTATTAAACCAAAGTGTTATTAATAATTACATCTGGATGATGAGAATAAGATTGGTTTAAATTTTTTTCTTTGTAATGTTATGAAATGCATGGAAGTTCTATGTGAATATATATTACTTTCTTAACTGGAAAAATACTTTATAAATTTTTCCAGCTCTGAGGATTTATTAAAGAAGCTATTGCAGTTCAATCTCCATGAGGACAGGACTTTTTATCTGCTTGTTTCATTGGCAGATTCCCCATGTTTGGATAAAGTACCACTTACAGATAGTTTTTGAATAAATGAACGTGTGCACAAATGAATGATATGCCCCATTCTGTAAAAGCGACTTTAAAAGATTGAGTACTTCCTTTTCTTGTAGAGTTGAGCAATTAACTAATCTGTGATTAAGTGTTAATTAAGTGTCTATTTATAGCATGTCATCTTTTCACTGAGGATCTACTACTTTCTCATGGATTGAAAACAATCTTTGATCTCCATGAGAGCTTGCTTGGTGATGAGGGAGTTGGTCAACACATGGCGCACATAGGTTCTAATGAAAGTTAGATTTAAAATGATTATGACAGAAATCTTTTAATTTAGCCCTGTGTCCTCAGATTTAAAAGAAGAAAACCATAATTAGTCAATTAGCAATTGTTATTAGTTTGTTAACCAATTAAAGTGTTTTTTGTTAACCATTTACAGAGTAAAAATGAAGTGTAAGAATAATCACAGATTTTGCTAGCATTACTGTTGGTGATCACCCTGGCTGGTTTGGCTCAGTGGATTGAGCGTCGGCCTGCGAGCTAAGTGTCGCTGGTTCGATCTTCCAGTCAGGGCACATCAGAGAAGGAAAACTCTGACTCCAAAAAACCTCCGCTGCCTTGCGGCATACCTCTTCAGGGGAAAGGCTAAGGGAGTAAACCCCGACAGAAAATCCGGAGCCAGAGTCCCTAAGGCGGTTTGACGTTGTAGTCAACACCGGCAACTCCTGCGGCGCACCTGAAGCCAAGCTGTATTGACTCCGTCTTTCCCTTGGATCCTTCAGCTGCGAAGAGAGGGGGGGTCTGCTGCATGGGCAACAGCAGACCCTCCATATCATCCTGCCCAGGCTCTGTAGCTTCAGCTTCACCGGAGAGGACACTCCAGCGTCATCGCAAGATGTCGATTCAACACGGGAGGAGACAGATACCGTGTCACTCCCGAGTTGGACTGCACAGCCATTCTCGGCGGTGCAGATAGACTCTTAAGAAGCTACACCATCGTCTCTCGAGGCTCTGTAGCTTCAGCTTCACTGGAGAGGACACTCCAGCATCATCGCAAGATGTCGATTCAACACGGGAGGAGACAGATACCATGTCACTCCCGAGTCGGACTGCACAGCCATTCTCGGCGGTGCAGATAGACTCTTAAGAAGCTAAACCATCGTCTCTCGAGACGGACGGCTGCCGACGACGACTGTTGGTGATAGAAACTTATTGTAAAAGGACATTTGAATAATAAGAAAAACACTATATTGTGCTTCATTGTAATTCACTGAAGGAATGTTTTCAAATAATTTTTATTATGTAGCATTCAGTTTAGACTTATGCAAATAAGTATGTGCCTTATTTAAAGTTTTACCTTTTTTGCATATTTTCTCAAAAATAAACTAGGAAATGAAGTAATATAATATGTTTATGTTGTAATTTACTATTGAATAAGGTAATATTAATGTGTACAGTGATGTGGCCATTTTACATGGAAGTCTTGCTTTATTTTTTCTCTAGGATTCAGAATTTCCTACAGATATGCAACGAAATCCAAATCTGCGTTTACATGAAGAAAATAATTGCCCAGCAAAATCTGACTACAAGCTGAACAGCATATTTAGACTTCATGAACTTCCAGTGAGCTGGTAGGATTCTTGATGTTTTATTGTCATGTGTCAGTTGTAGGGCTCCTGCAGCCATTTATGGTTGAAGTGGTTTGCTCTTAGCCTGTTTCCAAATTGCTTATTATGACACTGAATGAATCTGCTTGGGTTAGGCACTTGGTGGCAGTGCACACCTAAGTGCAGTTATTGTGCATATTTGCTGTAGAGGTTGCAGTTCTGGCTTAGAGCAGACATCGATTTTAGAGAGGGTTGTAGGATTTATTTTAAAGATAAAATCTCAGCAACTATGCAGTTCATGTGTTTATTTTACTTACATTTTAGCAATGTATGTCCTGTGGAGAATCAATACACATTCTACCACAGTTCTGTGGTACATTAAAATATTAGTAGGTGGTCAGCTTCTGTAGATTATCAAGGATATATAATTTTGGTTATGGTTTAGGTAAGTAATATTATTTTCTTACATTTTTCATATAATCCCAAGTTTATATCATAAATTTTCATTAATGTAAGATGTGTATAAAATGTATGGCAAACATTAATTGCTTCTGTTATGTTTAAAGAGGACAAATGTCTCAGAATAGGATGTTAACCAAGTGGAATACCTTACATATATTTACCTGTGGTGTTTTTTTTCATTTGCAAAGTTTTCTTTGCTCTTGGTGACTGTGCAATCTACTTTCTAAACCCTATTTGATTATTTTCATGTAGCAAGGATATTGTCTATGGTACCTTATTTTAGAACATGTCAGATATGATCTTATCTTGCCATGATCAAAACTGGTAGGTTAATGAATTGAAAAGCTATTTTAGTAAAAGGAACCATAAAAATGGATACATTCACACCTTCAGGGTTCTTTTGTGACTTAGTGCATTTGCATTCACATGCCAGTCTTAATATAAGGCCATGGCTTTTTTCTCTAAGTAACTGTTGATTCAAATTCTACACTGTATTACTTGCACAAACTGTAGCAGTATGGATCATCTACAACTTCAGTCTGTGGATTTTTAAATCTGAAACAAGAACTTCAAGTCCCCCTACCTTTCCATAACATTAATTTTATGGACAGTAATTTTCCTGGTCACACTACTATTACATCATCTTGACCAATCTTTAATTACCTTTCAATGGCAAACATATCTGGCTTATAAGGAGGTTTAAGAACAAACTCCTCTGACTCTTTGTAATCTTGGACTTCTGCTGAATGGAGGGAGTAGCCTGTGCTGGTCTACTTGGTGTCCTCTGAGAGCTCTGAGCAGTGAGCACAGCCAGTGTGTCTTACAGACAGAAGGAGAAAGGCTGGTCATCCCAACAATTAAGCTAAGGAAAAAGCTTGTATTAAATGAAAATCTGGAGAGAAGAAGAAAAGAAGGAAATTTGTAACTCTTAGACAAAGACAAAATCTGGATTTTAGATAAATTTATTTACAGCCTTTGGAAAGACAGCTGCCCTGATAACTTCACTGCAAGCCACGGTCTTCATTAGTGAGGCCATTAGGAGAGAAGACTGTTATGAGCTATGCAGAAAAAGAAAATACTACTAGAAAGAATAAACCCTGATCTTCTAGAGTAATGTACCTGAAAGGAAGATTAAGCTGTGACTTTGGGATAACTCATTTACTTGGATTTTTTTGTTTTTTTTTTTTTAACCTGTTTTTGTTTCCAATTGCTCTAAGTTTCTGCTTTCTAGACTGCTTTTTTTGGCATGTTTTTATTTTTCTCTAATCTATTTTATCCCACTGCTTTCTCTTATCTCTTGTTCTATACTACCAACTGTTAAGTAGCCATTATATAAAATTTAACTGTAAATATTTAGTGTTTTTAAAATAATTTTATATCCTTCATTCTTAATTTAAGAACCAAATCACACACTTCCCCCATCCCACATACACAAAGAGAAGCTTGGTACTTTATAGGACTTTTATATAATGCTACTGAGTCAATTATGTTTCTTTTAAGGATTTTTTTTAGAAAAAGTTTTTGTTTTATAATGACTTGAATTTATTGTTTTTTTGTTTCTCTTACCATCAGTAGAAATAAAGTTCTTCTCCTATGGTATATAGGTTCCTTAATTTTATCAATATAACAGTAATACTAATGACAATGATAATGAAAGACTATCAATAATAAAAATGAACTATGTTTTACTAAGTGTCTATAAATTTTAGGGTTTAGCCGCTTTGACACTATCTTTGGACTTTTGTAGTTCTGTTAAGCACTTATCATTTTCCCCATTCTCTCTTTTTTTTTCTCTCTCTCACACAGATATACACACAGGCACTCACACATACAAATAAGGCTTGGAATTACAGGGAGAGAATTTGCATCAGGTCCAGTTAACTCAACAGCAAGCCATAAAACAATTATTAAGCCACAAAGTATTTAAAGAAAAATACCAAGTTGTCTCTATTTTTATATTGGGTATACAATTCTGCCAGTAATATACAACTATATGACCTATGCGTTTGGCTAAATTACTTTTTTTTCCCTCATAAATATGGCCTAGAAAAATTGCTTTAAATTTAAATATTGAAGTAATTAATTATATTTGTTTAAGTGCAGAATTTATGAGTTACATGTTCTTTCCTTGGAAAAAATGATTTATTAAAATTAATTTTTACTATGTTTTTCTAACAAGGTTCTAATAAAATATATGAATAATAAAATTTCAGGTAATTAAAAAATTCCTATGGTCTTACTAATTTACCTTTTTATAGTGTACAAGTTTATAGGTCAAAGAACCAGAAGGATTTTAAATCGGGTTAAAGATTAAGTTCTGATTTAAGTAGTTTCCTAATTTTACAGGATTGTTCCCCTCAGCCTAGAAAATGTTCCCCAGTAGTTCCCATTACTTAAAAAAAAATTTTTTCTTAACCAGACAATCCCACCAAACCTATGCTATTTCCTCCGAAGCTGCTCTGCTCATTTTCACCGAAAGGGTTGGCAGAAGTACTGAGTTAGTACTTCCCATCCCCCCCTCCAGTGAAGTTAGTTTTCTCATTTCCTCTGCTCTAAAACTAGTCTTCTCAGTCATTTGCCACTTCTGTGCCTGCCACCTGTAGTCACTTATCCGTTCTCATTCTCTTCTCCTTTCCTGACTCCTGTTATTCGTTATTCGTATGGTCCTGGTGGTCCTCCAACTCCCCGGCTGTCCTGCCCAGAATCTTCAGAGGCCGGCTCCTCCTCCTCTGCTGCAGGTCTGGCCCGTAGCTCGTGGGCCCAGCCTCCCAGCTTCATCCTCTCACACGCTACACTCTCTCAAGTAGCGGCTTCCATTCTCAGACTGTTGCTAATTCCCCTGGTGCTAACACTACCATTGTCATCTCCCCTGAGCTTGAGCTTGAACGTCTAATATAGGCTTCTCCACATTCTGGCAGAAAGAACTCTTCTTTTCTCCCAGAAAACCAGGTTGTCTAATCTTCCCCATTTTTGTAAAAAAGAAAATGTGAATTTATGTAAATTTATTGGAACTAAAAGCCTAGGAGTCATTTTGATTCCTTTTTTTCTCACTCTGCAATTTCCACAATTAAATCTACCAGCAAGGAGGTTTGATAGGCTCTTCCTGTAGAATATATTCACTTTTCCATTTCCCTTTATATTACTATGGCCATCTTTCAAACTATAGCAAAGCCTACTAATTCACCCTACATTACTCCACAATAATTCACTAACTTCACAATAGCCAAAGGAATTTTTTTTAATTAAATTAAATTATGTACATAGTGCCTTCCCCTTGTTTGAAAGTGAAATTCAGACTTCTTACTGAGGTCTACCAGGCTGTCAGCTGAGACTGCTGCCTTCCTCTCTTTGCATTGGCTACGTGCTCTTCCAAACTCCATTGCCCAGGATCTTGTGTGTGCTGCCTGCAGAGCAGTTAGTTTCCTACCAGTATCCATTCACTGCCGTAGAAGCGCACACTGGAATAAATAAGAAGTGGCTAAATAGATGTTAATGTAAAAAAAAATTAGACATTATTGAAATGTGATTTGTTTTACCATAGGTGAATGTAAAAGATAATTTTTTTTTTTTGCTGTGAATTTTATATTTTCAAGAAACCAGTACTTGTATTTTAAAATGTGAGTTTTCAAATTAAGTATTTAATTCTTTCTATATAACTTATAAAATTTAACTGGTATTTTACAATGAATATGTTTAATAAGCTTAAATTAATTGTAATTTTTATGATGTTTATGTCCTCCAAATACATTAGCAACTATGAGAAAAGTATATATTTAACTTCTGAATTATCAAAGATAAAGAGCTTACAGTTTCTTGACACTTTGAGAAAATTCTCTATAGGAGGATAATAATTTACATGCAGATAAAATATTTGTAATAATTATTAGTGGTGAACAGAATAATTTAAAACATTTTCTATAATATAAAGGTATTTGTTTTATTTTGTAATTTACTATCTGCTTGTTTGGTAGTTAATTATCAAGGTACTAACGTATACAGTTAGCTTCCTTTAAATAATGATAATATTGATGCCATTAACTATTTAAAAGGAAAACATACATGAATTTATAGTAAATGTAACCATACATTTTAACGACTTATTTGTCTTTTTGTGTGTGTTCATAAATACATAGATTGTCTAATTAGAAGAGTATATCTTTAATATATTTCAGATTGTCTTTAGTGCCCTTGTGTGTATCTGCCATCAGCTTAAAATTAAATTTGTTTAGACTCTTTGGGTTTGTTAAGCAGCTGTCATCTTCTAGGTGCTCTGATTTGTTTTTTGGTCAACTTGCAGCTAAAATTGTACAGAAGTCTTCCCATTGGTCACGGATAATTCGCAATGCTTTTTCAATTCCAGTATTTCATAGACACAGAGAGAGACCTGTAGTTGCCCTTCTGTGTTAAAATGGTTTTTCATTCTATTTTAATTATCTAGATCCATAGTAATAACTGCAGTGACCTACAGGAAGGCATATTGGACATATTAAAATTATATATAGCAATTATGTGTAGTGCCAACAAAATGAAATTATACTTGTCTCTCTTAGGGCATAGTTTCAATTTTTGGAAAAAAAAGGTCATTCAGTTTTTGCGTAAAACTTTTTCTGGAGTACATTATTATAAGGCAAGTCAAATTTCCATGGAATGACAATACAGTAACAATATTCCAGTAAATATAGAAGCCATTTCTCACTCCACCTGTTGCTTAGCTACATATTGTTATTTCCTATTTCCTATTCCCTATTGTGTAATAGAAAAGGAGATGGAAGTTAAAAGCACAGTTTAAAATTTGTAATGCAGAATGTCAATGAGGATGGATTGGGACCATTACCAATATACCTCTTTTTTCTCCTTAACAATTTATTTAGTATTTCAGGCTAAATTGTACTGACATGTATACTTATAATTCAGTTTAAATGCTGAGAGATAGAAAGACTTGATGAAGTACTAGTAATCAGTGGTTCTAGCAATTTCTGCCATTACTTGCTGGGGCAGCTCACCTAATCTTGCCAAGACCTTGTCTTTAATCCATGGTAAAGTTGATGCATGTGGAAAGGCATCTTATAACTTATTTTTTCGCTGCTGTTCACAATTATATGGTGAATGGGTTGTAAGCATCAGGTGTTTATAGGTTTAGATCTTAAAACAATTTTGGTATTTTTTATATGGCCATGACTAGGATGGCATTATCATGTTTATATTATCACATTTTCATATCAATAGTGTTTTTTAATCTGAGTAAGTAATAAAATTTTTATTAGACTTATACACCTGACATACATAACAATATTTATGCTTCAAATTCAACTTTAATATAAAATTATTGACATCATTGCAAGGCAATGACTATAAACTCAAGAGTACCTCATAAAATAGGACATTTTAACATGCATGTCTTGTGAGCACTTCAAACTCAGCATATCTCAAAGCCAATTAATTCTGTCTTTCCATCATTCCTTTCCCCTCCATCCTCACCTTCCACTTTCTCCCATTTTGTTAGTGTTATTATCATGCATATAGTCACTGAAGATGATCTGTGAATCTTAAGTCCTCCTTATGACTTACTCTCACATTTAGCCAATTACTTAAATATGTGTACTCTACATCCAAAATGAGTTTTATCACCATTCATTTTTGTCCAAGTCGATCATCTGCCATTTAGGCTTCCGCAGCAACTCCCGGCTGGTCTCTGCCTCCAGTTTCACCAACTTGAATGTATCCTCTCTACTACCATTATAATAATCTTTTTAGAATGTTCTTTTTAATTTTTTTTGCTTTAAAATTTTTAATTATACATCAAAGCCTCAAGACATACCTGGATCTTCTCAGTCTAGCTTGAACCTCTTTTTCTAGCTCTCTCCTTGCCTCTATGTAAATATGTTCTAGACTCAATGAAATCTTTTCACATGTTCACATATTGGCTCACATTCTTTTGGCTTGAATACATTTACCAACATTTTCTATTTGCAAATACTTGAATGCAATCTGTAAACCAAACCTCCTTTCTGTTCTCTTGGTACCAGATGTAAGCATCAAGATATACATAATATAAGGGCACATATGTAAGTTGACTCCCAGCCCTCATGGACTCTTGGGGGCATGTGCCACGTCTCATTATGAATCGCCCCTGACATATAGGAAGTGCCTATTATGTGCTGAAGGAATGAGTGCATGGATAGAGTGAAAATATTGTGTGCAGTTATATAGTTCTATAGCTATCTTTTAAAAATATATTATCCACTTATAATCTAGGTATTATTTGATGCTAGCTGTTCTTTAAATTTGATTTGGCTTAAATGTCCAATGATTTCTGTGAATATTTGTGATCTGATTTTTCTGCTCACAGTCAGAGCCATAAGTAGTATACTCTATGCGAATAAGGTAGCTATAAACACTACTGTCACAATAACTAGAGCTACCTCTCGCGTACACTCAAGGCCAAGTTCTCTCACACTTGGCAAGCAACAAGTATAAAAGAGGCCACTTATTTGCCTGGATTTCTAGGTTCCTGTTTCTTGCTTGTCCTCCATTCTATAGGTACTTTCTCCCCCCAGTTTCTAGTCATATGATATTTTTAAAGTATTCATAAGACTGTCACTGGATTCCTGACTATTCTTCTTTCTCTCATGCAGTTGGTCTCCTTGATTTGTTTTTGAATCCTGATAGCTGAGTAACTTTTAACCCTGACCTTCATGACCCGGACCCTGGGCTTCTGTGCAGTCATTTCCCAGATCTGTTCCTTGCCTGTTCAACCCGATTTTATTGGCAGCTATATTCCAGATTGTTCTTCGTTTGAGAAATAAGGATATACCTGACAAACCTGAAGAATGCTTTTATAGAGAAATTCAACAACAAATATGAATTTAGAATATATTGCCTATTCTGGAATGGATCCATGAATTTAAGACTGTGAGAAAGAAAATTAGGCATCGTAAGTACCTTTGACTGATGAATGTCCTAGATAAGGGTCAGAGGTTGGTAAAATATAGTAAAAATCCTATCCCTTTTTCCAATTAGGTCAATATTGAGGAGGAAGGGCATTGATATGGTCAAGACCAAGGACATGATTAGGTCATATTGCTAAAAGTTGGAGCTAAATGTGAGAGGACAATAAGTGGTCTAGAATTGGGACAAACACACCTTTTTCCTTGATTTTCATAATTCATTAAATAATTATATATTAAATCCCTACCTTGTTCTAAAATGGTGTGAGAAAGAGAGAGAGAGAAAAAAGAGTTTTTTGTGTTTCTGTTTATCACTGCAACAGTAAGACCTAGAGACCCAATTATAGACTATGGGGCTAAAAGAAATGGGTGGAGGAGGATTGATGTTATTTTAGGCCTTAGGATGCAGGTGCAAGGAGCAGAGCAAGAGGAATCCATTGGTCAGGTCTGGCAATAGAGATTAAATAGTTTACATTTACTCAGAGTGTTCTTTCTGAATATATTCTTCAGAAGAGGTAATGTGTGCCGGAGTAAAAATGTGAGCCTGCTAGTTTCCATATAGCTTCAGCACCTAATCCAATCAGGTGACCTATGGAAAGGGGCAAAGTGTGTTCAAATTGTGTGTTGTTGAGGGTAGTGAGAAATATGATTCAATATATGGAATGTAGGCTTTCCCTATACAAATACACGGGTAATTCTGAGCGAGGGGGAGAGCACTAGCTGGTCTGTGTTCAGATCACGGCTCTACTACCTCATAACTTTGGTCATGCTACTTAACCTATTTATCCCTATTTCTTTGCATTATCCTTAGGAACGTGGAAAAATGATCTAACCTCAATTTACCTCTATTCTGAAAAGAAAAGAGAATTATTTTTTTCTATGTTTAAGTGAATTAATATTTGTAAATAACTTAATGTTTATTTAATAAATAATGTAAAGGTCTAAGAAGAATGCTGAATTATACCATTTCTATTAGGAAATTACTGCAGCTAAAACAAATTTATTTTTGGTAAGGGGTATTTTATATTTCAAGATAACAAATTTATATTTTGGAGTTTTTAGAGGTTACTAATGAATTTAGTTATATGAGGTTTAAAACTTAAGAAAAATAGTTTTAGTTTTTTTTTTTTTACCTTAGTTAAGGAATTAAGAAATGTCATGATCCTATGATCTTACTCAAATCTAGAAGTATAAAAGAAAAGTATCTTTTTTAAAAATTCTCACGGAAGGATACCCTTTCTCTGCTGAGAGAGAGGGTAGGGGGGAGAGAAACATCGATGTGAGAGATAAACACCAATTGGTTGCCCCCTTGTATGTGCCCAAACCAAGGATTAAACCCATAACTGGATATGTGCCCTGACTAGAAACTGAACCTGTGACCCCTCAGTCTATGGGATAATACTCCAACAGCTGGATTGCCTTACAACATGGTATCTGTCTTCCAAAGGTTAGGAAGCAGAAGTTTCTTCTCTGCTCAGTATGTGGGCCCTGGGCCTAGATGTCCCAGAGTGGTGATTTTTGCTACATTCTGTTGGTGAGTCACAGACCAGCCAAGATTCAGGGGGAGGGAAATAGGTACCTTTGGTGGATGGAGTGGCATGTGCATACAGTGAGAGAAGGAGTTTTTGGACTATTTTCAGATATTATCTATCCTGTCAGTCATGCTGATTTTAATTAGCGACCTTCATTTTGGAACATATCACCCTTTTTCTTGCTTTCAAGTACTGCATAGTCTTTTGCAACTGCCTGGATCACTTGTATTCTTAATTATCATGCCCTTCAAGAAGCCTTTTTTCACCCAAAGAATTTAAATTACCTTCTCTTCCCATGGAGGCTCAAAAAGTGGTAGCCATATTTTTTATTAAAGCATTACATGTCTGAACATCTGAGTCTTCTACTGGTTATCAGCTTCTCTGGGGAAATGACCAGGCCTTCTTCTTCTTCTTTTTTTTTAAAATAATTTATTTATTTGTTTATTTATTTTTTATTTTTAGAGAGAGGGGAAAGGAGAAAGAGAGGGAGAGAAACATCACTGTGTGGTTGCCTCTGACTCACGCCCCCAACCGGAGACCTGACGTGCAACCTAGTCATGTGCCCTGACTGGGAGTCGAACCGGCGATACTTGGCTCGCAGGGCGACGCTCAATCCACTGAACCACAGCAGCCAGGGCCATGACCAGGCCTTCTTTACCACAGAATTCTAATGCATAACATAGCTTGTGACACATAGTTGGCACTTCACCCATGGTTGTTAGATAAAGAAATGAATAAAGGAACACATTCCAAGATAAAGGGAAGTTTGTAGATTTTATGGAGAAGTCACAAGAACTAGAGAGGGACCAAAGAGGGAGGATTTTAAAAGACTCTCTGACAGAGATATAAATTAGCTAGTTTCTCAACCTTAGACATTTTTTTCCCTAATTGCATCCTGCACCTCATAAAATTTTAATAACACGGTTATGCTGTGTGTCTGTATATATGGCTCTTCAGAGGTCTACAAATGATTATAATACATTTTTTTCACCCACCAATTTTTGACTCTTTGCAGGGAGGTGATATTGCTCTCATTGAGAATACATGAGTTAGGCAAGGCAGGAAGACATTTCAGTGTTGATTCCTTCGAAAAGGATAGTATTTGGGTTCTGCTCTTTGGCTACCTTCTCTATGTACATCACCATCTAATTTTTGCAATCCTTCCTTTCATTACTCTTCATTCCAATATAAAAATGTCATGCTAACATTACCTTAAAATGTTCTGCAAGACACCATTGGGAAGAATGTTTGACAATGTAGCAACCATTCCCATTGCTCCTTGTCATCCCTCACCCCCTTCAGGTGTGATTCAGATCATGATGCCACCTAATATTCTGGTATGAAATTGGGTTTTTCTTTTTGGAGCAGCCTCATGAAAAGGGTGAGAACCCATTTATGGAAACCATGGGAATGTTGTAGGGAAAGCTCAGGGCCAAATGCTCGAACATCCAGTGTTCAGAGGAGATTTTCCAGTAGCTTGTAGCTATTCTGAAAAATCAATCATAAAATAAAAATACTTTTGTAACAAAAAATATAGGGAAAATTTTAAATGCAAGTGAATTACTAAATTATTTAAGTTTAAAAGTTAAAAAACTAAAACATGGTAATAGAAACATAAAACATCTGTAAATTCCAGTCAGGGACAATCTTTAAGAAATAAAGTTGAGAGGTATTAAATAAAATAAACCAATAGGTTAAATACTTAAAAGAAGAAGCCAAAAAATAGAAAAGTTAAACTAGAAGGTTAAAAATAAGAATGGCTTTTAGTGTAAAAAATGAAGACGGAAGTGTTTTCTTTCTGCACCTTATAAACAAAAACATTTGTTAGAAAAAGGTAAAGAAAACAAGTGGAAATAGGGGGACTAAAGATAAAAGATACGGTTAACCAGTTGAAGTTGGAAAAAAGAGTAATTTAAAACAACCAGCCCAAAACAAAGCCATGGGAAATACAAAAACAAAAACAAAAAAGATAAGGTGCAGCTGAGTGATAAGATGTAAGAAAACAAGGTAGAAAAGGGAGAGGCAATGGAGTGTATATAAAAAACTCCAAGATGTAGGCGAGGTTGAATCCTGGCTCAATGTCCTGCGGAGATGCTTTCGCCTTGACCTGTGCCCACCTTTCACTGAGACATAGACTTGCCCTTGTGTCCCTCTGAAAATGTCCATAGGCAGGAATGTCCTCATTGTCCCATAATATTTTTCTCTCAGGCTTACTCCACAGCCTAAATAGATACCTATTTTCATTCAAGGAAGAGCATTCAAGCACTGGTATGCATTCAAAATTTATTTGTATCATGAACATTTTAGAAATCCTTCCTATTAATAGCAAATGTTTTGTATAAACCATAAGTACATCTTTGTACTTGACAACTGTGACCTTTAATTTTACTTGGACTGTACAGATTATATATGATGTCAGTTTAGATTTAAAGAGTGATGTTATCGAAATGGAAAGTAGGTATCAGTTTCAAATGTACAGTGCCTCAACTACTAGGTTTGGTGGAAATGAGATTTACATATCAACAATGTATTTTCTTTTTATTGTTACACACACATATAGTTTATTTTATTTTTGCAATTATTTGGAGATACTGTGTAAAATTTTGCTATACTATCATATATTCTGATCATAGCACTCTGCAAGACTTACTCTACCACACAGATGTATTTTATTAGCCTTTCCTGTATTTCAAAAGATTGTATAGTTAGAATGTTGGTATTGACAATATAGGTTTGTCAACAATATTACATATGTTTTTTTTTTATTGTACAGGGTGAAGGACTAAATGATAATAAGCACATTTTTGAATTGCAGGAGAAAAAACTAAATACTACATAACTATGTACAACTTTTGGCAAATGTGTAAGTTTAGAGATGACTATAAATTAGGCATATTATTTTTTCAAAAATATAATACTTTTATTCTTTTGTTTTTTCATTATTAGAAAGATACATGCTCCTTTTTGTTCCATCCCTCAAACACCAAAACAGATAAACACTATTACTATTTTAGGTAACTATTTTCCTTTCAGAAATTTTTTGGAAGTCCCATCCCCTACCCACTCTCTGCAAACCCTATTTAGAATCATATAATAATGACTGTTTTAAACTTGCTTTATGCTGCTAACACATTGTAGATGTCCTTGTATGTTAACTATTCCACTCCTGTTTAAATATCTTAATAGTATTAACATATAATAATTTAATCATTTTTATCATTTTATAAATAGCACAGCTGTGATTATATTTTATATAGTAATTTGTATACTAATTTGTTTAATTTGAATTCCTTTATTATTGAAATCTTGAATTTTTTCTATCTGTATTAGGTATTTATGAATGCAATATATTTCTGGGGTTAAATTACCATATCAGAGTTAACTACAAACTATTTCTATGAATTGTTCATATTCATGCTTAATTGAAGCCAATAAAAGTGCTAGACAAGAAATTATTTATTGATGCAATAATAAATATTTTTATCTCAAGTATATGAAGATTACATTTTCAAAATCTTAATGTGAATATATATTACTTCCTACTTAATTGTCTCCCACGTCTTTTTCACATATGGCCCTGTGGATCTCCCTACAAGGTCACTGAGACTCATGGTGATCGGAACTTTCCCCCCATCTTACCTCCTGTCCTTATCTCTGCTCTTCCTGCACTCTGGCTCATTTTGTAACTTTCCTGATGGCCACTCTAGAGACTATTTATCACCTGGGCCACGCTGAGATCCCATCTGCTCCCAGTGTAAGATGGGACACTCTATATTGAGAATGACTGAAAATATAACATAAATTAGTTAAAAGGCGAAAGGGAATTATTGGGTCAATTAACCGAAAAGATAAGAAGTAGGAGTAGCTGCATATCCAGCTTGATTTCACTGTTTTTCTGTTATATCAGTTGTGTAAACATGTCCTCAGGCTCCAGGCTCTCCTTTCACGGTAGCAAAATGACTGAAACAGTTCTAGACTTTCTAGTCTTTCAGCGAGCCATCCAGTGATACAGAGAGGGTCCCCTTCCATGGGTCCTCAAAGGAAGAGAAAAGAAGTTCTCTTTCCTGCAAGTTTAGGCAACTGCCTCCCTGTGTTTTGTTGACTGATTGTATGAAATGCCATCCCTGAGTTGAAAACCATCACCTTGGAGAATGACTGCTGTCTTGACATAAAACAATCAAGACCTACCCTTAAGGTAGAGATGGTATCAGTCCACATGGCTGATAATAATAGAAAGGATTAGCTCCTAAAAAAGGAAAAAAATAAAAAATAAAAAGGCCTGGCTGTTGTCTCCACGGAGAAAAGGAATGGATGCCAAGCAAGCACCAGCCTTACTACGCAGGTTTCCATGTCTGCCGGGCTTACCTGATAATCAGTGCCAACCGCCTCCTGGTCCCCAAGCTGTAGTATATTTGCACGTGCCCCAGCTGGTATCTCTGGGTGTGTGCTCTGTGACCTGTTTTAAGGATTCTGTTCATGTAATATATATCATTGTGTATAGGAAGAGAAAATTACCAGGTATTAGGTGGTTAGCCATTTATTTGACAACATTTATCCAGTGCACTGCAGACACTGTGCTGTGTCCTGGACAGATCAGGAAAGAACCACTTATGAGGATGGTTGTAAAAATTAAATGAAATGATCTACATAATAGTACATGACATGATTCCTGGAGCATATGTGTTAGGCAGATGCTAGTCTTTCATTTCTGCCTGTTTGCAGTCTTCATCCTCTTCCTCCGACGGGTCTTCTGCTCCTCTTGCTGGTCCTTCTCTCATTGAAGCAGTGACCTGACATGGGGCTTCTATTACCTATGAACATATCTTTAAGACATTTTGCCTACTAAGCTGCACCTGTATTACAGCATCTGTTAACACTAACCTTTGATTTCTGGTGCGTAAACTTTGCAGAACTATGTGTGGATTCAGTGAGAAACATATGTCATATAGAAAGTGTTTAATATAATATACTGTGTCTAGCTATAATTAATATGTAATGTTACTTATATTCCTAATAGTTGAATATATTTCTAATACCAAAAGCTCATGTATCGTTCATTTCATTGAAGCTAAAGATTAAAATATTTGATTTATCATTTAGTGATGTTAAGTTGCCATTCAAATAATTCTGGTTTGTAAAAATTTTTTCAGTGATAATAATAGAATTTTAACTGTAATTATTAAAGTCTTGAAAAAATTACTTTTGATTATTAAATATAAAAAATACTAAATGGTGTATTAGGTATAGGTACATGTGAATGTAAGGACTGATATAAAAAGCTCAAATTTTTTCCCAATCCCTACGCATCACTCAAGGCTGCTGTTAAGTGCCACAACCTCAGAGCCCCCTAGATCCACAGGGGAACAATTCACATCATTCCCTCTATAGCATTGTTTCTTTTCTTCATAGCTTAAACCTCAAAGCTCAAGTTATCTTTAACAATTTGTCCCAGTCACACACACACAGTCCTATTTGGAATTCAGATGTTTACACATTGACTTACATTCAGAATGACAGGAGAGAACATTTTTAGATGATGTTATTAACTTTTTATATCAACTAAACAAAGGTAGACAGCTCAGGTGGGGTCTGGATTTCTTGAGCAGGACTGCATTTCAAATGCCACCACTTTTGAAATATTAGTGAAAAAGATAACATGGTTTGAAGGCCAGTTTGAGAGAAAATATCATTGTTTCCAGACTTGGAAAATATTATAGTTTATTAAATCACGTAGGGTCTTCGTGAACTGTGATTCAGCATTTTTGCTAATATTGTTTTAAAGTAAATTGGTTATAAAAGTAAAATTTGATTTAAGAAAATAAATGTTAGATTCTCCTACTACATAATTATTATTTACTTTATTTATTTATTTTTTCTTTAACCCTGAAGGACATTGGAAAGGATTGTTGCTGCTTAGAAAGGCCCTTTGTATCATGATTAGTTTTTCTCTGGAAATTTCATCCTTCGTATAACAAAACCATTCTAACATTATATTTTAAATTTAAAATTTTCTGCTATCAACCTTAAATTATTCTGGTGGTACATTTTTACCTTTCAAAAAATACAGTATAGTATTTCCTATAGGGCCTCATGTTCATCCCTAGTAGGTTAGGGTTATGTAAAACAGAGGGACTAATCTATAAATAATATAACATAAAATTATATTTTTCTGAATTCTCATTTTTATTAAAGTATTTACAGTCACAATACTTTGATTCTAAGCTGTGTTTTATTTATGAAACCCAGCAAAGCATTATAGATGTGTAATATTTCCCCTTTGAAAGAAAAGTGAAATAAAATTGTTATTATAGATAAGTGCAGGTTATGTTAGCTTGATTAGGTAAGACAGCGAGAATCATGATTATTAACATACAAACATCATACTTAGAGTCTATTATTGCAATGATGAAACAACTTTCAATGGCACTGAAAAGTCAATGGTATGTCGTCGTTGTCGGCAGCCGTCCGTCTCGAGAGACGATGGCGTAGCTTCTTGAGAGTCTATCTGCACCGCCGAGAATGGCTGTGCAGTCCGACTCGGGAGTGACAATCCCTGCCACACTTGTTACAGGTGAAGGCAGATGGCTGTTGTTGCTGCTGTTGACGCTGCTTCTGCCTCGATCTTTTCTGGACCGCCTCCTTGTTGCGCGCAGCCTCTGTGCATGACGTACCTTGCCTGACCACGAGCCTCCAGGCTAGGCGGTCGTCTGCTTGAACTTCCCATGTGTTGAGATTGATGGAGCATTGTGTCATGTCCTTTTTGCAGATGTCTTTGAACCGCAGTTTTGGGCGCCCTGTCATCCTCTGGCCTTCTGCTAGCTCGCCGTAGAGGAGGTCTTTGGGAATACGGCCTGCATCCATTCTTTTGACATGGCCGAGCCACCTGAGGCGTCTCTCACTAAGAACTGCATGCAAACTGCTCATGTTGGCTCACTTCAGCATCTCGGTGTTGGGGACCTTATCCTGCCAGGCGACATGCAGGATGCATCGCAGGCACCTCATGTGGAAGCTGTTGAGTTTCCTTTCGTGCCTTGCGTAGGTGGTCCATGTCTCGCTGGCATAGAGGAGAGTGCTGAGTACGCAGGCTTGGTAGATGCGCAGTCTGGTTTTCTCAGTGAGGCTGGAATTGTTCCACGCTCGCCGGTTCAGTTTGGCCATAACTGTGGCTGCCCTGGCGATTCTCCGACTGACCTCCAAGTCAAGTGACAGAGAGCTCGAGATGGTGGACCCGAGGTAAGTGAAATCGTTGACAACCTCCAGGGTGTATCCGTCGATGGTGATGCATGGGGGAGTCCCCGTGCCTTGAGCCATAACATTCGTCTTCGTCAGGCTGATGGCTAGTCCGAACTCCTTGCATGCGTGGGAAAGGCAAGTGACTAACTGCTGGAGTCCCTCTTCGGAGTGTGATGTCAAGGCTGCGTCGTCGGCGAAAAGCATCTCACGGATGAGCACCTCTTTGACTTTGGTCTTGGCTCGTAGACGGGCCAGGTTGTAGAGCTTGCCATCAGATCTGGTGTGAATGAAGACACCCTCGCTGCAGTCCTTAAAGGCGTATTGGAGGAGCATGGAGAAGAAGATTCCGAACAGCGTAGGCACGAGGACGCAGCCCTGCTTTACTCCGATGCTGACTGGGAAGGCCTCAGAGGTTGCGCCGTTGTAGGACACCGTGCTGTGCATGTTGTCGTGAAAGGACATGACCACAGCAAGCAGATGTGGTGGACAGCCAATCTTCCGTAGCAAGCTGAAGAGTCCGCTTCGACTGACCAGATCAAACGCCTTCGTGAGGTCGATAAAGGCGAGGTAGAGTGGTTTATGCTGCTCGTGACACTTCTCCTGCAGCTGGCGTAGGGAGAAGATCATATCCACTGTTGATCGGCCAGCTCTGAAGCCACACTGGGACTCTGGGTAGACGCGGGAAGCAAGGGTCTGCAGGCGGGCAAGAGCGACCCGGGCGAATACTTTGCCGACGACGCTGAGGAGAGAGATGCCCCGGTAGTTGTTGCAGTCGCTGCGGTCTCCTTTGTTCTTGTACATGGTGATAATGTTGGCGTCTCTCATATCCTGGGGGATGTAACCCTCCTTCCAGCAGAGACAGAGTAGATGGTGGAGCGGCTGTAGCAGGACTGGTTTCCCGCTCTTTAGGATTTCTGGAGGGATTCCGTCGCTTCCTGGTGCTTTCCCGCAAGCGAGGCGGTCGATGGCTTTGCCGAGCTCTGCCGCAGTAGGTGGGGTGTCTAGCTCCTCCATGACTGGTAGGTCTGGGATGGCGTTAAGAGCAGTGTCTGTTACGGTGTTCCTCGTTGCATACAGCTCGAGGTAGTGCTTGGTCCACCGCCGCATTTGCTGTTCCTGGTCAGTGATGACCTCACCTGTCTTGGACTTAAGGGGGGCGATCTTGGAGGGGATTGGGCCTGTTGCCTTCTTGATACCCTCATACATTCCTCGTGCGTTGCCTATATCGGCGGCTTCCTGGATGGTTCTGCACAGGTTTAGCCAATAGGTGTTGGCACAGTGGCGGGCGGTCTTCTGGACTTTGTTCCTGGCAGCCCGTAGAGCTTGAAGTGTACTGGGAGTGGGCGTGGCCTTGTAAGCCAGTAGGGCCTTCCTCTTAGCCTCGATCACGGGTTCCATTTCTTCCCAGTGAGCCTCGTACCAGTCAGCGTTCTTCCGCTCTTTCTTCCCGTAAGCAATAATGGCGGAGTTGTATATGGCGTCGCGGAGACGTGACCAATTGGATTCGATAATGTCATCTGCTGCCATTCCCTCACCGAGTGCATCTTCCATCCTGTTGATGAATTGCTGGGTCTTAACTGGGTTGCTGGCACAACTGGTGTTGATGCGTGGGCGACCCTTCATCTTGGAGCGGTGCAACCTCTTCGGCATTATGCGCACCTTGCTTACCACGAGGGCATGGTCCGTGTCGCAGTCTGCACTGTGGTAGCTGCGGGTGAGGAGGGTGCTGCCAATATCCGTTCTTCTGGTGATGACGAGGTCAAGCTGGTGCCAGTGAAGGGAGCGGGGGTGCCTCCATGACACCTGGTGGATCTCTTTGCACTTGAAGAATGTGTTTTTCACGCACAGGCCATGGTGACACAAAAGCTCAAGCAGTCGCTGACCATTCTCATTGATCTTTCCTCTCCCAAAGTTTCCGAGGCAGGTGGGCCAGGCCATGTGGTCGGCTCCTACTCTTGCGCTGAAGTCTCCAAGGAGATAAAGAGCGTTACTTCTAGGGATCTTGGATAACGCTTCGTCCAGTGCATGGTAGAACTGGTATGTAGAAATGTATATAAAGAGGAAGATTAACAACAAACTAGACTTTTAAGCAATGTGGTATATAAATTTACTGATTCCACTCTAAATATGTAGTATGTAATATGATAAATAAAATTAGAGAGAGGGAGCGTGAGAGAGAGACTTAAATAAGACAAACCTCAGCTGTCAAATTATATTGAAGAACAAGCTGTTCTCTGCTCTCAAGCTTCAGAGCTCTAATACTACCAGGTCACGAAAGAATTGCTTCATATGTAATTACTGAAGAAAAATGCGTAGAAGATTGAGAGCTGCTGAACAACTTCACCTGGCATAAAGTTTATCTGTATGAATTGACATTTTAATATGTAGTCTCAGAAATTCTGGTGGAAGGAGGAGCTGTTCTTGGACACAGGTACAGGAAGGATGGCGCCCGGATGCACAAGCCAAGGGGCCACAGCCCAGTGTTGTGCAGGCCAGGTTGACTCCAGCCTTCTATTTCTAGCTGCTTTACCAAGCATGATGAGGCATGCTGAAGTTAAGTATCCCCCATCTTATATTATCATTCCCTCATGCTGAACAAAACATGGTGCATCTTCTTCCAGGATGTCCTATGTTTGTTTGGTGGGACCTGGAAATTTTTAATCTCCATTGCCTTTAAAGGGACTACCAACACACATACCTAGTCTTTATGAGTACCTCTGTACTTCCCACCAAACCTTGCAATAGCCCGATCCTTCCACTGATAATTCCCGCTATCGTCAGTTTTCTTCTCCTCCATCTATACTGGTTCTATCAACATGGATAGTTCTCTAGGGCCCTCAGATTCTCCTGGAGTCTGCTGAGGTTGCTTAATGGAGGATGCTTTGCAATGACCTCAGCTATTTTTAAAGCTGTGCCAGGTTTAATGCTATCTATTTATTGACTCTCTTGTCTACTCATCTCTCCCTTTATATATATATATATATATATACATATATATATATATATATATATATACACACATATATATGTGTATATATATATATACACACACACACACAATTTCTCTCTCTCTCTCTCTATACACACACACACATACACACACACACACACATACATATATATCTTTTATATATGGAGGGCTAAGTTTTATTACCTAAATTCATGACCTTTTGTCCTAGCTCTTTTGTAGAGAACATAGTATATAAATTCTCTGAGCTTCTTTGTGTCCTATACATGCAGAGATTCGCTACAAAGCTAAGAAGGCCGTGCACTGTGCTTGACACATTCTGTCCTTTCAGTGGGTGCCTCACTGAAGAAAGGGACCTAGGAACTCTTCAGAAGTCTCTTTTGTATCCCTGCCTCCTATATTCTGTACCTGTACATGTCCTTAGGCAACTTGAGGTTCAGGGGCTTACACAATAAAAGTTTATTTCTCCATCAAGCCTGCGCAAGGGAGATTTTTCTATTTGGATAGCTTTCTTGAACATCTGTTCTCCAAGTGGTGACTCAGGGAATCTCAGCAATTTAGAATCTTTATTTTTGTAACACTGACGTCTTCAACACATGACCTTTAAGGTTTTAAGAAGGCAAAAATAGAATAGAACCCCCCTCTGGGGGGTTTATGGTCAGTCCTAGGAGTGCTGCATGCTACCAGCACTCAGTCGTCTGGTATTGTGTTAGCTGGGAGGACCACTGGGCAATATGTGTTAAGGTTAGTAAGCATACACTGGACCTCTGTTATGTCATTTTTCTGTTTTATACTCAGCCTGACTCCCTTCATGTTTATCACCAGAGCAGCAACTGTAAGTCCAGTAGGAAAGAGAAAGAAAGCCTTTTCTCTCACCATGGACTGTGCATCTTACCTTACAGCTTTGCTCATAAAGCAAATTGCTGTATGGAGAGTTGGATACCTGGACAAATCAGGATTCTGTAAAGGAAAGAAGAGGAAGGGAATAGATGACAGGCGGGTAGACTGTGAGTATCACAGAGAGCCAGGCAAGAATGGTGTCCCAAAACCCAAGAGAGAAGAGAGATTCCAAAAGTTGGAGTGACCAATTATTTTTGCAGACTTCAAGAGTAGGATTTTTAGAGGCTGATTTTGGAAACTAGATTGTCCTTAGTGAATTCACTATAGATAGCCCCCCCACCCCCCAATGCGAGGGGTTCATTCTCACATTGTGGTTTATGAAGAGTTTGTGGTTGCTGAGGAAATATGCCCATGGTATTCATTCATAATGCTGCTTTCTATGCAGTTGACTTCCTTTTTTAAATGAATATTTTAGCAAAGCATAGGCTCAATACAATAAACACTGAACTGTAAAGATATTATAAAAACATTATGATACTTATAGTTTACTTCATTAAAAAGTCAGTTCTATTTATATTTAGCATAATATCAGTATATTATTTATAGTTTTTAATTTTTAATTCTAAGATCTAAAGTGAAATATATAATATTTAAAATTGAAATTACTTATGATAGTGCAGTTATAAGCCTATGCTAATTGCTCTAATAACCTAGATAATTAATTATTATGCACCCCTAAAATGGAATGCTATTAAGTTATTTTATTATGATGGATGTAATCATTTTGATAACGTAAGTAATCTAATCATTTGTCTAGATTAATTATAGATGCTATTCTAAAGCTGTTTTAATAGGATGAATTATATTAGTTTACTTATTATCAGCATCAAGGGTCTTTAAATGCTCTTAATAATCATTAAAATTTTAAAACTTATGATTAAATTTATTTTTTATTCAAAATAACATATCTAAGATAATTTATTTTCTACAAAACAGGTAACATATGTAATCATGAGATGAACTAAATAAATATTCAAGCTATTAAGTAAATCGTTTGTATTTATAAAAACCCATGCTATCTTTATAAAAATTAGGTCTTCTTGATTTCCTATTTGGATTTACTAGCCTCCTACTAATTTCTCCAAACTCTACTTTATCTTTCAAAGTCACTAGATTCTTCTTTCAAAACTGGAAAACCCACCATGAGACATCCCTATTTTTAACATAACATTCATGAGTTCCTGTTACCAGATGATGCAAATGAAATCTCTCTATACTTTATCCCCTGGCTTCCTGTCCCATCGCTCTCAAATGGGGTGATTCCTGAGCCTAGCTTGTGCATCTGCTGTGTCCCCTGAAACAACCATAATGTGATTCAAAAGTATCCTTGGAATAGTAACTGATTGTTTTTACCATGGCATTTCCTTTTCGCTGTTACCTCTATCCCAGTTGAAGTAGTTTTGTTCTATACTTCTGCGCAGGGGAGAAATGTCACAGAAAAAATAGAGAGAGAGCAATAAGAGAAGCTTTCTTACTTAGGAGAGCTTGGTCTTTTAGGGGAACAGAAGAGGCTCGTGGTGTAGTTAAAGCACACTGGAGACATAGTGAGTCAAGAGCAGAGACCTGCTTGTGGGTGTCCAAGAATACGAGACATCTGACCCTTATTTCCTAGGTATGGCCCTAGGGATATGACAAGACCGTAGAAGAAAAGTGGCTGCACAGTGTGTCTGGACAGGCAGCATCACAGAGTTTCAGCCCTCCACCGTAGAGCAGGAATTGCCAAATGATTCCTGTGTTATCAAGAATGGGACAGGTATAGCAGACAAAGAGCTGCTGAACCAAAACAGGCCACAAGACAGGAACCAAAAGTGTTCATTGAGACTTATGTAAGCTATCAACATTTTCTTTTAGTGATGCCAATAAAACCAGGAATATTTAAGTTCTTACAGTCTCTTCCCATTAAAATGGAAAGCTCTGAGAAATTAGGCTCAAAGGAGAAATTTAGTTAAGGCAGAAAAGGATAAAGAAGCTACATTTCTTGTGCACATACTCTGAAATTCACATCAGCTAGGAAACTTATACCTACATCTTTGTGTGTATTTAAGTAATGGTATAAATCAAATAACTAATTTACTGCTGACCTCCAATAATTTTTTTGCCTTTATTAGGTGCCCATTTTACTGTTTGATAACAAAATGAAGCCTAAGATCTTTTGTAACATTTCACTTTTTTTCTTGAAAAATTAACTGACATTAATACTTTTTTACTTTTAAAGTAAATGATCTACATTTCTTTCTTTCTCTATAAGGAATGACTCTAGGTTAAATATTGCTTTATAATTACCCATATGTCTTTCAATTATGGATTTATACACTCATTTATTTATTGATTCTAGACTATCTACTTAGCTATTAGTATGTGTCAGGCATTATTACAGATGATAGAATTACAGAAGTACAGTCCCTGTCCTCAAAATGGAGCGACATAGTTATAAAACAATAAAGTAATCATATTAGGGGACCACTTACAGCAAACTGTAGGTAGTGTGGAATGCCAGGAAAGCTCCATTTTGAGTTAGGTTTTGAATATAAACATTGAGAAACATATATTAGGTAGGAAACTTTTTTTCAAGAACATAATTTGGTTGCTTTTTTATTAAATGGGAAAAGTCCCACGGCAATGGGTATTCAAAATAATGAATTTATTTAATGCACTGTGATATACTATTACTTTTGCATTAGAAACAGTGCTGAAATGTTGACTATAAAGCCTGTAATTTTATGCAGACTCATTTCCCTACATTTTCATATCGACTTAACATTTTTCCCTTGAGCTATGTTTAAGAATTTTAACATCTCCTAGGAACACTATCTTTCTACCATTTCAGAATGCAGGGTTGGGCCCAGGGAAAAGTTGATAAAGCCTCAGCCAGCTCAGCGGTGTTGCCCCTTAACTGACTGAAATGGCCTTACCTTTAACGCCCTGTCTCTCTGTCACTGGCCCCTGCAGGGACATGACCTTGGGCAACATGGCCCTCTGCAGAGGAGGCAGACCCTGAAGAAGCTGATAGCTGGAGACCCTTTGCTGTTTACACTTCCCAGTGCTGGGCATTCATCAAAGTGAGAATTTGGTGGCACATCTTCATGTCTACCACAATTATAATGGTAGATTCAAATTTTAGAGAGGTTTCTAAACAGAGTTTGATTATTTTCAAAAATGCATGAATCTAACAAACCAATAAAAATCTATATAATTTTACATGTTTTCAAAATTATGAACAGGCAGAGAAACAAGGGATTATTAATAAGCTTTGCCTATTAATAGCTCATCATTAAATTAAAAAAAATAGTTTGTCAAAAAGTTGATTTCCAAATTACCAATTAATTTGAAATTAATGCTCTAATTATCAAGCGTCTAATTTTTTTAATGTATTTTATTGATTACAGTGTTACATTTGTTCCAATTTCCCTTCCCTCTGCTCCCCTCTACCCGGTGGCCCCCCTCCCTCCCCTTGTCCCCCCCTTTTAGTCCATCTCCATTGGTTGTGCATATAGTTCTTCTCAACCTCTCTCTATCTATTCCATTCCCTCCTACGATGTTTCTTAATTCCTATACCATCTCCCTCCCTCTCCCCCTTCCCCTTCTCCATACCTATACTTCTTTTTCCACTCTCTTTGCCTATTTAGTTTGCCTTTGTTTCAATTCCCTAGCTTCTGTTGTTGTTTCTTGTGATGCAGTTTTCATTTTAGTGTTCATAGTTTTGATCCTCCTTTTTTCTAAACCAGTCCTTTTAACATCTCATATAACAGTGGTTTGGATCTAATGAACTCTTTCAGTTTTATTTTGTCCTGGAAGCACTTTCTCTGCCCTTCTATTCTGAATGACAGCTTCTCTGGATAAAGTATTCATGGTTGTAGGTTTTGGATTTTCATTACTTTGAATATTTCTTGCCAGTCCCTTCTTGCCTGCAGGGTCTCCCTTGAGAAGTCAGCTGATAGTCTAATTGGGACCCCTTTGTACATGATTCTTTTCTTCTCTCTTGCTGCTTTTAAGATTCTCTCTTTATCTTTAACTTTTGACATTTTGATTATAATGTGTCTTGGAGTGGTTCTCCCTGGGTCCAGTTGTTTTGGAACTCTCTGTGCTTCCTGGACCTGTAAGTCTATTTCCTTCCCCAAGTTTGGGAAGTTCTGCTTTATTATATTTTCACTTAATTTTTCAATTTCTAGTTCTTCTTCTTTGCCCTCTGGCAATCCAATCATCCATATGTTGGATCTCTTATTGCTGTCCCAGAGGTTTCTGATCCTCTCATCATTTTCCTTGCTTCCTGTTTCCTCTGTCTGCACTGGTTGACTGTTCCTTCTCTATGTTCTGGTTTGTTGATTTGAACTCTGGATTTTATTTCCTCACCATCTGCCTCTTATGTGGTTTTGTTCCTTTCAGTAGGAGTGTTTTTCGCTTCTTTCTCATCTTTTTCCAGATCTTTTGTTAATTCTGTAAGCCACCTGAAAAAATGGCCCTGAACTGAGCCTCTGACAGGTTTCTTATTTGTTCATCTGTCAGGTTCTTCATCTGTTGCCTGGTGAGCTGCGCCACCGGGATTTCTATAGTTGTCTGCCTCATTTTGACAGATGCATTTTGTTTTCTTGGGCCGGCTATAGGGGGCAGTGCCTGTGTACTCGTCACAACCCAGCAACTGGCGCCGATCCGCAACCTTTCTCGCTGCGCCGTGGTGCTTTGTCGTCACAACCCAGCGACCGGCACCTATCCGCAACCTATTTCGCAGCCCTGTGGTGCTTTCTTTGGGGGCGGGGGTCCAAGATGGATTCCCGCAGTTATTCAGCTAGGAGACCAGGATCCGTCCTCCCGCCCCCCTGGGCCTCACTGTTCAAGGCGATGTGGTGGCTGCTTTCCCCAGCGTTGGGGTCGCGAGTTGCTGGGGGTTCGACTGCAGCCGGGGTTGTTCTCCCCGCCGCTGTCCCTGGTGCGACCGCAAACAGCACCGCCCCCTTTCTCTCATCCTACCTGCCCAAAGGGCGCCGCTGGTTTATAACTTCATACGTTGGGCTTCCGTGTAGCTTTATTTTCTGGAATTTCTAGTTATCCTTTGTTTTGAAGTAGTTGTATTCCTCTCTAGTTGTAGAGGGAGACTGAGCGTGTCCGTCTAAGCCTCCATCTTGGCCGGAAGTCAAGTGTCTAATTTTCTATGTCACTTCTTCCTCACCCCTGTGCTTTAAAATGTTTTCTTTAATTTTAAGATATTCTTTATTTTTAATATTTTAACTTCTTATAAATTTTATAAATAACCAGGTCATATATGTATTTATTTTAAAAGAAGCAAAGAATATTCCAGTTGTAAGAATAATAAAGTAGCATTTCTGTGCTCTAATTCTCCCCACTGCAAATTTTCATTCTCTGAAATCAAGCACTTTCACCTATTTACCTGTTATTTAACTCCACATCTCTAAATAACTTCCTTTTAAAATTGATTTTTTAATTTGAAACTTTATTTATTCATTTCTTAACATAGAAGACCCACCTTACTTATATCATCACATACTTCTTTTTTCTCCACCCACTCACACACTTCCCTTCCCTGCAGCCTACCAATTTTTCATTAATTCAGTATTTGGAATTTACATCAGACACCGACGCCTGTGGAAGTTCTGTTTTCAGCTGAACCAAGTAGCAATAATGTTCTCTGTGCAGCCTTTCTCCTCTCGGAGACAGACATCACTCCTGTAGCTTGTGTTCTCCTGGCCCAGCCTGGACCGCATGCTCCCCTGGCTGGCTGCACAGTTGCCATCTTGGAGCCTCGCTCTATTAAACCCCATTCTCTGGACGCCATATTTTGTTTGCCGTCGAGTTAGCCCCTCATTCTGGTGCTGTCCATTGTAGTAGAGAAAAAAACTTCCCCTCTAAGCCCCTAGCTTTGATAGGTGGCTCTGAAATAACCTGCAGAGAGGCAGGTTAACATCAGCAAAGGTATACAGATTTATTCATTTTAATATTATGTGCACAGGCACTCACTGGAAAAAAGAAAAAGAATACCACCCCACCCCGCCCCAAAGCAGTGAGGTCTGAGAGCTCACACTGTCACAGGAGGGGAATGGTAGGGGGAACATAGGTCCCTCAGAGTAAGTGGTTTTTAGAAAAGGGAATGGTGCTGAGGATAGATGGGAGGTATGGCAGTTTGTGACCAAGTTCGTCTGGGTTTGGTCCTGACTTCCAGTCTCCTTTGCCGTGATGAGTCAATCTGTAATGACATCCCTGGGGAGGGGGTTTATGACAATGGGGCTCCTTTTGGAGGCTCTCTCTGTAGGCAGATAAGGGTAATTCCAAGAAAATCTGTCTATGCATTTGCTGTTGATCAAGTGCCACCTTCTCCAAGTAATCCTGTGCCAAAGAGATGTGTTTTAAGGTGGGTTTATGAGAACGAAGGCAAAGAAGAAAAAGGTTTGAGAATGTGGAATTCTGAAAATGGCTTTATTCTTCGTACCTAATTGAGCAAATTCCTAGATCAGAAATAACTTTTCCTCACAATGTTGAAATATTATTACAACAATGTATTGAAGCTTAGGGATGTGCATGGGTCTTGTCAAAAAGAGCTCATCATAAGGGTGGGGAACCTCCAAAGGTCAAAGTCTACAGATATTTCTTCTAGGCTGATTTGTATTTTCTAGAGTAGTGTCCAGTGCCCTGCTTTGGCTGATGGGGGGAATAAATTATCTCATTATTCAAAATGTAATTTCAGTTCATCCCTCTGTTGTCAGTGTAGATTCTCCCACTTCCTCTGCTGCGCCTGGTATCCTGGACGCCGTACCCACCATGGTTCAGTGTCTTCAGAAGGTAAATGTTTGCCTTCTGCCAGGGAGGTGGCATAGGTTGGTCAGTTGGGGGTGGGGGTGGCACATCAGGGAGTCTGTAGTTGGTGTAAAGGTTCAATAACTCTGCCAGCTTCCAGCTTTACTCAGTGCCTCATATCTCCCGTGTTTTCGGGGCTTGTTTCTTGTGCGTGTTTACCCCTGCAGGCTCTTTGCTTTCAGCCTTCTCTGGACTACTGGATTGATTAACATTAATATATGTTGCAGTTTCCAAAATGTCATCCTTTCTCCACTGCTATTGCTCTTTTATGTTTACTATGACTTTGTGGGATTTTTAATCCATTTATCCCCTGTTGTCATTTTAGTTGAGTTTTATGGAGCAGAGTTAATTGTGTACAGTCGATGGGTTATTTAAGTTTCAGCTTCTGATCAACAACTTCAGTGATATTTCTGCCTTTTGGTCTCTCTACTAAAATGTTTCTCTTCTTGACATTGTGAATATCAATAATAGAATAAAGATTCTAACCACATATGGTAGAATGAATGTTTTGATTTCATTTTCTATTTTAACAACAGTTATAAAAACTAGAAATGAGATGCCCAAATATCATACACACAGAAAATAAGACACCAATTTGAATGAAATTGAAATCAGCCATGACTCCCAAAAGAATACTGTAAAGAATATCTCAAGAAATAATACAGAAAAAATGCAACAGATTGTGAATGTAAGGATGCTAAGAGCATACTTTTACTGTAGTGCGCAGGATTTTTCAAAAGTAAACTCACTGTAGAAGCAGTAAAATGTATCATAAACTCTGTTGAAATAAATTTATAAATATGGCTGAGAGGTTTGAAAAAAATCAATAAAATTAAAATAAATGAAGCTGATTAGACAAATGAAAGAGCCATGATATAAATGTCAGTGAAGGTGAATATTGATGGGCTGTACACACTCAAAATATAACAGATATGCAGCCCATATGACAGTTTAATTCTTAATAAACCCAAGCTTTTAATGAGCTAAACACCATTTTAATCTCCTTCACGGTCAAAGTGTATTCTGTACTGTCAGTGGGTACTTCTCAGTCAGAGTGACACTCCAGAATTATGTAGGATATTTAGAGAAAAATAAGATTCATTTTCTAAAATATTAATACCTAGAAAGCTCATTGTTTGGAGGGAAAGGTAAGATTTGAGTCACATTTGAATTTTCTTTTTAAGAAATTTTTTATTGTTTTTCAATTACAGTTGTCCCATTTTCCCCCATTGCCCCCCTACAGCCCCCACATTCAATTGTTTCAAATAAAACTATAAAATATTTTAAAGTATCATTTATTTTTGAAAGTGGAAAACCTCTTTTGATTTTATAGAAGTAACAAGCATTAACTTTTAAATTTATATATGCATTTATAATTTATACAGTGTTGTAGCATGTATGCTTAATTTTGTATACATCACTTAAGTGCATACTTTTTTCGTTTAATTGCTTTCTCTCTACAGAAGAATTCTACTTTAATTTTCCCAGAAATGTTTGAAATCTCTCACTCACCAAGGTCCATTATTTTGTTCTGATTTTTAAGGATTTATTTCATTTTTCCTGCAAATAATATGAATCTGAATTGGAAATTGGAACGAAAACTTCGTCTTCAATGGGCCTATTGAACAATAAACCCATTTGGAATCTTAGCATCTATGAACCAGCTCACTACTCTCATTGAGTACTCTCTACATCGAATCTAGTATCCATATGTACTTACAATTTTTTTTTGATTTTGATATGAGCTTTAGCTAAATACTGAGAGATGTCATCAGGTTTTGTTTTATTTAGGAAAATATCAATACCAGAAAAATATTTTCCTCTAAAAGGATATGCATTTGTAAAATTCTTATTCAAAATTCTGCTCTTTAAAATTATAAGCATTACATTTAAAGCTTGAAATACATTTAGGGAGATCCCTTCTATTGGAAGAACAAAATAAAATCTTATAAACTATTAAAATGTTGTGTTTATAGATCTCATTTCTATTTTTATTACTATCAAAATATAAATTTGTGTTCCTTATTGCTTCTTTGGTCAAATAATTTGAAGAACATTTATAGTCATTTGAGCCTGAACTATAACAATTATTTTTTAATTCTCTAATTTAACTATTAAGTATTTTTATTCCAAAAAATAATTTGTTTTAGGAAGAGGATTAGGGATCCAAAGAAATCGATATTATGAAGACGGATTTGATTTATTGACTTTAAGTTTCACTTTATATAGGGTGAATTGATTTTATAAAACTTGAATACCATTTCACACTAAGGTATAATTTTATTTTCTAAGTATTTTAAACCAGATAATACAACTCTTACTCTGTTATCTTCTAACAATTCATAGTTATTTAATTGGTATGTTATTCAAAGATAAACCCTATGTTTTAATCTTAAATAATTTATATAAGAAATATGTGTTCATATTTCCCCACTATTATAGAACTAATACAACTAGACAAGAATATAAATATTATTTGCCTCATTCATTTCCACATATATGGCTATGAATATAAGTATTCTTAAAAATTTGATTTTCTGTGTCATGTAATAAATACCCATTTGTATGAATATATCTTTAATATATATGTACATAATACTAAATGTGAAAATTAATACATATATACATGAATTTAAGTCAAATATGGTCACCTATGTTTCATATTTATACAAAACATAACTCATATATGGGTTTAGGTAATGTGTACACACACTCTCTTCGTATATACATGTAGATGTGTGTTTTCAGGGCCAGATTAAGTAGAATGCTTCAAGTCTTCCACCTCCTCCCGTGACTTACTCTTCTGCAGCACACATTTGCTATTATAGTCGTTTAGGGTTAAGCTGACACTTCTCAAGTTGAAAAGCAGAAGCATTTATCTTTACTGACAAACAATTTGGGAGTATTTTCCTTGGGTCTCAAGACACTTGCTCTAACATAATTCTCATTCTATTCTAATATTAGGAAGCACCAGCAACATTTGGCATCTTCTTACTGGTTTTGCATATGATAAAGTGAAGGACAATACAGGTTGATTGCAATATATATTTCAAAGTTCATGCAACAAATTATTTTCGAAATTAAAAGAAAAGTGAGGATCATGTTGCATACAGTTAAAAGGAAGAAATATTACATTTATTCTGAATATAAATGCAATATATGTTTCTATTAGAAACTATGAAAACATGAGAAAATACCAAGAAGAAATAATATATGTAATCTAAGATAACTGTTATTGATTATGTTATATATGTTCTTTAATCATAGTTATGCCCAAACATGCATTACATATATTTATTTGGTAGTTATAATTGGAATCATGCAGTTTATATTTGTTGCCATTTTGCTTAATTATGAATGACATTTTATATCATTAAAATATACTAAACATCTTAATAGCTTGGTTTTTAATAGATGCATGGTATTCTTTTCTGTGTGTAATCTAACATGTAATCACCCTCTATTGTTGGATACTTATGTTGTTTCCATTTTTCTGTTATAAATTACACCATTATAAAAATCCATTTACAGTTATACCTTGGTACTCATCGGCTTCAGAACTTGTCAAACCCTGGACTTGTCACATTTTGATGAGAAAAAATGTTTCAGTACCCAGCACTTGCTCGGGACTCATTGCCCTTGCTAGAACTTGCGTGAGTCACAACGCCACCCTGCAAGGGAAAATAGCTCATCATTTGGTACTCGTGGGTTTTGGCATTCCTCAGGAGTTCCAGAATGAATTAATGATGAGTACCAAGGTACCACTATATGCATTTTCATGTACATATAACAATGGTTAGGGCTACTTATCCTTTGAGTGTAATATAATCATGTTTTTAACAAGCTTTTCATATCTCAATATGTGTGTGTGTTTTTTTTTTTTTTTTTTTTTTTTTACTGATTTAGAAGAGTAATATTTTCTGTTTTAGATGAGTCAACTTTTCTCCTAGGAATTTGCCCCAAATAATGTAAAACATATGCCCCCAAAATACTTGTACAAAAATGTCATTATAACACTCAGCATAATAACAATCTACTGGAAGCAACTTAAATTTACACCAAAAAATAATAGATAAAAAATGGTGGAGTATTTATAAAATCTTCGTCATTAAAATAAATGACCTACAGATTCGCACTTAAACATAGAAGATTCCTGAAAACATGCGCATTACAGGAAGCAAGACACTTTTATTATAACTGCATTCCATGTGTTCAACAACCCAGATGTTTAAGCATATTAAGCAAGACAAAAAACAGATAAGAAAGGCTTAAATGCAACTTCTAGTGGTGACAATTACAGTGTCTGAGATGAAAATGTCAATTATGTCTATTCTTTCTTGGCGTTTTTGCTAAATTCATGTCCCATTCTGAGATAAAATGCTCACCCTACTTTCCTGTACTTCCTCCGAATTTTCAATTCCATATTGATATATTGCCTGAAATGTATTTTGCATGGTGTAAAGTAGGATCTAATTTATTTTCTATATTATTAATTAATATTCAGAACATTAATTATATTGTCTATCATTGTATAATTTATTTGAAATGTCATTTATTAGCATTTATGAATGCAAGTATATGTTAGTGTCAGTTTTTTTCTTATATTTCTAGTTGGCAAAGCCATGTTTATTCAAGACATTTTTCTGTATCTTGATTTCAGTTTGGCTTAGTTTACAATCTGTATACGCATTGTGCTTGTACTTGTTCTGCTTCTTGCTGTTCTAATTTATTCCATCAAGGAAGAGACTGTCAGTATCACGATGTGTAATAGTCTGCTGCCCTGGTATTTGGCTTGGTTATGTTCGTGTGAGGATCTCAGGATGGTTGCTTCACTGTGTAGTTCATGTACATGGCAGCAGACTTTCTTCAGCTCCTTAAATCTGCTACTCCTTCTTTAATGCAGGAAGTGTCAGTGGGGTTTATCCACTCGTTCTTTTGTTCTTTCATTTATTCATGAATTAGTTCTATACCAAACTAGGTACCGGTGATACCAAAAAGATACTGTCTCTAGGTTTTTGTCTATCAAATTAGGCTGGTAACCACAAAATAAATGCACAAAAACAATATTTAATTCCCATTTATGGTGAGTGAAAAATCTCCTTACAAATTTAATCCCTCTTTCACAGAAATGGATATCTAACAGCGACTCCATGTTATCCTTCAATATGGTCCCAACCGTCTTTCATACAGCATCCACTTCCTTGTAACACATGTGGGTGATACATTATTCTGCTTACCAGAGGGTTTCAGAGTATTCCATGTTTCAAATTCCTTTGGTCATTTCAGTTAAGATTCAGTAGGATATAATTGATATCTTATATAAAATTTGTTGAGTATATGCTTAAGAAATTAGGGTATATTTTAATGAAATTCTTCTTGTGCCTCAGGAATGAGTATATTTTATGATGTCAGTGAGTAGCTTTCTCTGTATCTTAAAAGAACATTAAAGGTTTATTCATAATAACCCATTTTCTAATATAATAAAATTGATGAATTCATAGATCACCTGGAGCATGTCAGTCATGGCATATGGTTACTATGGGAGAATATAAATAATCACTTTTTTAATGAAGGAAACTTCTGCATCAAAAGATTCTACAAAATATACAGATGATGTATGCGAATTGTACACCTAAAACCTATATAATTTTATTAACCAATGTCACCTTAATAAATTTAATAAAAATAAAAAATAAAAAATTAATTTAAAAGGATTCTTTAGTCACCATAAATTTTTCCATCTTATCTTGCCCTATCTTTTTCTTTCCCAAATAGTTTTTAATATTGATTTATTTAATATAAGGTATTTTAATTTTTTATGTTCAATTCCTTCAAAAAGCCCACTATTTACCATTCATGGGGTCAGAAATGTCCTGTAGTGGCAAACATCTGTTTACCATTTATCTGTCATCTATCCACACACATGCAGGCATACATGCACAATAATCATTAACATTTAGGACAAACTGTTTCCTTTTTGTAGACGTCTTTTGGTTAGCTCTGCCCTCTAAACACTTTATCAACAGAAATATATTGTGTAAATGTAACAGTGATCTATAAGATGTATTTATTTCATTCTAACTTAAAAGCGTGTGTATATATTGGGTGTCTTCTTGGAGAGCTGATACACTTCCTTTGATGAGACCTGACCTCTGGTGCTTTCAGGCAGGGATTGAACAATGGGAGTCACTTGATTGAATTTGCAGCGAGGAGGCAGAAGTGCTCTTAAAGGCTGAGATTTTGCAAATGCCTAGTTCAGTACAGTCTTTGGTGGTGGTAAGAGCGTCTCTTTAGAATTGTTGGTTTTACTAATGGCTGTAAGTATGTTTTCTTGGGGCATGGGATAATGTCCTTTATGGCCACCTTCCAAATCCCCAATGTGCATTTTATCTGAAATTGCAGCGTGTGACTACAGTGTTTAAGTGCTTATTAAACATATTGACTGAACATCACCAAGTTCAAAGTAAAGTTTAGCTTGTTTGAAACACACTACTTGCGTCACTTTTCAAGTTGTACAGCTATCACTAGACGTTTATGAAAAAGTCCCAATAAGTTTTCACTATAGAAATGCTCATTTTTCTGTACCTCTCAGGCCTATTTTGGTGTCTGGAGAGCATGCAATTGTTATTTTTTGACTTAAAAATTGTATAAATGAATGACTTCCACCTATGAGAATACTTTAGTGCTTCACTGAGTTGTAACCTAACAAAGGGTGCACCACAAAAATAATAGTAGTAATTACCTATCTTTGTTTTGTTCAAAAGCGACTTTTAAAAAATTCAGGTGCCTATACTTATATATAAGGATTTCTGGTATCAAGAATTAACCAGTCAGATGCAACCTCATTTTGTGTCACTAAATAGAGAAATGCAAATTAAAACCAAAATGAGTTATCATCTCACGCCTGTCAGAATGGCGATCACCAATAAAGGAACAAACAGCCCTAGCTGGTGGATTTCAGTTGGTTGGAGCATAATCCCATAAACTGGAGGATTGCAGGTTCGATTCCCGGTCAGGGAAAATGCCTAGGTTGTAGGCTTCAGCTCCGGTTGTGGTATGGACAGGAGGCAACCAATTGATGTTTCTCTCCCTCCCTCCTGTCCCCTCTCTCTAAAATCAATAAGCATGTCCTCAAGTGAGGATAAAAAATAAAAATAAAAATAAATAAATCAGCAAAGAAGTGTTGGCAAGGATGTGGGGAAAAGGGAATACTTGTGCACTGTTGGTAGGAATGCAGACCGGTGTAGTTACTGTGGAAAGTGATACGGACTGCCTCAAAAAATTAAAAATGGAACTGCTTTATGATTTAGCAATTCCACTTCTGGGAATACATCTGAAGAAACCTGAAACACTGATTCAAAAAAATGCATGCACCACTATGTTCCTTGCAGCATTATTTACAATAGCAAAAATTTGGAAGCAGCCTATGTGCCTATCAATAGATGAGTGGATAAAAAGTGTTGGTGCATTTAAACAATGGAATACTACTTGACCATAAAAAAAGGAAAGCTTAGCTTTTGAATAGACCTGAAGAGTAGTATGCGAAATGAAATAAACCAGTCTGAGAAAGGACAAGTACAATATTATCTTACATGTGGAATCTACTGAACAAAAGAAACTAACAAAGTGGAGACAGACTCATGGATACGGAGAATAGACTGACAGCTATCAAAAAGAGGGGGTTGGGGGATGGGTAAGAAGAGTGGTATCAGCAAAGAAAAGAAGAAGGACTCAGGGACACAGACCACACTATGGTGATTGCCAGAGGGTAAGGAGGGTGGGGGAGGTGGAAAAGGGTGAAATGGTGATGGAAGGAGGCTTGACTTGGGGTGCTGAGCACACAATACAAAATAGAACTGTATACCTGAAACCTATATAATTTTATCAACTGATATCACCCCAATAAATTTAAAAAATTAAAAAATGGGTATAAACTCAATGTTAAACCTATCGAATTGCCTTTCTGATGTTTTTTCTCACCCATTTAATCTATTTTTCTCCATATTTTCCACACTTAGTAATTCTTTGACTCTATTCTGAGTTGCTTTTTATTTGTTCATTCGTTTGGTTCCTATTTTTCATAGGAAGCTATTTTTTGATGTCTGGCAGTGGCCATTTATATTTAAGAAAGAAGCACTTCACGTCTGTGCGAACATTCATGTGTAATAGGAGTCAACCACCACCGTTTTAATTGGGACTTCCCAAATGTTAATATCTCTAGGTCCTTTATCACTGCAGAGAGTGAGCTTCCTTGCATGAATTTTCAGGGCTATAAGCCTGATTTCTGTTGTCCCAGAGTTGATTTCAAGTAGAGGGCTTGTGGGACCCCTGCCATAAAATTTGTAGAATATCACTTAATCCCCTTGTCTATAGTCTGGCACCTCAGCTTTGTCCTACTCTGTAATGGTCCCTGAGTTTAGAGTCTTTACTGTGGAATTTCTTTAGGCAATATATCTTGCAACTTTTCTATGCCTGAGCAGAGGATGAGGCCAAGACTCTCAGTTCTAAGCAGACTGAGCCAATTCCTCTGCATATAGGCTCCTGCCTTTACTCAAACCTTTCTTCTGTTTGTTTTTCCTCTCTGTAATCACTAGGTCTGATCTCTTCTCTGCTAATCCATCGCAGTGTCTCCAGGCTTCCTGTTTCTTATATTGCAGTTTAGAATTACAGATGCTTCCTGCTTTGGTCAAGCATAGCATGTCTGTGATTGCTCCGCTTTTTTTAAAGATTCTATTTATTTATTTTTATTTTTAGAGTGAGGGGAAGGGAGAGAGAAATAGAGGGAGAGAACATAAATGTGTGGTTGCCTCTCATAAGCCCCCAACTCGGGACCTGACTCGCAACCCAGGCATGTGTCCTTACTAGGATTCGAACTGGTGACCCTTTGGTTCGCAGGCCAGCGCTCAATCCACTGAGCCACACCAGCCAGGGTTCCCTAATTCTTTTTGATATATCTTTATCTTGCTGTGCTAAAACCAGAAGTCAGAAATGTATACATTTTATTATGCATTTGTTCATATTGGCTGGTTTTGGCTCAGTGGATTGAGCGTCGGCCTGCGAGCTAAGTGTCGCTGGTTCGATCTTCCAGTCAGGGCACATCAGAGAAGGAAAACTCTGATTCCAAAAAACCTCCGCTGCCTTGCGGCATACCTCTTCAGGGGAAAGGCTAAGGGAGTAAACCCCGACAGAAAATCCGGAGCCGGAGTCCCTAAGGCGGTTTGACGTTGTAGTCAACACCGGCAACTCCTGCGGCGCACCTGAAGCCAAGCTGTATTGATTCCGTCTTTCCCTTGGACCCTTCAGCTGCGAAGAGAGGGGGGGTCTGCTGCATGGGCAACAGCAGACCCTCCATATTACCCTGCCCAGGCTCTGTAGCTTCAGCTTCACTGGAGAGGACACTCCAGCGTCATCGCAAGATGTCGATTCAACACGGGAGGAGACAGATACCGTGTCACTCCCGAGTCGGACTGCACAGCCATTCTCGGCGGTGCAGATAGACTCTTAAGAAGCTTCACCATCGTCTCTCGAGACGGACGGCTGCCGACGATGTTCATATTGGTCATAGTAGTCTCTGTATATGAAAAGAATTCCATAAATGTGTATCTATGATAACATATATAAGTGTTTAGTAGAAATAATTAAATTAAATAAAATATTGTACCAAGTGTGTTAGGCAGAAGGGAACAACTTTCTTATAAGTCAGAAATAATAAATAAAAACTTAAGTTTTTAATAATAATAAATTTTAGTAATAATAAATACCATCTGAAGTTATGGTAAGTTCTATAAAGAAAACCATAGCGGATAAGGGCATAGTAACAGATTAGAAGTATATTTTAAGTAAGTTCAAGGAAGTGTTTTTCTGTTACTTAACATTTCCTTTTTTGAATAGAATCTCTTAGCACAAGGATCACATGAATCATTCAAACATTCACTTAGAAATAAAAACGATAAGTGCTTAGTAGGGGCTATAATTACTTTATAAGAAGTATGTCTGTCTTTTTGTTTTTCCGGCCTTTGGAGAATTGGAAAAATAAAACTATTTAATGAATGTATGGTTTAAATACCCTTTTGAAATCTAAGTTGCTATTGAAAAAGATGTATAATGGAGTTATATTCTTTTGTTTATAGAGCTGTAAGAGAGAGAGAGAAAGAAACCCGAGGCTAACAGAAATAGATTGCATCTCACTTATGGGGCATAGATTAAAATAATGTATTTTATTGTGGATCTCCCTTCAGAATTCAAACTAAATATCATTTACTTTTTCCATTTAAGTAATAGCCTCAGGGCTTTAAAAAATCATTATTAGAAGATAACCTAATATATCATTGATATAGTTTCTTCCTATCACAGTATCATTGATTGACAAAGCATCATTTTAACAACATCACCTTTTATAATCTTGAAATTATAAAATTAAAAAAAGGCTCCTGAAGTGCAATTTTTCCAGTAAAATAATTCTGGAACATTCTCTATTGTCCTGCTTTGTTTTATTGAAAGAGAGATAATTTCTAAACTTTCCTGTGCATTGCTTCAAAAATGATGATTTGGTCTATTAAAATTAATAATTTATTATCTTTTGAATATTTTGCAGATATGTATTATATAATAGTTGTTTAATTTAAAAATTGTAGAATGCCAGTACTCTACTAAAATCACTAAACAAATATTTAAAGTATTTTAACCTTATTTTTAATACCTGTTATTAAAGAACTGTATTTGACATCTAGGACTGTTTTTAAAGTTTTAAAGCTTTTTTCTTATCTTTTGCTACTATAATCAATGACATATATTTATGATGTTTTGCATATATAAATCTATAGGGACTAGCCCGAGGAGTGGAATTGCTGAATACAAAAGTTCAGCCTTTTGTAATTAAATCCCTTGGTTTCATAATTGAATATATAAAACTAAGTACCCAATGAAATTGTCTTTCCTTCCATGGTCCTGCCTCTCCACCCAGCCTCCTTTCCACAGTTGGAAGTAAGTGGTTACTGTATCTTGTGTATCCAGAGCAATCTACAGGTGAATGCAATCCCTATCTCAGAACCTTTGATGGGATCAGATGGCTCCTAGACTGATCGTGGTGATCACTCCATTAGCTATATAAACGTTGAAAAACTATGCTGTACACCTGAAACTAATGTTATGGGGTATATTAACTATATTTTAATAAAAACACAAAAGATAAATTTTTATCTTCAAGAGGTTTACAATCTACTTAAGAATATTAACAAGACAATGTGGTTCAGTCATAAAAATAAAAATATATGTCATAGACAGGTATAATACTATTAGTCCTTTGAGCTATTTGGAAATGTTCAGAATTTCTGTTTTAGTTAGTTTGCTTTGTTTTTTATTATAGGAAATTTCAAACACCCATAAAAGTAAAATGGTGCCATGAACCTCCACGTACCAGTACTTGGTTTCAAAAAACATCAACTTTATATCACTTAAAATTTTTGTCCTTTCTCTTCTTCTTTCCTAAAATTTTTTGAAGAAAATCTTGACATTGTGTAATTTCACACATAAATGCTTTGTTATGTGTATCTTATAAAAACTTTCAAAACATAATTATAATAGCATTATTAAATGAACAATATTGACAGCAATTCTTTAATAACATCTAAGAAGTAGTATTCGTTGAGTTACCTTCAATTGTATAGCATTTATTTTAGCCATACAAACAGCGAATGAAGTATATAAGAAATAAGACTGTTAATTTTAACCTTGCATAAAAATAATGAGAAAATTATGGGCACTAGTTTACTTGGCCTTTATTTTCGAAATCAAACTGTCATCCTAAAGAGATCACACCTCTAAATTGTCCATACAATTTCCAAATGGAATGGCTGTGTTTACTCTGATTTCAACTTAGAAGGTCAGCAAGTACATAAACTTCTTGCTTCGTGACGGCAATGTGATGCCACGCAGGTTTTCAGGGAAGAGATGTAATTAGTGTCAGGAGCATTAAGTCACTGGAGGTAACTGTAATCATTTTTAAGGACATCAGGATAGAGAAATCTCACAGATCAAAACAAAAATTTAACAGATATGTGATGTACGTTGGTCCTTGTTATTCGGCAATCAAATTTCAGTGGAAAGAAAGAGAAGACAAACACAAATCACATTACAAATCTAAAAGACATATTTCACTTTTAAAATAAATGTTTACGTACCTAAATATGTACATATTTAATGTAAATAACAAATTATATATTAGACTTTGAATGTTGGTATATATTTTTAAAGTTTTCTTAGTATATTTGTAAAACCATAGTACACATTTTAATTTTTATTATTCTTACAGTGAGAGATGTGGAACATGCTGAAAAATATCCAAAACCTTGTAAACTTTTTATTAACTTTTATTTTTTTACTTAAAAATATAATTTCTTGGTGGAGTATAAGATTAAAGACCCATATAGATGATCATTTTCTAATTATAGATATGTAAATATATATCTAGTTAATTCGAACACCAAAAACTGACTAGTGAACAACAAGGGAACAGTTAGAATTATTGTTATAATTCTAAGATGCTTATAATTTATATAGGTATTTTCTTGCATTTTCATTAGGCCATAAATCCTATATAAATAAATATCAGCTATAAAAGTCAAGTGAGATTCAAAGGTAAAATTGCAAGCTGTTACCAACCCCACACAGCTTGAATGTAGACACATATAGCTCATATGTTGCTTGTATATTATAAATGTTGACTTGTGTATACTGTGTTCACATAGAAAACACAAATATGAGAAATTATGTTATCATATCTAGTCTAATTTCTCATTTACTTCTTGTTATGAAACCTCTATAGAATAAAGGGAATTCTTATTAGGTTTGTGGATCACAGAAAAAGAGTCTAGGACATAATGAAGTGTTAGGATATGGAGGGTCATAAACAATAGTGGAGTGTTTATTATTTATAAAGATAAAAACCATAGAACATTTCTAACTATTTAATCTAAAAAAACTAATATTGTGTATACAGATTTTCCTTCATAGGAAGAAAACCCACACATATTTTAAGCAATTTTAGCATGAGGAAGAGAATCTACTTAAGTATACAAATAACAGTTTCAACCAACATAAAAAAACTGAATTTTATAATTTTAATATATGACATGAAAATAAAGATATAAATAGCATTGAGGAAGAAAAATTATTGTAAAAGATTTCCTTCTAATCCACATTCCCATTCCCTTTATTAAATGTATAGTTCTCTTTACTCCTTGTACTCCTATCACTTAAAAATTTAAGTTTTGCTTTTGCTTTATCAATTGGGTATGTTTATAAATTTAATTAATAAAAGTTAAGCTTTATTTCTGTATTCATCTATTTTAAAGTTGTCTTTGACTTCACATGATAAATTACGAGGAATTTAGTGTGTATTAATTTTCTTCCAATCTCCCTCACATCTCAGATTGTGTCTGATACATTAGTACTTTAATAATTTCAGATATTGAAACATATATCAGCTATAATTGTCTTCAATTTTTTTATAGTAGATTCATCCTGAAAATGGATTTTAATAAATACCATGTGTAGTATTATGATTATGTAGTTACTATGGCTAGGTGTTGTGGTTAGGCTTCTGCAGAAATTAAGTATAATTTTTTTTACCTCTAACGAAACTTTGCTGTCTGAGGAGTATATGCATACATGTAAAACAATAGACTCTATTTTAAAAAAAATAATTTTTATTTTTCAATTACAGTTTACATATATTAGTTTCAAGTATACAATCCAATGATTAGACATTTATATAACTTACAAAGTGATCACCTTGCTAAATCTAGTACCCATCGACACCAACATAGTTATTACAATATCATTGACTATATTTGTTATGCTGTATTTTACATCCATGACTACTCTGTAACTACCAATTAGTACTTCTTAATACCTTCACCTTTTTCACCCAATCTCCAAAACCCAACTCTCTGGCTACTGTCAAAGTGTTCTCTGTATCTATGAATCTGTTTCTGTTCTCCTTCTTCATTTATTTTGTTTTTTTACATTCCACCTAAAGTGAAATCATCTGACATTTGTTTTTCTCTGACTTATTTTATCCAACACAATACCCTCTAGGTTCACCCATGTTGTTGCAGATGGCAAAATTTTATTCTTTTTTATGACTGAGTCATATTCCATTGTTTATATGTACCATTTCTTCTTTATTCATTCATCTATTGATGAACACTCAGGTTGTTTCCATATATTGGCTACTATAACTAATGCTGCAATAAAAATATGAATATGTATGTCTTTTTGATTTAGTGTTTCTTTAAATAAATATTCAGAAGTGGACTTGCTGGGTCCTACTTTGTCTCTTGTTTATAGCTTTTGTTTTAAAGTCTTTTTTGTCTGTTATAAGTATTGCCACCCCAGCTTTCTTTTTTTTTTTATTATTTCATTTCCATTTTCATGGAATATCTTTATTCATCCTTTTACTTGCAATCGGTCTGTCTTTCAATCTGAAGTCTGTCTCTTGTAGACAGCATATTTAAGGGTCTTGTTTTGTTACCCATTCAGCCACTGTGTATCTTTTGATTGGAGCATGTAATCAATTTGCATTTAAAGTAATTGTTGATAGATATGTATTTATTTACATTTTATTGTTCATATTTTTAATCTCTTTCTTCTTCTTAAAGACGACCCTTTAACATTCTTTTCATGTTGCTTTGGTGGTGATAAACTAGTTTTTTCTTGTCTGGGAAGCTGTTTATCAATTCTAAACGATAGTTTTGCTGAGTAGAGTAATCTTAATTGTAGGTCCTTGGTTGTCATCACTTTGAAAATTTCACACCAATCTCTTAGGGTCTGCAAAGTTTCTGTTGAGAAATTAGCTCTCAGTCTTATTAGAACTGGGCTTTATTTTCTTAAATTAATCTCTTGCTTAGTACCATGCCATAATTTCATTTCTTGTTTGAACAAGGACTTTAAAAACAATGTTCTGTTTTATCATGAATTTTCAATTGCATTCATGTTTATTCTTTGACAGAAAAAAATGTTTACTTTTTGTCATGTTACTAATCTACTCAGGTACCCAGAGACTTATCCTTGCATTTCTCAGGACTGAACATTTTGGTAGCAAGATAGTTTCTATTCTGTCATATAACAATGATGATTTCTAACCTATACTTTGATTTTGGCTTTATACACATAAAAACACTCACATGTATAAATAATGGCCCACAACAGTTTCTGCAGTTTGCCTTCCCATTGGAACACTGTGGTCAGTGCATGGTCAATTTCCATGGCCATTAACCATTTTTCCCATTAGGCCTCCTACTTACTAGTCCTAACCCTTGTAGCTCTATTTGTGCATCTCCTATAAACTAATACTCCATGAACTATCATCTGTCAACACTGTGCTATTTTCTCTAAAATCCTTGAATTGTAACTGCTTATCTGTGAAATGAGTGAAGAGAGGAGACTGGCTAGAGGCCAAATAATGCCAATATTCCATATTAGATGCATTAATATAAATATTAAGATATTACCTGTGAGTTCTCTCAAACAGCCTACAGTAATTTTTATACAGATTTGGGAGGGAGTATACTTATGTTGCTACCTTGCAAATAACTGTAAAAGCATTAAAATGATAGTTGATATTTTTATAAATTAATGAATATTTATTAAATTTTTTTATTCTTCTCAACTTTTTTATCCATTAAAGATGAATCAGATTCTTATTTCAATTGATGATTAAATGTTCATAAGTCTGACCTGGAAATGATCAAATGAGCTGTTCAGAAATTCTTATCAATATTATGGTTTATTTTCATTAGTCAATACACTGTGAATGGGTGTAGCTCAGTTACTTTGGGTGTTCCTCTACATTTTAAGAGGCTTAAAGTCATCAGCATCATACTTACTTTTCACAAATAGTAGTTCCCTGTCATTGTTAATCATTTATTAATCTTTGGATTTTTTTCCTCCCAAATCCTCCTTGCATTGTAAAATGGAATTTCTAATAACGAGCATATACCAGAGGCCCATAAAACAACACTGTTGATTTCTATATTTTTAATACTACATTTTACTTTTATTTGGAAATTCATTTTTTAAAGTTAAAAAATTGCAAGATACAATTTTTTCTCTTCTCCTTAGCTAAATCGGAAATACATACTTAATAATACTATAACGAGTACATTTCAGTAAGAATTCAGCATTGTTTGCTCCTTATGGCAAAGAAAGAGAATTTTTAAATTGAAAAAGGAAACCTCCCTGGCAACGGAAGCCCAGATGGCTAGAAATATATAGTTGGTCTAAATACTATGCCTGACTTGAGCATCATTATAAGCTCAAAAATTTAACCAAGCCCATTTTAATCACTTTCAATTCATTCAAGAATCTTTGGTTCCAAGAAACAGATGAAATATTGAAGGGTACATAAGTGTTGTGAAAATGAAGTATAACAGTGCATTTGGGAGATAGGGGCTGAGATACTGAGGGCAGATGATGACTGTAATCCTTATTCTCTCCCTGGGCCTCAAGCTCTCTGCTTCATCCTTCCTTCCGCGTATTTGCTGCAGCCTCCTGGAAGAAGAAGGGGCTTCCTCTGCTTATATTAGATTCTTCTCTCTGCAATAACTGAAACTGTGATGTAATATTGATTATCATAACACAACGCTGTATGATCACATATCCACTCCCACTCCAAGCAACTGATAAAAAAAAAAAAAAAAGAGGCAAGACATATTCAAACAGCTGAAGAATAATTCATACATAAGAGGCTGCTTGCAGACAGGTTTTCGAAACTTGACCACCACTCTAATCTGCTGTTTTGATCTATATCTTAGCAGTATAGTAGTTATTCACAAATAATGTTTTCTTTAATAAAAAGAGCATGGGATCTTAAAGATCTTGTTTAATTTCACTGTTGATGATTTAAATTTTAGTAATAATAGCAATTATCAGTAAATGGCACTTAACAGAAAATTATTAAAACTGTGAGACAACTACTTTGTAAATTAATATCAAATGACAAAAAATAAGGTGCTGTTTGATTTTGGACTGCTGTAACAAAATACCCTAGACTGGGTAGCTTATAAATAAAAGAAATTTAGTTCCCAGAGTTCTGGAAACTGGGAGTCTGCAGTCAGGGTAAGAGCATGGTCGGGATCTGTGACGTCTCACACTGAATTGCAGACTTGTCAACTTTTCATTTTATCCTCAGATGACAGAGAACGGAAAGAGGAAGCAAGCCGTCTAGTGACACTTACAAGGGCACTAATCCTATTCACGAAAACTCCATCCTTATGACCTCATTAATCTTAATTGTTTCCCAAGGGTTCCACTTCCTGAAACCATCACATTGGGTAATAAGGTTTTGACATATTAATTTGGGAGTCGGGGAGATACAAACGTTCACTCCGTAATAGGTACTGAGCTATCTATACTTAGTCGCTGAAATTATGTCAGCCATATAAAAATAGACCTTTATAATGTTATTTGGTATTTTTATTATATTTTACATATTCCTTATAAAGTTTAAAACACAATATTTAAAAGTTTTAAAATGAGCAGACTATCTTATGAAAAATATGTAAATTCTTATTTATGGTACTACAAAAAAAACCTCTAGGTTTTCATTTATTATTTTAGGGGGGAAATGCCACTTTAATGAAAGAAGAATTGCAAGGAAATAAAGATTTCACTAGTTTTAATTTTTAATATGGAGGCAGAACAAACAGACATTTTATCTTCTGATATTCTTATAAAGGTTTTATTGTTTGAAAAAAAATTACAATAGTATGTATCAGCTTTTATTGTCCTACAAAATTTATTATTTTTTCATAAATGATCAGAGATCCATCCCATTTCTTTAATATGTACCATTAATATAGCTGAGGAAAAATTAACAATAGTTGCCTAGATGATTTAAATATTTCTCAGTGTAAATACAATATGAAGAACCTGCATTGTTTTACATTAAAAGAAAACTGTATCAGTTTTCTGTTGTGCACATTTTAGAGCATTATCTTCAAAGTGTTTTCTATGTATTGTGTTAGCTATTTTCCATTGTACATCTTTCTTCTATGATATCTTCTCAAGATCATTTTCATCTGAGCAGATTTTGGTTTCAGCACCAATTCATCTTTTATTACTATTGTTCCGTAACAAGAAGTTCTTTAGCTCTATGAGAAACTCTTCCAAATGAAAGCAGGGCCAGGTTAGAGTATATACAGGGTTCCATTCTGGAGAGTGATGGCATCCAGAGCTGCTTCCAGAAGGGTAAGCCAGGTGCCCGGAGACTTGTACCTGCATCTCTCAGGTCTCAGAATCTTAAGAGCAAGATAGTCTCTATTCTGTCATATAACAATAATGATTTCTAATCCATACTTTGATTTTGGATTTAATTTTTAAAAGAGAAAACTTATCTAAATAGTGGTAATTTGCATTAATTTGCATTTAATCAGGAATAAATGTGCTGTTCTTGATATTCTATAATGAAAAAGCAAGATAACTTATAGGTAAACTATTAAAATATTCTCTATAGCTATCTTGATAAAGGAGTAATTTTATTGTGTTTTCCTTTAGAAATAATTATTCTTTACTATTATAATCAATTTCTATGTGTATTTAATTGATTTGACTATGTTAAATGGAATGCATTTAAATTGATAAAATCTATAATTTCATGTGCAGCTTTTCAATAACGTGTCTACATTGTTAGTCAAAGTAATGAGATTAGAGATAAAGTCATTGCTTTTCATTCTTCTGGCTCTCCTTATCAACAACTTTTTATCTGTGACTGAATACTGACATTTTGGTCATGTGTGATATCAAGATAAAAAGCACAGTTGTGCTGCTGCTGGTACATAAATATCAGAAGATTGATGTTGTATATCTGAATATCATTATATATCTCATTGAATAATTCTATCAGGAAGTGTATCTAAGATTTAATTGCAATTTATGTTGCTAAATTATTTCCCAAAAGATTTGAGTCGTTCACAAACCCACCAAGAATAGATAATCATTTTTATTAACTCCTTGCTAGCATTCACGTTATTATGTTTTTATAACCTTTTCCACTTAAAAAGTTTTTCATTGCTGTTTTAACTTGCTTTTCTTTTGATAACAGTGAGATAGACTGTCTTTTGACAAGTATATTGATGATGTACATTTCTTCTTCTATGAAAGTCCTGTTTGTATTCTTGCTTAATTTTTTATTAGTTTTCTGTTTTCATATAAACGTATAGGTAATTATTGCCACTCACTTATTTATATACAGAGGTTTTGCAACTATTTTCCCAGCTTATCATTGTTCTGTTTTTGCCATTTAAACAATAAGCTTTATATAACATTTTTATTTTTCCTTTATGGATTTCTTCCTGTTTGACTTAAAAAGATTTCTTCTAATTCAAGTTAACTTTTCTTTTCTTTTCTTTTTTTTTTTTTTTTGCTTTTACATTTAAATATAAAAATACCATCCAGTTTTACAAATGAAAACATAGAGATTCAAAAAGTTCAACATATTGGTTGAGTAACTATAGCTCTTTTCAATTTCTAAACACCTTTACTGTCATGTATGGCATCTGCTCTATTGAACATCTGTTATCAGGTGCCCGGCAACCTTTTGCCCATCTTGCTATTTAAAGACCCTAAATATGTTTTTAGCAAACCACACTTCTCAACAATGTACTGTTTGATCTTGCTTCAAAGTCCAAGTTGATCCTGACTGGATAAGCTCATCACGTCTCATTCTCGCCCAATTAGAGCCAGTGGGTCTCTATGGGACACTGGGGTAGAAGTGGGGAGAGGGAATAGCAAAACAAAAACAAAAAACAAGCAAAAAAAAAAAACCCTTTCACTTTTCCTCTTGATTTGGTGGTACTAAGATGTAAAACTTAGGCTACTTGCAGCCATCTTGCTACAATAATTAAAGCCAGCTAAAGATGGAACTAATGTCTAAAGGGAACGAAGTTCAGACGTAGATACTGTGGTATGTGAAGCGCGAATCCCTACCTGACGCTAGCCCTGTCAATGGGACTTTCATTCAAAGAACCAAACAGCTCCTGTTCACACTGCGCCGTATTCAGATGGGTCCTCTCCCGTCCTGTGCACATCATGAGTCATCAAATACGTTCCCTAATTATGAAATGTGAGCTGTGGAGTGGGGAGGAGAATCTTTTACCTTCTGAGCTTCTTTAATCTAAGTATTATTATATTTAATACATAATTTAAAAGCTTGCCTTTTACTCTCAAAATACCTTTTTCTTTCATAAAAATAGAGTATTTTCTAAGAGAAGTTTTGGGTTCAAAGCAAAATTAGACAGGAGATACAGAGATTTCCTTTATTTCTGCAGTCCCTACATATGCAAAGTCTCCCCCATTATCAACACCTCACACCGGAGTGGTATATTCGTTATAACTGATCACCCTATATGGACACATCATTATCACCCGGATTCTATAGTTTATACTAATGTTCACTCTTGGTTTTGTGCGTATTATTGGTTTAAACAAATATGTAATGGCACATGTCTCCTATTATAGTGTCATATAGAGTTGTTTCACTGCCTTAAAATCCTGTATGCTCCTAGTCACCCCACCCTTTCTCCTCTAACTCCTGCCAACCGCTAATCTTTTCACCACCTCCATCATTTTGCCTTTCCAGAATGTTGTATAGTCGGAACCATACGGTATGTAGCCTTTTCACCTTGGCTTCTTGCACAGAGTCATATGCATTTAAGTTCCCTCCATATCTCTTCACGGCTTAACGGCTTATTTCTTTTTAGTGCTGAATAATATTCCACTGCCAGGATGGACCACAATCTGTATATGCATTCACCTGCTGAGACACAGCCTGGTTAGGAGGGACTTTTGATGTGTGAATCACGTTGACTCCATAGCTAAGGCTCTACTACTGCTGTTCTTTCTCCTGTGAAGTTGAGGACATGGAGAAGTGAGTGACAAGGAACACATTCCAGTGTCAGGTCACCAGCTTCTAGGCGTCAAAGTCTGCGGTGTAGCTGCAGCAACAGCAGCAGCAGCGTCATTGTGGTGACATGGTCACTGGGATGGGTCCTCTGTAGCTATAGTGGTGGCCCTTGATGTCCACTCCACCAGCCCTCCCAACGATCTTCCAAACCCTTAATTTTAGTCCTTAAATCCCTTCCTGCTTAAAATACCTAAAGTGGTTCACTTATCACGGTCTCACTGTATCGTGGATCTTTAAAAATATTATATTTAATTATTTATCACAGATTTTTCGCTATATCGTGGGATTTTGCGGTCCTGTACAGTAAATACTAAAATAAATGTAAGGTTTCTACTTCGCGGATTTTCACGTATCACGGGGGTGTCTTCAACTTAATACCCGCGATAAGTGAGGGATCACTGTATTACTAAACCAAATAATTTCCCTAATTTAGTTTGGAGATTTTTTTTTTTCAGTTTCTTCTTCTTTTTTTCATGGTTACCCTATTACAGCTGTCCCAATGTTTCTCCCTTTGCCCTCCTCCGCCCAGCCTGCCCCCACTCCCCCAGTCAATTGCCACCCCATTGTCCATGTCCATGGGTCATTCATACATGTTTTTTCCTAGTCCTTTCCCCTTCTTCTCCCTCCCTTCTGGCCACTGTCATTATATTCCATGCTTTGAAATACTTCAAAAGGGATAATAGCTACTCTGTAGACATGGTACCTTCAATACTATCCAGAACTTTCTCTGTTTCGGCTACATAATTAGAGGACTTTTTTCCCTATTTTGTATCCTACTTAAATTATTTTTAACATCACCACACATCAGATATATTTCAGCATAGTCTTTAGTTTTTAACAGCCAAGCATGGTAGGGAGAAAAAAAAAGTGTTATTTTTAACAACTGGCCCCCAATTTTTTATATACAAAGCATTCTCTAATTGGAAGGTGCCTGAGTGCACAACTTCAGTCACGAAATATGAGGCCCTGAGGTCATGGACTGAAAGGGACAGAGAAACATAGTTGAAACCGTGCTATATCAGAAGTTACAGGGATTGGAGATTAGGATAAGAACTAAGAGAGAGGTAGAAAATGGGGCTTCATAAAAGCAGAATTTTTTGATATTCACTTTTAAGTTGTTTTCTGCACTAGAGAAATATATTTTAGAAAGGGCATTGTATACATGGGCTGGCATGTTGCTCAATATATTCAAGCAAATTCAGCTGCAAGTGGTCATCGTTGATTTCTGATGATCACTAGAAGTATTATTATTACTATTATTATTATTATTGGAAGAGAAGGAACTTAGCTTACCCTTTTGCTTCAATCTTTTTACATTTTGGTATAAAACAATACCAAAAGAGTAGATGTTGGTGTTTTTTTCTTGGGTAAATGACATTAAAAAACGCACAATCTTGCCTGAGATTTCAGTAACTAAAAATTAAAACACCTTACCCACTACTTTTTTGTAAAGAAAGAAATGGGTCTTTATAACATTTTTTCCTTAAAGATTGTTCCTCGTTATGATCTCTTGATTACTTCTTTAAAGAATTAAAGAAGACAATGAAAGAAGAAATTTTGTTAGAAAACCTGGATTTCTCTGATATTTTAAAGCTATTTCAGGTTTTTTTCAAAAACTATTAGTGAAGATGTTAGAAATAATTGTAGGTTTCAATGTGTAGCAATAGAGTAAAAACATGATGACTATGCACTCTTCTACCCACTATTTTGCTAAAGAAAAAAACACCTGACATACAGACATTTTATGAAAAATTTTGGAGTAATCTAATTATAGGAATGTAAATTTTACTAAGATGGTAATATCCTTCAAACTAGGGATGATATGACAACCAAATTCTGATGCTTTCAGTCACTCTGCAGAGCACCTAGTCTTCTAATGTACGGTATTGACTAAACATATTTTAATTGTTTTTATCCTGCTAGCTACTTACTCTTTATCGAAGCTTTTATATGATCAACATGTGATGCCAACTTCTAGGAAACATAGTTGGATTACTGACCTTGGAGCCTTCCAACTGCAATGGATATATACTGTGACTTGAATAGAAAATTGTTTAAAAATGATAAGGTTTCAGAAGGAAATTGAGGTTGGGGATCAGAGTTGCCTAGGGAATTGTTATTCTAGGGGAAACCATCACAGATTTTTAAATTTTCTATCCAAGAAAAAGTATCAGAAACAAGAGAGAGGAAGGAAGGAATGAAGAAGGGAAGGAAGAAAGGAAGAAAGGAAGGAAGAAAGAAAGGAAGGGAAAAGAGACAGGGAAGAGGGAAAAAAATAAAAACCAGATGTGTGTAGGGTAAACCTTTGAAGGGAGGTTTGGGACAATCTAGGTGATATATTCTTGGAAAAAAAGGAACATGGCCATTTCAACCACTCATTCATCAGCATTGTTTACTGATGTCTTCACTTTAAGGATTTATTGGCAGCTAAGGAATCATATTTTAATAATAATGGGTCAACTAGCATGTGTTCTGATGTGTTGGAGGAAGTATGGCTAAAAGAAGCTCCTCTCTCTCTCTCTCTCTCTGTCTCTAATTGATCAACAAAAGCCTTTAAAAGACTATTAATATAAAATATCCTGACTTTTATTGAATGATGAGAGACTTTTTAGAAGTATAAAGACTTGTTTGAAGACAATCAAATATTTTCATACAGTTTTTGCTAAACATATTAATTTTATCCATGAAACTTACAGCAACTTTTTTCCCTTTAATTTCTCCCTTTTTAAAATATAGCAATGTTTTTCCTTCTTGGAGAAGTAAAATACAGGCTATGTCAAATCAAAAAATTAATTTGTAAACATTTATATTTGCATAAGTTTAACCTTAATAATTTTTGGAAGTGACAAAATTGTCAGAAACAGTTTGAGTTAATGACTGTTGTTCATGTCAAAAAAGTAGTACCAAAGAAGATTAAAAGGGACTGCTTTTGAAACATTTATTACCAGTGCCCTCCTTTTTTTTGCAAATGAAAGCATTTAAAGCATAAATACATATTATGACATATATAGTAATGAATGCATTGAAGTATATCATTCATTTATATTCCTATTTTTAAGGTTAACATAAAAAGACACAGTACATACAACTCAGATGCTTCTCAGCTATAGCAATCTCTGTTATTTGAAGTCTTTTAAGATAATTTTTAGTAGACATTTGGCTAATATTTGAAATAAAATTTATGTTTTAATCAGTTAACATATGACTACAGTCACACACCCAATAGTAAAGTCATAATGCAATGCATTGCTCACATGTTTATGGCAATACTGGTGTAAACCAATCTACTGTGCTGCCAGTCATATGAAAGACTAGCGCATAAAATTGCAAAAGTTGTCCACACCATCTAGGTGTGTTAAGTGTACTCTGCAGTGTTTGCACAATGACAAAATCATCTAACTACACATTTCTCAGAACATATCCCTGTCACATGACTGTCAGTAATTTTTTTTTCTCATAAAATTTTCTATTGAATATACTCGTATGCTTCTTAAAAATCTCTAAAGGGTTATGCAGGGACAGAAAGATTAGAAAACTGATCAAGAAGATCCTAGTTTACAATAAGAGAAACCCATTTTATTTCACTAACTATATTGTAAAATTTATCTAATTTTATTAACAACTTGTTGCTCAATCTCAAAATGATCTTTTTAATAAAGTTGATATGTAAAATGAAATGTAACATTCTGTTTGAGTCTTGGGTAACCTAAGATTAATGGTTATTTGAGAGTTTTTGTTTATGATTAAAAAGTCTCTACCCACTCCAGAGAGTAATATCTGAATAGTTCCCTTCTGTGGTTCAAGAAGGTGAGTCTTGCAGGTTACCTGCCGCGCTTGTAGGAATGACTGCAGGTCACCCTAGTTCATGGAGTGTGTTTGTAATGGTAACCTTCGCAGTGGCATTCTGTTTTTTGCAGAACTACCATAGTGTGCATACATAGAATTACAAAAAGTAATTAGGTTTTGTAGAAAAATAAACAAAAATTAGTAAATTGCTTATTAGACTTAACAATACTATTTTGTGAACAAAAAAGAAAGAATAACATAGAATACTTACCTCATTATAGTCATGTATGAAGTCTCCTCATTTCTGTTGGGCTAGTGTAGATTGTTTAAATTCTTCAAAATAGCAGAAAGTTAGGTCATAATGTGGATAAGCAAACAGAAATATATTTGCATTATGACTTTATATAACCTTTATATACCCTCATAAATATCATATTTGAAATATTTTTTTCTACAACTTACTTTGCTGTATGCCTAGATTTATTTTGATAAACAAATGGAAGGGGCTAAGTTTTCAAGTCTGTTAAAAGAATTCTAACTTTTAATTAACTATCAGAGTTGACTCCTAATTCTTTTCAATATTGCACCCAGTAAATTGCACTAGATTTCATGACAGAAATTGGAGCAGATGAGACCTTAGCTATGATTGGTTATTAAGGTTTTTAAAGTCACTTCCTGTGCCAGGGTAGGCCCCACTTCCCATCTTTCCTCCCCCAAACCACCACAGCTTTGCTTTCCTTGAGAATAATTTTCCTTGAATATTAGGGATTCTGAGTGCTCTATTGGATTTAAAATTTTCACATCTATACCTCAGGACTGATAGCCTTCTCTCCCATTCTTTTTAAGATTTGCATAGTTTATGAAACTTTGAAAGTAATAGTGTTTTTATACAGCTTGATGTTCCTCAACCAACTTGATAGTCAAAAAAGAAACATTAACCTGTAGAAGTTCATAGCATTTCCTATGAAAAACATGCTAGAAAATGGCTGGTGTCCTTCAAAGACTGTAACACCCAAATTTCAAGAATTTTTACACATGATTGCATTATATTTTTGCTCTACAGTCTTGTCGTCTCTCTCTTCCAAACTATAGGAGGCTCTAACATCTGTCACTTAAGCTGTATCACATTCTGAAGTACACATTTTATTTATTTACTTGTGTTGGTGTTTATTTTTTATTGGAGTACATGTCTTAAAATCAAGTCATTATCTGCTTATGCTAAAAAGATCATTTAATTCTGAGCTTTAAAAATAATATCTTGTACTGAAAATTTTTAGACATTCATATTTCTGAGAAGATTTATGAAAGCTATAATATCTGTGTTCTTTGCCAATATCAATTAATAGTAACTTTTAGCAATGTGTTTCAAGGGAAGACAATGCCTTATATAGGAAGGCCACAAGCCTCAAATGTAGGGAAGATATTCTGATGTGCATTATAAAATCAAATAGTTATTCAATTATAGTAGTTTCACATCTATATGATATTTCATAAGATCATGACATTTAACATCCATTGACTTATATCTCATTTATGTTTGAAAATTCGTATTAAAAAGTAACACAAATTAAAAGCTTTCACCATTAGAAAGTTAAGACTTAAGTATATGAAAACAATTTGAAAAAGTCCTCTAATTCCAGACATATAAAAATAAAACGATGTTTTATTCTGAGTAGTGAAGTGTTAACTATATAAAATCTATAAAGAATGGCATTCACACACATACATATATACATCATCATAAAAATAGGTCTACCTGCTTTACTCACGTTTGAAGTGAGTGCTTTTAACTGGGGTCTCTGATTGAATTTACCTAGTAATCTATCTGGTACTCAGCCTGATATTTTAGCTTTCTATTAGAAAAAATAAATCAAGGATTTAAAAATAAATATATACTAATATTTTTTTCTGAAGTATTTGCTCAAAAAGTTAAAACCTTATAAAAATGACATAGTAGGTCAAACTATTAGTTGAAAGATGCAAATACTTTTAACAAATTAAATATCTATGTCCTTGTCCTGCCACTTAAGGTTCAATATTCTGTGAAGCATCTACCAATCTTAACAATCAGGGCAGTAGACTTGATGACTCCTTTAAAGTTTTATTGAGACCTATGGAAAGTCCTTCTTCATAAGGTGGTTGCAGATAAGAACTGTTATCCATGTCTGTTCTTCACTAAAAGGAGAAAGATCAGAGTTTGAATGGCGCTAATGAAGCTCCTTGCTGTGTGACACAGAGAGAGAAACTTGAGGAGGTTGATGTGAATGAATCTCTAAAATGGAATAACCACTTTGTCAAGCTGAATGCACTGTTCTTATAGCAGGTAGCACCCACAGGGACCATTTCTGCCTTTTCTTCTTCTGTTTGAAGGCAGCACTTCTAACAGACAAGCATAATGTATGGTAATGTATTTTAATAATTTTTAAAACGACATCAGTCTTCACTTTAAGAGATATAACCCTCTCCCGATCACCACAACCGTGTTTGTCCGAGTTTTCTTTATTCCTGCTTTTATCTGATTAGGGAAAACAGTGCAAATCCATTTTTTCCCTTACTTGGAGGAAAGCACTGAATTTATCTATGTCTCGTTCAAAGATTAGGCAAAGTCATTTCCTGGAAGTTACCTTAGAAGTAAAAAAACAAAAACAGAAACTGTGTAGTACATTTGTGGCTCTGCTTTGTGTTATGCCTGCTTTGCTGTTTCACATGTGACCTGCAATATTCCCTCAGCTGTAACACTGAGTTTTCCCCTGGGTCCGTGCCCTTTCCTGTCACCTGACTAGGTGCTGCATACTGCAATGCTGTATTGACCTTGGTCAAATTGATGGAATGATAATCACACCTTGGACTATCTGAAAAATGCCTTTTCTTTCCCCATTTATTTTCCACCACATCATTTATGTCTTGTTCATGCTCATGAGCTCTTAATATGACAATATACTTTGAATGATGTTTCTACTTGTGAAATTTTTGATATTTTTACTTTTGAAACTGAAATAATATGAAGTTTATTGTTTATATTTGGATATTTTGTGAAGACTTTCTTCAATATTGTAAGCTATCTCATTTGCCCAGTTTAATTGCTAATATTTTTTTCTGTAATTCTTCAAAATGACTTCCCTCTCTTTCTAGATCAGCTTCTTATTCTAATCCTTGTTAGTTAATAATTGTACCCTACCCAGAAAATCAAATTAGGCTTCTTCTACTCCATCACTTTCCCAGTATCTTGTCAGACACTAGTTCTTGTGGCTGTGATTCACATACATTTTTATTGTGGCTCATTCCTTGCATCTCTACAGTCTCCACTATAGGTCAGACCCACATCGTGTCTCATGCACATTATTCCAGGAGCCTTCGATCCCTCCAGCTTCAGCCCTTCTCCTCCAACCCTCCTTCTCTCTCCTGAGCATAATCTCTGCTCTCCACCCAGTAATGTCGCTTCCAAAGATCTTTCCTCTAAATCTCTTGGCGCTCTCCATCATCTACAGGCTTCAGTCCTAACTGGTCAGAATCACATATGAGATGCTCTGTGACCTGGAATTGGGCCAACATAAGATAGCTTCTCCTTCTACTTGGTGTTTCTTTACATGTCTCATGCTTTGTTACAAGAAAATTACTCGGAGTTCTCTCCTGTGACCACATTGTTTCAGGCTTTTGTGCCCTTTTTTCTTGTTTTCTTCTCTGCCTGTGCCACTCTTTTCTCCTCTTTCTATACCTGAAAAATCCCTATCTATCTTGTAGATCTCAAGTATCATGGTTTCCTGAAAAATTTCCCCTTTCTTTTCTGGGTTCACTGATTGTTCCTTCTTCTTGGCTCCCAATACATATTATTGCAAGTAATCATTTTTCATTTATTTCTAACTACTTCAGTCTTCGAATAAGAGCCTTGGAATGTATATATCCAAGACCAAATAGAGGGCCAAACACATAAGATAAAGTCAACAAATGGTTGTTGAACTGAAGCAAACTTAATTTTTCCATTCTGCTTAAAGCTTTCATCTAAAATATAGACACTGTTTTGAAAATATTCTCCAGTGTTTTAATGTACTTTTTAATAACTGAATAAATTAAGGATTATAATGATTTTTGAATTCACTTAGTATTATATTATACATACCCATGTCTGTGTATCATCTATCTACCTATCTGTCTTTCTATCTATATCTAAATTAGCCCAAGGTTTTAAAGGGCTTCTTTGACCTTCAACAGTCGATATTTGTGACACACACTGTACTGTTAAAAAAGTATAATAGATGAGTTTCCTGAGGGGGAAGAAATCATACTTAAAATTTAATTATAGGGTGCTACCCCTTCAAAAATAAGAATAACAGACTCAAAAGAATTCACATTCTCACTGAGGAATTCTTCTTACCTCCAATGTAATGGTCATGCAATTAGTTAAAATTCATTGGGATATTGTGGTGAAAAATTACATATCATGTATTTACTTTCATTAATAATATCATTATTTTTGTCAATATTATTAACAATTGAATTTATCAAGCTGGAAAAAGTTAGACAAAGACAGATTGACAGGTAATTCTTTATTGCCAATTAGTTTAGGAAGAAATGCAAATTTTCTTTTAATATATATCAAACGACACATTTTGTACTCTGTAGGATTACTTTAAAATGTTTTATGTAGTTAACTATCAGCAGCTTAGGTAATTCAAGTTTAATATAATTATAGAGCTAACAGTTTTAGTATTTTCTTTTTATACCACATAAATATTTTTGCACCACCTATAAAGATATACAACACTAGGGTAGAAATATGTATTTCTAGATATTGAAAAAATTATATTGCTACTTTAGGTAACATACTGAATTTTCAATTTCAACTAGGTCCTAGGCCAGCAAATATTAGAATTTAAACACTCTGAGTCTTGTTTTACTATATTCCCTGAAAATATTAATCAACTACTTCTCGTATGTAAATGACAGAAATCACTACTGAGCAAATTTGATGGCAATTTTTATTAAATTTGAATGTGTTCTACAAGTTATTACATTAATTACCAATAATATATTAAAATGTACTCTGATTAACATTGTGTACTACATCAATATGCTTTTGTGCTTTATTAATTACTGATTAAAAGTTAATGTTCATCATGTGTCTCCTCAAGATAGATCATTTTGCTATTCAGTGCCAAGTCACAAAAGCTAAATTACCAGCAGCATCTTTGTTTTACTTCTGATTTTAGCATACTCAAAGATCAAACTGATAATATATCAGATAAATAGAATAATACATTTTAATTTAATAAGCAAAGGGCCAGACACATTTCTCTATGGGGAGTAATAAGTCCTTGATTGAAAGCAAAAAGAGGTTGTAAGCTTTTGGGTAATAGTACAGAGCTTTTATATTCTGATTTGAATAACTGTACAGTATCCTTGCCTCTCTTAAAATATTTATTTCAAAATTTTTGTTTCTTTAACACACTTAACAGTTAACTTTTATTTAAATAGCATTTTAGGTGTACATTTGAACCACCTTGAGTTGATGATTATAGCCATCACTTTAGATCACGCTAGCATCATTTCCGAACATACTTTTGAATATACAACCTGAAAATATGAGTTTGAAATTCTCTAAATCTGAGACCTTTCTCTCACATAAATATGTGCGGTATTGGAAGCTAAGGAAAAGGAGATTTATGAAAGTCAAAACCACGAAGTGTGTAAACTCTCAGGTTGTATATACCAATCATGAATACAATGCAGCTGGCTATCCTTGTTAATGTTATTAGAAGTTTGAAATTAAATATACTTTTACAAATCCAATTTCACAGTCACTAAGCACACCTCTGATTATTTAACAACCCCCAGCCCTTAGTTTCTTTCTTTGTAGAGACAATGCCTGATCAGTTAAACAATGGCTAGCCCCCCATTTCCCTATTTATGAAAGGGCTGGAAGTTACAAAAACATTTTGCTCAGACTTGTGAAAATAAAATGGCCAGATGCAAAAATAATATATTACATTTCAAGACACTAAAAATTGACTTTTTAAAGCAGACACAAACTAAAATAAAACTGGTATGAGACTCTGCCTCAGTAAGTGATGTTGCCCAAAGTTTTCCAAATTGAAGATAGCAATTCAGTAGAGTCTTACATGCTGTAAGGTGCTTAAACTTTGATTTATGGTGAAGATATTCACTTATTTATTCATTAATTTATACCTTTATTTGTTAATTCAATATGTAATTACTGCCTATATTTTTGATCAAGGCATTTTGTTGGTCACTAGAGATACAGTCTTAACTATTCCAGGTTTCTGCCCTCCTAGAGCCTAAAGTCTACCTACTACATATGTAACATATGTGAGTATATATTTTTATGACTCTCTCTATTCTTAATTTATGTGGTAATCACAGTTCTATAAATATTAGACTTTTTAAAGAACTTTTTCACGCAGTTATTAAAGGTATACTCAATCACGTGTACTAAAATCACTCACGCAGTCATTTCTAAATTTTAGAAATTTGCTAGAAGTTAGTTAATTAAAACTTTATTTTAAGCTTGACATTTGATAGAATTTATTTTTTTCTAAGGTTAGTTTATTTCAGTATCACTCTTAGCTAGTTATATATAGTAACTAAAGTCCATGAGTTTTGTTTTTCCAAAATCATGACAAATGCCATTATTGTATTTAATAAACAGAAAGACATTACTACACATTATGCAAATTATTTTAATCAAACACTGTTCAGATCCTAGAATTAATAACAATATTTTATGTATATATTGAGAGGTTTAAATGTATTTTGAGGTAATCAAATTAATCTTTATTAATAATATGTCCAGCAATATGGTATTGTTTATAGAGGCAAGGCTGCCAGATGCCAGCTTCGCTAGAATGTAAAATTCAGGAAACTCAGCACTGATGATCACTGGAGGGATCTAGATGATTGAAGACTGAATGCGGTTGACTTTTGAGACTTAAATGAAATGTTGTAAGAATAATCTGAACTGCTCTCATGAATTGCTTCTTCTATGTTCTATCCTGTAATTTTTGTTCAAAGGAAAATTTTCAGACTAAAGTCAATCAAGTTCTTCAATAAAATAAGAAACTTAAAATTGCACATATTATTTTTGAAGTGGGGGGACAGGCATGTGCTGGTGGTGGGTTCTAAAGCAGAAATATAGCTACTTTTTAGTACAAGTCGTCATGTTACTTCCAGAAACTTTGGTGGAAAACCAACTTTGTAGACAACCTACTTTTTCTTTTTGCATATGAAATATTTGACTCAGAAAGTTGACCTTTAGAGAGCATTAGCTTTATGTCCAAAATTGAGCAAATGTGCATTAGGAAATGTTATGTCCTTTTTGTGTCATTTTGTCGTATTATCAAGTACTCACCATCTGTTTGTTCTTTAAGAAGAGCCATACAGGTATGCCTGTACTTATATTTTTCTCTGGAGAAGGTTGATATCTGTCGGTTTTCTTGCCTTTGGTTTCAGGAAGTTATTAAATAAATTTCCTTCCATTAAGGCTCATAAGCACATTTCATATTTGTTTAATTTTGTACTTCTCTATTTCAATCCACTTTTAATATTTTCTAAACTGTAGTCCTATATATATACTGTGAAGTATACTTCTTTTTTAAGATTTTATTTATTTATTTTTAGAGAGAAGGAAAGGTAGGGAGAAAGAGTGGGGAAGAAACGTCCATGTGTGGTTGCCTCTTGCTTGACCCCAACTGGGGACTTGGCCCACAACCCAGGCATGTGCCTTGAGTGGAAATTGAACCAGCGACCCTTTGGTTTGCAGGCCGGCACTCAATCCACTGACCCACACCAGCCAGGGCAATACTTTTTTAAATGAGAAGTTGTCTCTACTAATTATTGAGACCACAGACTCAAATCTATGCCTGTCAACTCCTTCCAGTTTTGTTTCCTCTAAGTGTGTGAGTGATAGGAGGGAAGCAAATAAATGGAGTTCACAATTATGATGGGTATTATACTTTTACAAAGAAAACAAATCTACCAGTGAATAAAAAGCAGGCAAGTTTTTGAAAGTGCTCTTTTTAAAAAAGTTACCTGTTGTAACATTTTGCAGAAGTGATTTGAAAACTGCTTATTCATTATCTCAGAGGCTGGACTTTATAACAAAAATGGAGTAAGAGCCTGAACATTATCCAGTGAGTTTTTCCATTCTGGGAATTATAGTCAAAAACCCCAGACCTGAATCCTTTTTGCAGCCATCACCTCAATCGCCTACATTTGTTCTAAATTACTTGAAACAGTAGTTTGTATTGACCATTCTAACTCATTCCCTTACTTTTGACTAAATTTGCTTTACTTTAGGGAGATAATAACCTCTTTTATTGTAAACTTATAAATTTTGTGTATGCCATTTCTTCTGTCCCACTGTGGCCATCTTAGTTTTCTAGGTTTTCATTTTCTTCCCTGGATATTTTTAGCACAAGCCTCTCTGTTTCCCTGTGTGTATGTTTATTCAGTTACTAGGTTAGTGTTCTTACACCCTGTACTGATGCTGTCCCCCTTTAAGACTCATTTCATCAATGACTATCTGATTGTGTCTACATCTCACTGAATATCTTTCCAAGTTCTGTTCCAATCAAATTTGGTTACATGGCCTCTCCTATTATTTTGGACCCTGTCTTCTTAGGCTGGTTTTTCCGCCTATTCCCTCATCATTTCCTTTCCAGTCCAAACTGCCACTTACATAAGTATTATCTTTAAAAGTGCAGATTAATCCTATGTTCTCTCAGACTTTCTGGACTAAAAAAATTGAGCTTTTAATGATAATAGTGATGGTTGTTTTCTGGTGGTGTGTGTGCATGTGTATTTTTATTCATAGTCTTTATAGATTCCAGTCCTCTAAACAAAAGTTAATATGCCTACTCTAAGTACATTTCAGATGTAAACCCCAAAGGCACAGAGAAAGCAGTTCTCTGTTAAGTCTTAGACTTGGTCCTAGTTGGCTGAGGCGGCTCCTGGTTGGAATTCCTCCCAGCACCCCCGTCATTGTTTCAGTGTTGTGTCTACAGTGACTTTTATTTCAACATTCCTGCCACTTCCGTTTCAAAGTTTATGGGCTCATTTCTTCTGTCCTTATTTTCCTATGTTAATCACAACATTCTTGAATATTTTACTATTAAGTATATTTTTGATTGGAATAAAACAGTTAAGGACATTGATTGTTCAATGAGTCTATATTAATACCATGTCTTTTACTATATTGTTTTATAATCAGGAATCAGTACTAATGCTGTACTAATGAAAAATAAATCTATTGCTTAACTTACTAAAGAACTTTTTAAAATCTTAAATATTTTGAATAGCATTTTAAATACAATGTAAAGGATTTCAATCCATTCTTAATGGTATTGTTTGGCTTAACTGAAGTGTTCAGTTAATATTATGAATTATATCTTCTATTTTAGTTACTGCACAGATAAGATACACTATTAATAATCCAACTTTTTAGGAGATTTGCTATGTAAGTTAGTAATAGAATTCCCACAAGAAATAGAATTTTTCACTAAGAAACATAACTTGTAATTTACATATATCCTATTATTACATTTCAGAGAAGGAAAACTCTGACTCCAAAAACCTCCGCTGCCTTGCAGCATACCTCTTTAGGGGAAAGGCTAAGGGAGTAAACCCCGACAGAAAATCTGGAGCCGGAGTCCCTAAGGCGGTTTGACGTTGTAGTCAACACCGGCAACTCCTGCGGCGCACCTGAAGCCAAGCTGTATTGACTCCGTCTTTCCCTTGGACCCTTCAGCTGCGAAGAGAGGGGGGGTCTGCTGCATGGGCAACAGCAGACCCTCCATATCACCCTGCCCAGGCTCTGTAGCTTCAGCTTCACTGGAGAGGACACTCCAGCGTCATCGTAAGATGTCGATTCAACACGGGAGGAGACAGATACCGTGTCACTCCCGAGTCGGACTGCACAACCATTCTCGGCGGTGCAGATAGACTCTTAAGAAGCTACACCATCGTCTCTCGAGACGGACGGCTGCCGACGATTATTACATTTGATAATGATATGTGATAACATGTGCAAGTATGTAAATGGGGAAACACTAGGATTCATTTTAAAGATGGAGAGAGATTTTTTTTCATATTAACATTTTACAATTCAAACCAGGGATTTCTTTAATTTTATTTTTAACATTTAAAAGCAAATATTCCTACTTTGGTTCACAGAAAGCTGCCCACTTTTAATACTGCTTTTTAGGATGTTTTTCACTAACAGTATTTTGTATTTGTGGTACTCTGAAAGCAAAGAAGCAATAGTTTGGTGATGTAATAATAATGAATGAAAATAGAAATAAAAGTTGCAGTACTTTATATAAATACAATGGAATGTTTATTGACCTCGAAATTTGTGTATGTAGACTGTAATTTTGGCCAATTCATCCATATTTAATACCTACAGCAAAACAGAGTGAAGGTTTCAAGGAGTTGATGAATTTTCCATCTGAAATTTTGTATCTCTCATCTTTAGATATGGATAATTTGCTTTTATTTTTATTAATTAACACACATATTAAGTAACTAAGTAACAAGTGTTCAAATAATGTTCAGAGGGAGACTATCAAGATTATATATTTTGTACATAAGATATTAGCATCTAACATTGTAAGTGCCTTAAGATCAGTCATTAAAATTTTTGTTTTCTTCTTCTCAGATATCTAGTCTGAACTGACTAATTTCCAAATATTTATCTTCAACAAGGACACTTCCTCTGAACTCTAGCTGCTACTTTCCATCACCCATTAGATATTTAGAAGGCATCTCAAACTCAGCATGACAGATACAACTTCTTTCTTCTTTCAGTTAGTATACTACCTCCATTTTCTCAGTTACTTAGTTCAGAATTTTGGAATCATTCTTGAATGCCCTCTTTCTTCCAACACCAAATATTTCTTTAGGAAAAGCTGTTGGTTTCCTTCAAATTATATCCACCACCTGACCACAATTCACCCTCCCCATTTTAAATGCTTATATTTCAAACTACCATTTTATATCACTGAGAAAAGGTTACTGCTGCAGCCTCCAAACTGGTCTCTCTGTTTATGCCTTTGATCCCCCCTCAACCCCCACAGTAGCTATTCAGTGTTACCCTTCTGCTAACAAAATCCATTGGCTCTTTATTTAACTTAAAACAAAAGGTAAAGTTCCAATGACCAACGAGAACTTACTTGATTTGAAGCGCTGTTACTCTCTGACCTTATCTCCTGAAACTCTACTCCTTGCTCACTCTACCCCAGCCATACTGGTCTCCTTGAGTTGCTTTGACTAGACCAGGTACTGTAATTCCTTTCTCAAGACCTTTGCAAATTGCTCTTCCTGCTACCTGGAACCATCTTCCCTCAAATGTCTATATGGCTTTTTCTATTGCTTACTTTAGGTCCTAAGCATATGACACCTTCTCAATGAGGCCTTTCCTATCTAAAGATTATAAACATCCTCTGACATTTTTTAGTTTTCTTTTCCATTTTTGTTTTTGCAACATGTATTTGTGTTTAGGTTTTTATTCTGCCTCCCATCTAGGATACATTTCCTATGAAGACAGGAAAGTCTACCTTTTTATTTTCACTACTTTATCTCCAGTGTTTCATATATAATAGATGCTCAATAACATCTGCATGACTAGTTCTTCCTATTCTTCCTCTTACTGGGAGGAAAGTTTGGATCAGGTGAGAGAGTGTTGCTTAGAATAAACTAAGGAGGGATGTTTTCAGTTCAAATAAACGTTGAAGTTATGATGAATGCCACCTCTCAATCTCTTTTTCATTTGGTCAGAGACTTAGATCTCCTCTATCTTTGGGAACAGGATAGCAGCCCACTGTCTAATCTCATCCTTATGTTTTGTTGAAAGACTATTCTGAATAGAAAGTATGGTAAACAATGTTTCCAAAACAACTTAGGTACTGAAATTTTGTTGGCAGAGATACAGCTATGCGGTGGGAGAATGGGGGTTATGGAATTCTATGAAGCTGGGTATGTTTTGCTAATATAAAATGACAGTTCTCAGCATTCGTTAGAATTTTTAATGCCTTGCAAGGGGTTGATTAAATTAAGATCTCATGCATCTGCATTTTTATAACAAATATCATTTAGAGCAATGAAAAATTCATAATAAGATACACGACGTCTGTCTTTCTTTCCCATCTTACCCTGCACCTCTCAGTGCTAGCACCCGGAGATAATTGTTGATGGGAATCAATAGGCCCCAGTCAATCTGAAGCAGAAAGAGTGGACGGGAGTTACTACATTCTTCTCGAATCACCCTCTGTGCCTGGACTGTTGCAGATAACTTGCCCTTTCTGCCATCAGTCCTCTGGAGGCATCAGAGGGTGCATAGCCATCAAAACAGCCCTGTTGTTTTCCCTGGAAACTGGATGCCCATGGCTCGATCACAAAGACTGGGAATAGTCCCTAGTGGATCTTTACATAAATTTGTAATTTATGTTTTGAAAGGTTTCTTGTTCTTTCAGTTTGGCCCTGCAACTCTCTCATTGTGCTTTCGTAAGACATATTGAAACATTAAAATATGAAGATTTGTTAATGTAGCACTCTCAGTATGTAATTATGCTTATAGCAAAGAGAACTTATGATTGAAATTATGTGTGAAAACAGCAATATGGAATTATTGGCAGTGAATTATGAAACGTCCTCAATGGTGAACTAGATGATGAGGGACTCAATCTTTCCTTTGAACTTTTTGTTGCTTTCACAAATTTACTTTAATTCTTAAAATAATCGTTCAACATTGGTATTATTAGAACCACTTACTGATGAACAATGTGAGAGTCTCAGAGTGATTAAGTGATTTCCTCAGATCAAGTTGATAGACTTAATCTGCAAATATATAGTGAACACCTCCTTCGGGCAGTTTTCCAAGTGAGATGACACAGACAATAATCATAGTTGCAATCCTTGTAACTGACCAGGTGAGAAAATCCCACCAGTGAAAATACCAAAATTGTTATTAAGAGTAAACAGTGTAGTTGGATTCTGGAGATTTTGCTTATTGGAGCTATGTTTTAAAACAAATTTTATTTTGCAGGTGTAGAGATGATATTCCACTAACAAATATAACAACCTTTTAATTTTAGCTAAGGGATTTATTGTATTCTTATTTAACATTTAAAAATATTTGTTTGAATTGTGTAAATAACTGCAGTTATGCATTAGAGTACAGAATTAGAGCTATAGGTAATAAACTATATATTGCATTATATGGTCTACAAAATCATAGTTACTGTGTGCAGTTACCACAGTAACTATGAACTTATAGTATCCCCCCTTATCCATGGTTTCATTTTCCATAGTTTTGGTTACCCATGGTCAGCCTTCATTTATAAATATTAAATGGAAAATTCCAGAAATAAGAAATTTCTAAGGTATACTGTGTGCTGTTCTAAGTAGTGCTCTGTTCAGCCTGGGAAGTAAGTCATGCCCTTGTCAGGGAAACCGGATATGTGCACCATCTGCCCCTCAGTCAGTCAGCCGCCATCTTGGTTGTCAGGTCAGCTGTCACACTATCACAGTGCTGTGTTCAACTAACCCTTATTTTACTTAATGCTGGCCCCAAAACACAATTACCGGTGATGCTGGTAACTTAGTTATGCCAGAGAGAAGTCATAAAATGCTTGCTTTAAGTGAAAATGTATGTATGTATGTATGGGGATAAGAACATAAATGTAGTGGTTAGTGCTATCCGTGGATTCAGGCATCTACCAGGTGTCTTGGACTGTATCCCGGACAGGTAAGGGTGGACTCCTGGGGTCCCTTTTGCCTGGGAGGAAACCAGAGTGCAGTCTGGTTAATGGCTGTTCAGACTCACAAGTAGTAAGCGGCAGAGTGAGGGTTCAAACCCAGTTCTTCTAGTGCCATTTTCAGAGCTCTTTCAAGACACCCAGTGAGAATATAAACTCACCTCCTGCTTCTCTGTGTGTGGAAAGAAATATCCTCCAGAACATTGTTCTGTCTAATTTAATTGCATAATGATGCAGATTGTATAGTGTAAATTAATGTGCTGGCACAGTTGTCTATTTCGTATTTACTTTTCTTTCCCTACGGGATCTGCTATCTTCAGGAGGCTTTGTAAATGGCAACATCCCATTGAGTTTCCTAACACTGAGGTGGGAAAACAAACGTAGCAGTGAGTATAGCCCCGAGGCACCCTGAAAAGACCTCACGTTGGACATAGGAGAGCAGTCACTCTACAAGGAGCCGAGGAGCGTGGCAGAAGGGGGAAACTAAAAGATAGCTTCGCTTACTTTTCCTCAAAATTTGATCTGCTTCAGAATCACTGGGAAAGAATTTTTAACATAATTCCTGTTGAGTTCGAGTTTTCAGCTGTTTAGACTTAAATAGGCATGTTGATTTCAAAACTGAAATTAGTTTTCTTCTATCATGTCAAGTTTTTTTCTGTACCACTTATCTTAATATAACCACTCTAGGCTGGATCGAGCCTGGATTGATGGAAGCACTAGTGCTCTCCTATTGGCTGAGAGCAAACCTCCCTCACGTGGGGATGGGTGGGGATAACCTTGGAGACCAGTGACAGGTTCATACTTTTCTAGGCTATTCAGTTACATGCGAGACAGTGTGATGAGAGGTTGTGTGCCGCTCTATATAGTGAATTGTATTCCGAAGTGTAGTCTGAGTTCTTGTCTGTACACAAGGACTTAGCAGAATTTATTTCCTTTCCTTTCCTTCAGATTATGTCTGCCTCTGCTATTTCTCAACATAAGTGCCTAAACAACCCTGATTCATTTTGTTATATCTGTGGTAATTTCACCAGTCCTAGTCAAAGGACAAACATCAGTGCATATGTCAGGCAAGCCTATTTTGCATATTTTAAAGTAAAACTTGGTGATCAAGATAAGTCTTGGGCCCCTCACCAAGTGTCCAAGCAGTGCATTGAGAGTTTACAGATGTGGATGAAGGGAACACGTGATAAATTGCCATTTGGTATACCTATGGTTTGGTGAGAACCGAGATCATTCAAGTGACTGTTACTTTTGTAGAGTGAAAATGTCAGGTTATAACAAGAAAAATAAATGTAAAATAGAGTATCCTAGTCTGTCATCAGCTATACACCCAGTGCCTCATTCAGCTCAAATCCCAGTGCCAGTTTTCACTGAACTACCTCTTTTGAAAAACAGGAGTGTGGTGAAGAACTAAGTGACAACAATGATGTAGATTTTGAAATTTAAGATTACTCAGTTCATAGGGGATTTGATCCGCATGAGTTGAATGATCTGGCATGAGATTTGGGACTATCCAAAAAGGCTTCAGAACTGGTATCAAGACTGCATGAGAAAAACTTTTTGAAAAAGGAGCGAAGGCATCCTATTTTTGATCAAGAGAAAGTGCATTTCTGCAGTACTTTTGAAGTGACGGTAGCTTTGTGTATTGCTATAACTTACATGGTTTAATGGAGGAACTGGGAATTCCAATCTAGAACGCAACTGAATGGTGACTGTTCATTGATAGCTCAAAGTAGAGCTTGAAGTGTGTCCTCTTCCACACGGCAGTTTATTTGGTGCAGTCCCAATTGGCCATTCAGTTTGTTTTCGTGAAGAATATGAAGACATAAAGAGTCATTGATCTGTTGCAATATCACAAGCACAATTGGATCATCAGTGTTGACCTTCAAATTATCTGCTTCCTTCTTGGTCAGCAACGCAGATACACCAAGTATCCCTGTTTTCTGTGTATGTGGGACAGCAGAGCTTGTGAGAAGCATTGGGTGTAGTCAAATTGGCTTCCAAGATGTGACCTCAAACCTGGTGATCCAAACATTCTACATGAGCCACTTGTTGACAGAAAGAACATTATATTCCCACCTCTGCCCATAAAACTGGGTCTCATAAAGCAATTTGTTAAAGCTTTATCAATTGAAAGAGACTGTTTCAAGTATCTCATTTGGGCATTTCCTAGGCTGTCATTTGAAAAGGTAAAGGCTTGTGTGTTTGACAGTCCACAGATTCGGCAGCTCATTAAAAATGAGCATTTCATCGGGACAGTGTCAGAACTCCAAAAGAATGCTTGGTTGTCATTCAAAAACTTTGTCAAGGATATTCTTGGAAATTGTCCAAAAATTCTTGGAGAGCTTCAGAATGCTTGGTTGCAACGTGAACATCAAGGTGCATTTTCTGCATAGCCATCTTACTGACTTCCTGAAAAACCTTGGTGCAAGTCAGGATGAGCAAGGTGAACGATTCCACCGAGATTTGAAGGTCATGGAGGCACGGTATCAGGGTAGATGGGTCGTACATATGATGGCTGACTATTGTTGGAGCATCAGGCGAGATTGTCCACAGATTGAACACTCCAGGGAAAGCTATAAGCATAAATTTTTACCTTAATATATATGTTTGGTAGCAGAAATTTACTACTTGTACACAATTTGACTTACAGTTACAATATATAGCCTTCATATGAATAAAATAACTTCTAAATAAACAGTATATTCAGGTAACTTTTTCTTTATTTTCCTTTGTATATACATTTTGTATCATATTTGGGACATGAGGAGAGTATCCTGTACCTTAAAAAGTTGACATTATAGAGAAAAACTGAGGTCATTTTTGGATTCAAATGCCAAAAGTTAGTCAAAAACAAGTGTCAGATCTAACTCAACGAAAATTGTGTTTCCCAGTGAAACAGCAGAATCCTGGCTTTCAACCCAAATTACTGAATCAGAATCTCATATCAGGGATTCAAATGTGACATTTTTGTGTGTGACTTTTTTATTTTTCCATTCAGGTGCATTGATATTAGGACTCTGAAAATCTAGTTTATTCTGAGTTGATATACTTTTGTTAGGGTACTTTGCACTAGCATACTCTTGCTCATTTAAACATACTGGAATTTACTGAGAGCTCTCAAAAGTTGATTGAGGCAGAAGAAGCAGCATTGGGAACAAGAAGGGACTCAGTGGATTCTCAGGGTCTAGGAAGCACAAATTACCTGAACAATTTGTCCAAGACATTGTAGTTCAAACTGCATGGACATCAATCATCTGTAGTGCCTTTGCCTCCCAGGTGCAGTACAGGTCAGGACTGGCCTCTGGTTCAATGGACCTCTGTGGAGTAGGTGGGTCCAACAGGGAAAAGATAATTCCAGTATGGAATCTGGATACCATTAGAAAAGGGAACTGACGATGAGCAGGTCAAACACAACTGTGCTCTTTATAGTATATAAGAGTTTAGTTTCATTACTGACTGAAGCACAGTACTGCATTCTGCAGGCAACCCCACTAAGATCTATCCTGGAAGGGGCCGTCACATATAGGAACAGCAAACATTCTAATGCCATCAAGTGACAATGAGTGCCAGAGCTTTCAAAGGCTTACCTCAGCCCTTTGGTGGTACTTTGTGTCCCTCACCTTTCCCTTATGCACACCTACTTTTTTCCCTACCCTCAACCACAAGAGAGCCTGTCAAGCTTTAAGCTGGAGCCCCCTAGTTAGATTAATTCAATAGTGTTTTGTTGTAAAAAGCAGAGATAAATCATTTGTTTTATGGAATAGTGCCCACGTTAGTTAGTTATTGATTGAAGTTTAATGATTCATATAGCTATAGCTCTCTGCCATTAGGTTTCCATTGTCTGCCCTCCACTATAATATTCCTTCTACCTAAAACATTCCTTCAGATCATCACATTTTGGGCTCCTTATTATCATTAATATCTCAGCTCACATGAAATGTTTTCAAAGAGCCATTTCCAGCAATCAAATCTTCATAATCCTTCTCACCTGGCCCCTGCCTTGCACCCTGTCCTCACTGCCTGATCACTCCCTTCATAGCAGTCTTCATTATTTGAGATGATTTATTGGTGCATGGGTTTCTTTGTCTAATATGTGTTAGTGTATTAATCCCCCACTCCCTCCACACATATCCAAATAAACTGGAGAGTGTCTGACTTCTTCACCATGGTATGCCTAAGAATCAGTTATTTACAGTGGGACTTCATGAATTTATATTTGTCTGGAATATATAGGCCTCCTAATGACATTCTCTTTGGCAGGGACATAGAATGCCCTTCTTTTCCATCCTACCTTTAACCACATCTCACCATTCACCCCCTGTCTTAAACATACCGCTGTGCTGTAGACCTTGCTGAACATGCTATGGATGCACTTGCACTCTCTGTGAGGATTTCTGCTTGTCTTTGCCTCCACAGAAAAGTTAAGAGAGAGGCGATAGAGTTACAGTGATAGAGGAAGGTCACAGGGTGGACTGGGTTGTTAGACCTTTGGACATCCTATGATTTCTTTGTCTTTTTTGTTAATTTTTATTTTATTTTTTGTTAAATTTCTTCTTCAGATTTCTTTGCCTTTAACTGTGCCTTGTCGTCGTCGTCGGCAGCCGTCCGTCTCGAGAGACGATGGCGTAGCTTCTTGAGAGTCTATCTGCACCGCCGAGAATGGCTGTGCAGTCCGACTCGGGAGTGACAATCCCTGCCACACTTGTTACAGGTGAAGGCAGATGGCTGTTGTTGCTGCTGTTGACGCTGCGTCCGCCTCGATCTTTTCTGGGCCGCCTCCTCGTTGCGCGCAGCCTCCGCGCGTGACGTACCTTGCCTGACCGCGAGCCTCCAGGCTAGGCGGTCGTCTGCTTGAACTTCCCATGTGTTGAGATTGATGGAGCATTGTGTCATGTCCTTTTTGCAGATGTCTTTGAACCGCAGTTTTGGGCGCCCTGTCATCCTCTTGCCTTCTGCTAGCTCGCCGTAGAGGAGGTCTTTGGGGATACGGCCTGCATCCATTCTTTTGACATGGCCAAGCCACCTGAGGCGTCTCTCGCTAAGAACTGCATGCAAACTGCTCATATTGGCTCGCTTCAGCACCTCGGTGTTGGGGACCTTATCCTGCCAGGCGACATGCAGGACGCGTCGCAGGCACCTCATGTGGAAGCTGTTGAGTTTCCTTTCGTGCCTTGCGTAGGTGGTCCACGTCTCGCTGCCATAGAGGAGAGTGCTGAGTACGCAGGCTTGGTAGATGCGCAGTCTGGTTTTCTCAGTGAGGCTGGAATTGTTCCACGCTCGCCGGTTCAGTTTGGCCATAACTGTGGCTGCCCTGGCGATTCTCCGGTTGACCTCCAAGTCGACTGACAGAGAGCTCGAGATGGTGGACCCGAGGTAAGTGAAGTCGTTGACAACCTCCAGGGTGTATCCGTCGATGGTGATGCATGGGGGAGTCCCCGTGCCTTGAGCCATAACATTCGTCTTCGTCAGGCTGATGGCTAGTCCGAACTCCTTGCATGCGTGGGAAAGGCAAGTGACTAGCTGCTGGAGTCCCTCTTCGGAGTGTGATGTCAAAGCTGCGTCGTCGGCGAAGAGCATCTCACGGATGAGCACCTCTTTGACTTTGTTCTTGGCTCGTAGACGGGCCAGGTTGTAGAGCTTGCCATCGGATCTGGTGTGAATGAAGACACCCTCGCTGCAGTCCTTAAAGGCGTATTGGAGGAGCATGGAGAAGAAGATTCCGAACAGCGTAGGCGCGAGGACGCAGCCCTGCTTTACTCCGCTGCTGACTGGGAAGGCCTCAGAGGTTGCGCCGTTGTAGGACACCGTGCTGTGCATGTTGTCGTGAAAGGACATGACCACAGCAAGCAGATGTGGTGGACAGCCAATCTTCCGTAGCAAGCTGAAGAGTCCGCTTCGACTGACCAGATCAAACGCCTTCGTGAGGTCGATAAAGGCGAGGTAGAGTGGTTTATGCTGCTCGTGACACTTCTCCTGCAGCTGGCGTAGGGAGAAGATCATGTCCACTGTTGATCGGCCAGCTCTGAAGCCACACTGGGACTCTGGGTAGACGCGGGAAGCAAGGGTCTGCAGGCGGGCAAGAGCGACCCGGGCGAATACTTTGCCGACGACGCTGAGGAGAGAGATGCCCCGGTAGTTGTTGCAGTCGCTGCGGTCTCCTTTGTTCTTGTACATGGTGATAATGTTGGCGTCTCTCATATCCTGGGGGATGTAACCCTCCTTCCAGCAGAGACAGAGTAGATGGTGGAGCGGCTGTAGCAGGACTGGTTTCCCGCTCTTTAGGATTTCTGGAGGGATTCCGTCGCTTCCTGGTGCTTTCCCGCAAGCAAGGCGGTCGATGGCTTTGCTGAGCTCTGCCGCAGTAGGTGGGGTGTCTAGCTCCTCCATGACTGGTAGGTCTGGGATGGCTTTAAGAGCAGTGTCTGTTACGGTGTTCTTCGTTGCGTACAGCTCGAGGTAGTGCTCGGTCCACCGCCGCATTTGCTGTTCCTGGTCAGTGATGACCTCACCTGTCTTGGACTTAAGGGGGGCGATCTTGGAGGGGATTGGGCCTGTTGCCTTCTTGATACCCTCATACATTCCTCGTGCGTTGCCTATATCGGCGGCTTCCTGAATGCTTCTGCACAGGTTTAGCCAATAGGTGTTGGCACAGTGGCGGGCGGTCTTCTGGACTTTGTTCCTGGCAGCCCGTAGAGCTTGAAGTGTACTGGGAGTGGGCGTGACCTTGTAAGCCAGTAGGGCCTTCCTCTTAGCCTCGATCACGGGTTCCATTTCTTCCCAGTGAGCCTCGTACCAGTCAGCGTTCTTCCGCTCTTTCTTCCCGTAAGCAATAATGGCGGAGTTGTATATGGCGTCGCGGAGACGTGGCCAATTGGATTCGATAATGTCATCTGCTGCCACTCCCTCGCCGAGTGCATCTTCCATCTTGCTGATGAATTGCTGGGTCTTAACTGGGTTGCTGGCACAACTGGTGTTGATGCGTGGGCGACCCTTCATCTTGGAGTGGTGCAACCTCTTCGGCATTATGCGCACCTTGCTTACCACGAGGGCATGGTCCGTGTCGCAGTCTGCACTGTGGTAGCTGCGGGTGAGGAGGGTGCTGCCAATATCCGTTCTTCTGGTGATGACGAGGTCAAGCTGGTGCCAATGACGGGAGCGGGGGTGCCTCCATGACACCTGGTGGATCTCTTTGCACTTGAAGAATGTGTTTGTCACACACAGGCCGTGGTGACACAAAAGCTCAAGCAGTCGCTGACCATTCTCATTGATCTTTCCTCTCCCAAAGTTTCCAAGGCAGGTGGGCCAGGCCATGTGGTCGGCTCCTACTCTTGCGTTGAAGTCTCCAAGGAGATAGAGAGCGTTACTTCTGGGAATCTTGGATAACGCTTCGTCCAGTGCATGGTAGAACTGTTCTTTCTCTTCGGTGGTGGCGCAGAGGGTTGGGGCATACGCGCTAAGAATGCTGACTGGGCCGAAAGTTGTTGACAATCGGAGGGTAAGTAATCTCTCTGTGCCTCCTGTGGGTGGCTCTATGGAGTTAACAAGCGTGTTCTTCACAGCGAACCCAACACCGTGCTGTCTTGGTTGGTCCGGAGACTTCCCTTGCCAGTAGAAGGTGTAGTTGGTTTCTCTGATAGTTCCGTTGTCGGCCAACCGGGTCTCCTGTAGGGCCGCAATGTCGATGTTTAGTCGTGCCAGTTCCCTATCTGTGCCTTGTACTGTGCCTTGTACAAATCAGTAATTTAAATACCATTATTTGCTTAGTTACTAGTTCTGATAATGATAGTGAGCTCACATCAAAAAAAAAGTTAAGGGTTTTATTTTAAAACAAGCATTTTACTTCTGACTATAACCACTTTAAAATAAAGAATTTACCTTTAAACTGTACGTGGAAAATGATTACAATTTTAAATCAAAGTGTAAGTTAGTTTTAACACAATTGAGGAGTGTTTAAATCCCAGCCAAAGATTAGGAAAGATGAGAGGTGTTAGACCTGAAGCATTATGAACCGTGTGGATTAGGGTAGTATTTACACTTTTATTGTCAAATATAATTATATAACTGTATAAACATATGTAATATTAAATTCACATGTAAAATTATTTAAATAAATATATTATATATTTAGTTAAATATTATTTTATTTTATTTTTGCTCACAATAGTACCATTAGACCCTGCAGATAAATTCCATTGCCTGTGAAATTCAAGCACAACAGGGTTTTTCATTCAAAGCCTGGGTTCTCCTTCAAGAGACTCTGTAAGCGCATTCTAGTTATTTGGACGATTGAAAACTGTCACTCTTTATTGATTTATACCAAGTTTGATTTGTCTTTTTTTAATTAAAATCTAATTGTATTATTTACTTTTAGTTTTATAAGGAACACTATTAAGCTTGTTTGGCTAACTTTACTGAAATATAATTTCATATATAGTTAGGATTTTGATAGCAAAAATGAAGGAACTTAGATTACATTATTTAATTTTAAAAATTAAATTAAAATAAATATTTAAATTGGTCTTCATTTGTGAGTGTATGAATTCTGACCATAGGCAATCATGGTTTTCCAGTGGAGATACCATGCAAATTTTAGTTTAAAATATTTTTTTATTTATGCTATAATTATTTTACTATTCTATGCATTTATAGAATTTGGAAGAGAGATAAATGAAATCATATTTTAAGTAGGTTAAGTTTAGTTTTCTGGTTACTAACAGAATATGTAAACCCAACTTATCAAATTTGAAAGACAATCTAATCAAATGTTGATTATTTCATTTTAGTATAATTAGTGCTTTTCTCAGAGAATAATACAAAATATATATTATTTATTTCCATGTATATTAATGTAAAATTCTTAGAAATGAAGCAATTAGTGAAATTTCACACTTCAGTTCATGGATTTGGAATCTTATGGCAAAAATAAATACTGTGACATATCCTACTATTTTAAAGAAATGTATATATTAAAATTAAAATAATTACTATAATCAAGAAAAATAAGGTTGAGGACTTTTTTTGCTAATTATGAGTCAGAAAATAACCAAATGTGTTAATTTTATTATTTAAAATACAGATTTTATTACTCAGGTACAATACTTAGTGTGTATATTAGTATTTTTGATTTATTATATTTTATTATTAATCTAATATTTGAAGAAAAGCTTTTTTTAATACACTATTTGATCATAATCCCTTAGAGTTTATTATCTATTCAGGGAACTGCAACACCCTCTTAAAAGATCAATGACAATACAAGAAAATACTTCATTACTAAGGCATATATACAATATATAAATACTAATCTATTTCTAGAAGGGAAATGCTGTGTTATTAGAAGAACCTACTGTTAGTTTGACTATTGTGAAAAGCCTCATGATAGATGAAAGATTTTTAAGGTGCATAGAAAATTGTTCCATATCAGAAAGCAGATTATTGATAGAGGGAGATAGAAGAGGAAATAAAAACAGTCCAAGAGGCAGAAGGATATGACTATGACCAGAGAGAATCACTTGTGTATGGAATAGTGAGATATATTTGAAAAGGTAGTTAAGAATATACTATAGAGAATTCTGAAGAATTTAAGTATTGTAACTGTATACTGTAGCAACAGTAGGTCATTTAAAGTTTTTTTGATCTTTGGAAGATTTTTTGGAGAGAAGATTGGATGTGTTTATTTTCAAAGTGTGTCTGCAGATAGACCTCCTTATAAAATTATCTAAGGAGTTGCTAAAAAATGCATATTCTCTGTCCCTAAACCCCAGCCTACTGATTCAGTAAGTCTCAGAGGATCCAGGACTCTGCATTTGTAGTAAGATTTCCTGTTTCTTATTTCACAATGAAGTCCCAGCGCCACCGGAGGAGAGGCCAGAGCCAGTGGAGCTCTACTTTGTGGCAGCTGGAGCCACAGTATCTCATGCCCCGCTCCAGGGCTTATTTTCAAATGTGGAGCATCTCAAACATGCTCACCTAATATATACTTGGACAATTGAAGATTGTTCTATTTTTATGATAATTTGAAATCGGAAATTGTGATTGTCTCCTAACCTGTGTTCAGAGTCTAGGACCTCAAAGAACATCACTGGCTGTCCACATTTAATTGCCACCACATTAATCAAGACTGTTGGTTGCATGAAATATCATCCATGGAATATGCAAACCCAGCAATTCCATTTCTGTAACTATAGAAGGAAATTTACTTTTTTTTGTGAACAATTTAGGAGTTTCACCTGGGATTTTGTTTTCAGGTTTTTTTTTTTTCTGTTTTCATTTTCACTTTTTAAAAGCATGGGTCCAAAACAACATTTAAGAAAAGAAATGTAACCCTCATATTTTTAACTGTTGATGCATCAGTTTGAATCATTTATATGATGTCATGTGTTACTTAGGCACACATGGAATATGTGTGGCAAATAATGAGGGCCTTAACTTGCTATTCAAGAATCTGTAAATGTTTCTCCTTCATTATTTGCCCTTTATAAAATCAAGTCAGTGATCCATTGTATTTACCCAGAGGAGATGAATACTTATTTCCACACTAAAACAAATACATGGATGTTCTCATACTTGCCAAAACATAGAAGAAAACTCTAGATGTTCTTCAGTCAGTGAATGGATTAATAAAATGTGGTACATTCAGGCAATGAAATAGTATGCAGCACTAAAGGAGCTATCAAGTCATGAAAAATCATGGAAGAATCTTAAATGTATATTGCTGAAAAGGGTACATGCTCTATGATTTCAATTTTATCACATTCTAGAAAAGCCAAATCTATGGAGACAGGAAAAAGATCAGTGGCTGCTACAGTTGGGTGAGGGATAGATAACAACAGAGGATGTTTAGGGAAATGAAAACACTCTCTATGATACCGTAATGACGGTATGTCATTATACATTTGTCTAAATCCATAGAATGTACAAAGCTGAGAGTGAACCATAATAACGATTGTGATGTGTCATTCTAGGTTAGTCAATAGCGACAAATGTACCGCTCCGATGGCGGTTGTTGAGAATGGGGAAGGCTATGCATGTGAGGGGACAGGGGATATATGCGAAATCTCTGTACTCCTCTTCATTTTAATGTGAATCTAACGCTAGTCTAAAAAAAAGTCTTAAAGAAACAAATAAACCATTCCATGTTTTTCATTAGCTAAGTGTCGATATTCAGTATTCAGAGTCTGTACCCTATGACTGATGAGTGTTAAGTCTGTCATAAAAGGTGCCATGTAAAATTAAATGCTGAATTTGTTTTCCCTATGAATCGGTTGCTCATGTAAAATCAGTTTCTAAGGCTGCTGATGTTTAAGATATAAACCTATCTGAACTGTTTTTATTCACAATACTTCTCATACCACACATGTGAGGATTTTTCTTAATACTAACCAGGTGCTAAATTCTCTGGCCACCACTGGTTGGGCTACAAATGAGTTCAGTTCTGACACAAACTACCCAGAGTTAGCACAAGGGCTCAGTCTCAAGACAGCCTCCCCCCCTCAGATGCCAGTCACGAGTCACATGCCGCCACCTGCAGTTCTGACCAGCAGGCTGTACATCTGGGGTCCCTACAACTCCGTTCTCAGGTTTCATAACTTGCTGGAGCAGCTCACAGAATTCATGAAGGTACTTTCCTTACTAGTACTTTCTGTCGTGGTTTATTGTAAAGGATAATAAAAAAGGGGCATAGGGCATGGTATGGGGGAAGGGGTGTGACTTCCCAAACCCTCTTCAGGCTTGCTGCCCTCCCCAACCTTGATGCGTTCATGAACCCAGAAGCTCTCTGAACCACATCGTTTAAAGGTTTTTTATGAAGGTTTCATTAGAGGCATAATTGATTAAGTCCTTAGTCATTGGTGAATGATTTGATCTCAAGCCTCCCACCCGCTACCCTCTGCAGAGATCAGGTGTGGAGCTAAAAGTCCCAATCCTCTAATCTTGTTGTGATCTTGCCGGTGACCAGCACCTATCTGGGCCCCCCCAGGCACCAGTCATCTCATCAGCATGCAAAAACACTCAGCAGTCTGGGGGTGCCCAGGAGCTTTGGGAGCAGTGTGCCAGCCAGCTGGGACAAAGACCAAGTACATAGTTCTTATTGCACCACAGCCCCCCGCTCACTTTTCTTTTAAAGAAATGAAACAATTACTGCCATTTCGTGTGTATAAAACTTTTTCACTAAGTTGGCACTAAATCCAAGGTAAACTTTTATGATTTTGCCCCAACTATGAATTCTAGCTTCTGTTGTAATAGATAAAATAAAGATGGACAAGTAACATACTAGAGGACTATGGAAAATATTCAGGAAGCATCCACTTTAGGCTTATGTGACAAATCAGCCAGGTTTTTCTTGTTAGTATTCTGCTTCTATACAATGTGCTTGTTTTATATCATGTTCTTTTGTTCCGTTGTCTAAATCTAAAGACCTGGTAGCTTTCTACCTAGCAATTAAACTAGTCTCCTTTTTTATGAAGAATGTGCATATTTTTATCTACTTTGATAAATAATTTAAATGGATGAAAAGGCAGATTGTTCTGGTAATACATTTTTAACCAGGTGTAGGCTAGGTTCTTTGAAACCTATAGTAATACATATAAACCATATCGGTTCATATTTAAAAACTGATATAAAAATCATACAGGATGTGTTCATCATAATCCAAGACATACCAGAGTAAACATCTACCCCTCTTTGAACCTTAACTGTCTCTCAATATTTAATGTCTGTAACAATAAATATTCTCTTAAGTGTGACTCTATTACCAGTAGGTTATCTAGCTTCATTCCTTCATGGTACATATTGAACAATATAATAAAATTAAAAGACACTTTATTAGGTTAATTACATGGGGCATAATTAGTAATTAAATAAACTGTGATATAATATAATATATTTACACACCAATTTAAGGAAAATGCTTTTTCTGATCTTTGAATATTTTTTAATATCTGAAAACCTTGTAGAAGTTAAAATAGAGGAAAAGATCTGCAATCTGGGTTTTGATTATCAGTATTCTAAATTACAAATGCTTATGCTTGAACAAATTATATTATGGTAATTTTTTCCTTTAAAGGGAGAATATCAATGGTGGAAGAATAATGCAAGCTATTTATCATCATCTTTGAAAAAATGGAATAACAATAAAGCCCATTTAGAAGACACATTAATCTCCCATGTGACTCCAGAAGCAAGCTGAATTTTAAAACGCATCTTCAAAAATTATTTGAAGCATACCCTCTCTGTTCTCTAAGAATACCTCTAACATTCTTTTAAAAAGTTAAGACATTTTGGCTGAGGCAGTGACGGATGCTTATGCTCTGGGGAGTGACAAAGTAGAAAAGTTTGGAGGAAGTTTCCTTCCTGGGGCCTTGAAAGGAAAGACTGAAAAATATCAGTAGGGGAGTAGTTAATTACAATGGTAACACATCATGCTTTCCTCTTGCACATCGTTATGTTAGAACACTGACTGCTAAGTGACAGAGCTGGGATTTGAACCCAGGTTTGTCTGAATCAGCTCCCCACACATTTGACTACAATACCTTGACACAGTGTTTAAGAAGGTATTTTTTTGAGCCAGATAACAAGAGTTTAAAACCCTACCCTATAGGTAGCAGCTGCATCATCCTGGACAAGTCACTTAAAACTCTGGGTCTCAGTTTTTCAGCTCTAAACTGAAGTGATAATCATAACAACAGTACTTCATATATTTAAAGCTCTCAGAATGATTGATGGGGCACAGTAAGTGTCCAAGTAATTTTGCAAGTAGACTAAAGTAAGTTACCTAGGGGTATATTTATCATCAATCTTATGAATGTCTTATGGGAATTTATATTGTTGATGGTAACACAGTCCTTTTTTAATTGAATTTATTGCCACTTGAGTACAGGTTCAAGTGGGTCTTTTTTTTTTTTTTTTATCCTGTACCTTTTGCCATTTGAGAAACTAGTACATACAAGTTTTGGATTCAGAAACAAGTTTGTCTTCCTAGTTCTCAACAGAAGCCAGATTTGTTCCGCTTTGAGCCTTGACACTTGCTGTTGCTTTGGCAAGAATATTCTGCCTGGATTTTGACAGAGTCAGCTCTATCTCCTCACTCAGGTCTCACCTTCATGGCACCTCTTCAGGGAGGAGCCTTTCCTGACCTAATATCCTCATTCTCTGTGCCATTGCCATGTAATACTTTCTTTTGTCATGTACTCTAAGTGTCATTCTCCTTCCCAAGAAATGAATGTCTGCTACTTGTTTCTTATCGAATTTCCCTACTTGAAAGGAAGCTACTTGAGGGCAGAGAGGATGCCCTGAGTAGACCATTCATTGCTCATCTTACCCCTAGTCCAGCCGACTCTTGAGGAGAGTGCCGGCGCTTTGCATGGTCTTCTGGGTACAAGTCAGAAATGTGGGCTCCTCTGTTCCTTACCACGTACCTAGAACTTAGTTATGGGGGAAAATACAGTTTGTGGAGGTCTCTGAATCATTTGTAGTTCTACTTATTCTTGTAGGTATTCTTTTATTCCAAGTTTTTACCAGCCCTTATCAAATTAAGTACCTGGCATCATCATCTTGCTGCTCAGAAAATTGTAGGACGACTTTTATGGAGCTGTGTTTTCACAGTACACCCTAGCCCACACGGATGAATGCTACATGAAACAGACTTGTAAAACTTACCGTTGTTGGTTCAGAAGTTGTGTCACTGAGGACGTGAATTGTGTCCTCAATATATGTAGTCTATGAAGACAGCAGCTGCATTAAGCAGTTAAAACAGAAGGGAAGGCATGCAATGCAGGGCGGCAGTTATATGGGTGATGAAAACACCGAGAAGACAGATGAGCCAATGAGGCAAATGAGAAAATAGTGACAGATCGGCTCCCATTGCTGGGCTGCAGGGACAATGTGAGTAGGTGACATTCCTGAATCTGGACGGTCAGTGCTCCTGGAAGGAGGAAACTGTACCTGGGTGACGAGATCCAGAGCCAGGGCCCTGCAGGCAACACAGCAGCTTGTAGGGTCTTCATAGGAGAAGTTGGGAAAGAAATATCCTGGCTGCTCCCTTTCTGTCCCCCTCCAGTCTCCAGCCAGCACTTACCATTGGCTGAAGCCAGCTGCAGGTCAGCTTTAGGGGACACTGGGGGAAGGTGCCTTTCACATCATGAAGCATTGAGCAGAGGAGGAGAGGAGTGAGGAGTAGATCTAAGGGCATCCTGGCTCAGGACTGGCACAGCACTCCATGAGGAATCATAGTTCAAATGGTACTCGGTCCTCAGGATGGGAAACAGGTGTGGTCCTTCATGGCAACTGAGTTGTTTACATATAAAAGGCACTAAAATATGCTACCCATCATGATTTTCTCCACGTGTTCATTTCTGAAGAACATAAAGTCAAATTTATGGCTCTCTTTTGGCCTCGTGCAGAGGAGTCTTCCAAAATATATTTTGAATCCTTCACTTATTTCCCGAGTGTTGTCAGTCACTTGGCTAGGTAGCGCAGCTACTACTATGTGTTAGTGACACATATAGTCCTTGTTGTCAATGGCTCTGAGAAAGAGGCTACTGAGGTTCTTGGTGTTAAACATCCTGAGCCATCTGTCCATTGCCTTTATAGGTAATGCTGTTGAAAGGACAGAGTCAGCAATTATGACATAGTGAGTTTCTCTTAGAAGTCTGGGTCTCTGACTCCAAAACTTATGCTTTTTCAAGTATGGTCGCATTTTCATCTTCCTTTCTAATTTTTCTCCAATCCTTATGTGTTGCTTTCTATGAGAAAGTTAGTCCCTTATTACGTCTGTCACAGCACTTAGAATGCTCTAATAGGACCTGCATCTTGCTCTTCCTGTTTGATTCTTTAAGGGTAAGTGCATTGTTATGTTAAACAATTGTCCGTATTTATTTCAGAGTTTAGGTACTAAGCAATTAGCTTTGAGAACACAGTCATGTTGGCTGGTTTTAATTTAATCCCCCTTTGCTTGCTCCATTGCGACCATCTCTCCAACCATGTGAAGAAGATCTTCTGCCAAGCAGGACCCAGCATCACTTGCAATCCCCTCAGTAGTGTGGTCCTTTCTTGTATCTCATGTCACAGTTAGTTTTGTATTAATGTTGTCTTGCAGTGTCTGATACATGGTAGTTGGCTGAGTAAGATAGTTTGGCTGTAACGTCATAGAAGTGTGGAAGTATAGGAATCAGAAAACAGAGATTAGTGTAACGTTTGTGTCTTTATCCATGGTACTTTGGTCTAAAAGGAAAAACGAGTCTAATAATATTTACCAATATTTGATACAATTTTGTAGTTGTCGAAGCACATAGATTAACACAGCGATAATTCTACAGTAGGACTGTCTAAATTTAAATTTGTAAACATTTCTCAATTTCAATTTGAACTAAATGGAAAAACTTATATTTCCTTAGAAAATAGAGAACTTATATAGGCATTCAAAGATATATGCAGTTTTTAATGCCTCTTTACCTATGTATTTGTTTAAAAGAGACAGAATTAGTTCAATGATATCAATTATGGCATCTAATTATTTTGTAAATAGATGAACTCATTTCACCTTTGCAACACTGTATTGAGAAAGGAGAAAAATACAGATACATGTATTTTACTTCTAGGATTATTATTTCTAGAATAGAGAATAGTTATGGTTTTTTTGATACATCATTCTTCTGTGGAAGAATATCATAAAATACATGAATTCTGTTAATTCTGGTAGTTATTCTAGGTATAAACTTATATTAGCACAAAACATTTTATATTTGCTCAGAATTTCAATATTAAATAATAATGTTGATAGTTATCACTATAAACTACCTGATTTTAATTGAAGTGATTTTAGTTTTATTGTTTATAACTATAATTTGCTTATTATAATAAATAATATTTATGATGCTTACGTGATCTTTGCCTATTTCTATTTTTATAATGTTTATCTGAGGAATGCATATATTAACATGAATGTTAATATTTTCTTGGGTGGTTAAATTTTTTGTTTGACCTTTCCTCCTCTTCTGTCCTATGGAAAGCTTCTAAATTTTTCTTGTAGATTTTTGTTTGTTTTTGGTAACACTTGAACTTCAGGAACTTGGTACGAGTATACCTAATGTTAAAATTTACCTCATTCTTTATACCTCCACTGCTGACCATTTCAGTCTAGAAACTTCATTCTTTTTGAACAAGTAAAATGTTCTTTGTCATTTAATAATTGTCTACCTTGCAATAATTCTTCTTTTTCCCTTTTTGGCAAATTCAGTTATTCACAGTTTATTTTTTCTGGGTTTGGCCCTTGAGCCTTGTCTTTTTTCTCTCATGATACCCACTCAGTGTCTCAGCTTTATGCTTTCAGATATTCCTTATGTTCAACATTCCAGGTACCTAATATGGTTCCTGATTATGATCACTGTGCAATGCATTTTCTGAACCTTTTGCTTCTGATTATTTTTGTAAGTCCCAAAAACCATTCTCTTTTGTATGAGACACTGTCTCTCTCATAGAGACTCAGAAATGGTTATTCATTTGAACAATGACAGCAAAAGATAAAATTTGACTTCTGTTTACTCTATACACAAGGACCAGCTCTAGAGAGTCCTAAGAATGAAATCTCAAATAAAATTTTAAAATCTTTTGTAGACTTTTAAAAGCAAATTATCTTGTAAAACTTGGAGGGGTATAGGAATTTCTTAAATTAGACATAAAAACTACTATAAAACAGAAGATTTGTAAATTTTTTATGTTGAGATTAGTAACTTTTTATCTATAAAAGACACTTTACAGAAATTAAAATGTAAATTACAGACTGAGAGAAGGCATTTTGTTACACACAACTAACAAAGTATTAAATATCAAGTATATGTAAATAAATCCTACAACCCAATGAAAAAAGCGCAAAGACTGTAACCCAATTTAAAAATGAGCATGAATCATGAATGAATTGCATTTACAAAAGAGGAAATATATGTTACTAGTAAACATCTGAAGAAATGTTTGGACTCCATAGTGATCAAAGATTTATATACTACTGTACCATAATGAGCTCTATTTTACATCCATTTGATTGGGGGAGAAATAAAAAGTTCAATTATACCAAGTGATTAAGAAGATGTGAGAGAAACAAGATGGCGGAGGAGTAAGTGGAAGCTACACTAACTTCCTCCTAAAACTAGTCTGGATTTACAATGTAATTTTGGAGAAATCATCTGGAATAACGAACCGAACACCAGCTGGAGAGAAGTCTTATAACCACGGAGAGACAGAAAAGGCCGCTACATCACAACGTGACCGGTAGGGAGTGCGGAGATGTGGAAGGGCTGGCTGGGCTCCCACGGGTGGCAGCTGAAGGGGCTGAGAAACAGCTCAGCAGCCGGGGATTCCCCCTGAGAAGGGCAGGGTCTAAACCCCCAGCTGGGCTTCCCAGCCTACAGCGACAGAGTGGAAAGTAAAATAGTATCAGCTGTGAAAAGCGAAAAGCCACAGGCTTTCTTGCTAGCCGGAGAGAAACAGCAGGAGAAAAAGAGCTCTTAAGTGGATCACATACGAAAATATTTTGGCCACCACTTACCCTGGGCTCAAGCAGAGGGAAGGCAGAGAGGACTGGAGACACTTGGGGAGAATTTGGCACGGTGGCTTTGAGGGGAGAACTGGAGGAGCAGCTGACTGGGTCCCAGTGCTGACTCATCCCCAGTACTGCGGGTAGACCATTCCCCTCCAAGTGGCGTCAGCCTGAGGGGAAGCAAAAGCCCTGCCTACAGGAATTAAGCTGCCACACCCACAGTCCTTAAGCCTGACAGCTAATCACAGATTGAATAGATTAACAATCAAAGAAGACAGACAACAGCAGTAGATCCCTGGAAGTCTCCAACAGGCTGCCTAGGGCCAGACTGGTACATGATCTGACGCCACCAGAGGCAGATCCAGGAAGTGCAGATCATTCCAAGAAGCACCAACAAACAATAGGAGTCACAAAAATGGGGAGACAGAGAAACAACCTCCCATCAAAAGGAAAGGTAGAATCCCCAGAAAGAGTGCTAAATGAAATAGAGGGGAGCGAACTATCAGATATGGAATTCAAAACATGGATTATGGAGAAGCTGAATGAGCTCAGCGGAAACTTCAAAGAACTCCAGAAAAACTACAAGGAACTCACAGAAAATTACGTGAGCATGAAAAAGGACATAGAAGCTATCAATAAGAGCCAGGAGGAAATGAAAAATACGATCTCTGAATTGAAGAACACAGTAGAAGGAATTAAAAGCAGGCTAGAGGAAGCAGAAGATCGGATCAGCGAGCTGGAGGACAACCTACACAAAAACTCCCAGACAATGCAACAAAATGAAAAAAGACTGAACAAGACTGAAGAGGTTCTAAGACAGCTGCAGGACAACATGAAACGTAATAATATCCGTATCATAGGAATTCCAGAAGGAGAAGAAGAAGAGCAAGGGATAGAAAACCTCTTTGAAAAACTAATGACAGAAAACTTTCCTAACATGACGAGAGAAAGAGTCACGCAAGTCCAGGAAGCACAGAGGGTCCCAATAAAGATGAACCCCAACAGGCCCACTTCAAGACACATCATAATTAAAATGCCAACATTCAAAGACAAAGAGAGAATCCTAAAAGCAGCAAGAGAGAAACAACTAATAACATACAAGGGAGCTCCAATAAGGCTATCATCAGATTTCTCAGCAGAAACACTACAAGCCAGAAGGGAATGGCAAAAAATATTCCAAGCAATGAAAAACAAAGGCCTACAACCAAGAATACTCTACCCAGCAAGGCTTTCATTCAAAATGGAAGGTGAAATAAGGAGTTTCCAAGACAAAAGAAGGCTAAAAGAATACATCTCCACCAAACCAGCATTGCAAGAGATGCTAAAGGGTCTGCTTTAAGAAGATGAAGAAACAGAGAGACAGAGAGGAACACGAGTACAAAGGGGGAAAATGACAATGAATAAGTACTGAAAGAAAGAAGGAACTTCTACCATTTGCAACAACATGATTGGAACTAGAGAGAATTATGCTTAGCGAAATAAGCCAGGCAACAAAAGAAAATTACCTTATGCTGTCACCTGTTACAGGAAACTAATGAACAACACAAACAAATGAGCAAAATTGAACCAGAGGTATGTAAACAAGGAATAAACTAACAGTAACAAAGGGGGAGATGGGAGGGAGAGAAGGGGTAAGAAGGGGAAGGGTCTAGTCAAAGAACATGTATGAATGACCCATGGACATGGACAACTGGGTGGGGACTGACTGTGGGGGGGGGGCAGGGTGCAGGGAAGCAAGAGGGGGAAAAAAAGTGAGACAACTGTAGTGGAAAAACAAACAAACAGAAAATTTTTTAGTGGGGGGGGAATAAAAATATAAAGAATAGAAATGCAAGTTCAGTGAATATTAGAAGGACAAGGATTTTCCTTCCGATAAGACAGTCCTACAGATTTAGAGACTTGTATGTGGGTTATGTTACATAAATTAACATGTGTTTTCTGTTTTCAAAGGGCATAAGCCTACAATCTCATTACCTGAGTGATTATCTGTATGCATAGGCCTCACTTAATCCTGTCTGCATTGCTGCCTCCTGAGACTCAATGGTTTGGCTGAACTAAGTGGCTGGGTTGGTGAAGAACGGGGTGGTCTGTGGGCTTCACTTTAAAACTGGTTTCTCTTTTCTATCCTAATGGCTTGGACAGAAAAAGCCCAGAGGCCTGAGATGGGGGAAACCTAAAATATTTCCCTCAGTCCAAAATAAGTATAATGGGCAAAAGGGTTTTGGACAGGTGAGATGTGCCTGGCACACCTTCCTCCAAAGAAGCCCTTCTTTTCCCTAATGTGGGACATTGAAAAATTAATACCTGTCTTTTGTCATCTAGTGGTTACGGATTAAATGATGTCCTTTAACCCTGTTGCCCCCAGAATACAACAAGGATGCCAGCCTGTCAAACCAAGCATGCCGTTGTCCAGAGACAGCCAACCAACCTGGAGTCTGCACGATCCTTCCCCTTGTGGGAAGGCCACCCTCCCCTCCACATCCCCACTCTTATTAGGGATTTCTTGACCCACGGGTAGGTAGGACGACGACCATGTCCAGCTTGAAGCAGCTAGAGGAGCTCGAGACCTTCATCCATTGTCCTTTATAAGATTGTAAAGGGTCTTAAGTCTGAGAGGGAGGAATTGTTATTTTTTATTGTTAAAATATTTAACTAATTAATTAATTAACTTTAAAAAAAAGAAGAAGAAGAATATATGAAAGGGTGAGGCGGGAGAGCTTGTATATACGACCCATGGGCATGGACTTGGAGAGGGGATTGTTGGGGAAGGGGGGTGCTGGGCGGAGGGGAGCAAAGGGGAAAAAAATTGGAACTATTGTAACAATATAATCAATAAAATATACTTAAAAAAAAAAAAAAAAAAAAAAAAAAAAAAAAAAGAAGATGTGAGTCCTCAGGGTCTCTTATACATTGTTTCTCTAAATATAAATTGGTATAAATTGTTTGGAAAGCAGTTTGGTATACTTTTTCTTACCGAGTATAGTTTTCCTTACCTGATGATGAAGTAATTTGGGCTATAAATCCAGGAGAAAGTCTTTCCTGTGTGCACTGGTGACGTGCACAAGGATGTTCAGAGCAGTTGTCTTCACAATAACAATTAAGTGGAAGCAAATAAAAGGCACTGCAGCAGGACGGTAGCTGAATATAATGGAATAGACTGTTACAAAGCAGGAAAATAATAAACTACATTGGCTTGATGGTCAGTTTCATGTGTCAGTTTAACTGGGCTAAAGGATGCCCAGATAGCTAGTAAAACATTATGTTTGGAATTAACTGTGAGTGTGTTTCAGGAAGAAATTAGCATTGAATCAGTAAACTGAGTAAAGAAAGTTGCTTAACCTATGCAGGTGGACATCATCCATTTCATTGAGGGCCTGAATAGACCAAAAGGTAAAAGAAAGGCAAACCCATCTCTCTGCTTGAGCTGGAATGTCAGTCTTATCCTTCCCTCAGACATTAGTGGCCCTAGTTCTCCAGCCTTCGGAACCACACAGGGACTTACACCATCATGCCTGGCCCCTTATCCCTGTTCTCAGATCTTTGAACTAGGACTGGGACTTACACCGTCAGATCCCTTGGTCCTCAGGCCTTCATTCTCAGAGTGAACTACACCACTGGCTTTTCCGGTTCCCCAGCACATGGACAGCAGAGTGTGGGACTCCTTGGCCTCCATAATTGCACGAGCCAATTTGCGTAACAAACCTCTATGTTAATTGGCTCTGTTCTCTGGAGGGCCCAGACTAATACAACTGGTATGCAACAGTGTGCACGGACCCTAGTGATATAAACCGAGCAATTTAAACATAATGCAATTTAAATGAAAATAAATTTTTATTAAGAAATGTAGATGAAGTAAAACTATATGGAAAGAAATGAAATGAAAGAGAATGACAAACACAGGCCTCAAAAGGGTTATTCTCTTAGGAAAGAGTTGAGAGGGAAGGGGACATAAAGAGCTATGAATGATGACATCTTACTTTTTGCATTGCATCTGGTGGGCTCTTGGTTGCATATAAACCTCCTCTAAATAAATAAGTAAATAAATAAATAAATAAAAGAGGGCCATGCATGAACCATTAATGAAATTTCACACACCAAGACCTGTCATCAATTGAATTCTATATCCCATGGTGTAGAACGAAAAGTTGCTATTTGTTTACTCCAAGATGTTATTTTTCTAGGGATTAATTCTTTTTCTTCTGAGCCTTTGGTAGGAATATGCTATCACTTTGTACATTTACTTAGGACTCAGGTAGAGCTGCTCATGTACCTTGTATGGTGGTGATCCCTAGCGTGGTGAGTGATTTATTTGCTCTACTCCTTTGGGTCTTTGATTTAGCGACAGGCAGATTCGGAGTTCCTTATTGAGGCCCCAAAGGGAAGGCCTCTTGGCTCACCAGTCATGTCGTCTCTTAGCCTCAGTCATGTAGAGAACCTCAGAGCTCCTCTTCCAGTTCTGAATGTCAGCCAGAGTAGACACACTCTGTGACATATGGCACACTTCCCCAACTCAGGATCTCTGTAGACAAAGCTCTTGCCAGGATCTATCTTAGCCCCTTTTCAACCATGAGGCTGTCTGCCCTGAGGGGTCAAGTCATGCACCACGTACCAGGACCAAAGGAGGATCAGTTGTCTGTGTCTAATTTATTCCTCCCTTCTGGCCACAGCAGTTTGGCTCATAGTAGATAGACGAATTAGACTTGAGAGTAAAGGGGAACCAGGAGATGAAAAATTACTTTCCCAGAAATGTTTACTTTCTCAAAACATTTCTTTAGTGTAACTACAGTTTTCATTTTCATAGGATTACCAGCTCAAAATTATGGAAATTTACTGTTTTTCCATCTATTTATCTGTTTATTCTTCATTTATTTGTTAATAGTGGTTATTCTCCTTCATTTGCTAGTCTTGAATATTTTTCAATGCAAGCTTTGCAAAATAAAGAAAAGAAAAAGCTCCAGGAATAGCAAGCAAAGTTTTAACATCTACAGCTGGCATAGCAGATTTAAGAATAATCTAAATTTGTGAATGACTACAAAGGGTGTTAATTAAGTAGCAGGTGTTTCATCACCTATATCTATTTGAAAAAAAAAAAAAAGCATCTCAGATGTAGATATCTATAGTTTGTATAACAAAACTCTATATTCATTGGGTTCCATCTGCCACCATAACCTCAAACTGCTTTTAGTACCAGTCAATTAACACCTTGATTAAGTTATACACCACCTGCAGCTTCAACAATGTAATAAATTCACTAACTTTTACATAAAAACTCATTGTAATCCCTGGATTAAAACAGTGTAGAGAAATGGGAAAAGAATTCACACATCAGCCTTAGCGTGTTCGCAAAGGCATACACACACACATACACTAAGGCATGTACACTACTTGTCTCATATCTGCTTCTCTCTTTATTTCTTCATGATCTCAGACATGACATATTTGGTTGAAGGTCTTCCAGACCCATAAGTCCACAGACTACAAGTAGAAAAGTTTGCTATTCTATTCCCTCAAATCAGATTTGAAAATTCCCAGGCAAATATTTTTATTTGCTTCGCTCCTGTCACATGCTCTTCTGAGCAAGATTGGGTGCCCTTTTTGGCCCAAGGTAGATTATCTACCTAATCCTCTTGCTACAGTAACAGGAGCCACTAGGGAGGAGCAAGTGACCAAAATATATTTGGATGGAAAAATGACCTACATGAACAAATGAACCTTGTAGGACAATTGATGTGTGTGTGTGTGTGTATTGTTAGAGGTACAGTGTAAATTCTCTGTATCATTTTAAAAATAAAATCTTCATTGCTCACTTATAAATTGTGAAATATATTTTATTTTTATACTGGGAGAAAACACTGATTTTCCATCACAGAAAACTAAGATATCAGTTAAAATATTTTTAAGCAGAAAAATGACATTTTGATTAGTGACTGTAATGGCGGCCCCTTACTTACTAGCTGCTTGTGGGAGAGAGTTGGAAAAATAAGAGACTGTTATGATCATCCAAAGGTAATGATGTAAAGGGAGGAGAGTTAGAGTTGAAAGACAGGTCTGTGTTTCCAGAGGGAAGTTCACAATGAGGGGGCAGGTGGATGAAAACTAGTCTATTCATTCTGCCTCCATGGTTGCAATAGCTGTGGATGATTTTTTTTCTCAACTGATCATGGAAATCATGCCCCATTATGATTTAAAAAACCAAGCAGAATGCTGGAAGTTAGGAAATACAAGAGCAGCAAAATAAACTGGAGTAAAAATAGAATTGATTTTGCACAGCCCATTTTATTATTCAAGACTACAAGGAGAGATTCACCCGGTTATTTGAGCTCACCATCAGAGTGCATTCTTAATAAAAGGGCCCAGAGACTGTTATGACCTTAAGCATTATCATTTTATACCAACCCTTCTATAAAAAGAAAGAAAAAGAAGTTCCTGAATTTCATTATAGTCTACTCTCAAGAAGGAGAAAAGCAGTTCTTAGTTTAATTTATTTAATGTCTACTAAAACTTAATTTAAAAGTCCTTTACTTATTCTAAAATTGTGTGTGGATAAATGTAGAAGCCTAATAAACAGTCCCTGAAATGTAATGAAATAAAGGATTTATAGCAGGAATTTGACCATATGTAATTTATGGCGCTGATTAAGTAATCTCTATAAGTCTGTTGTCTTAGTATCTGATTCTGCAACTTGGTTTTCAGAGAAGACATTGGGGAAGGGAAGATGGGTGTAAATTTAGGGAGAGCAAAGACAAGATGCAACCCGTAGGTGGAAGCTGGAACCCATAAGAATGGACAGGGCACGTATCAGTTCTCCTTGTTCCCAGCCTCAATGATGTGGATGTCCTGCAAGGAAAGCTGGCCCCCTTTGTGTCAGAGCTACACACACACCTGACCCAGGTGCTGGAGCCAGATCCAAGGGAGGATCAAGTCATGGTTTGCCTGGCAGCTACCTGTGCCAAAGAGATGGGCAGGCAGATTGATGACTATGTGCATAACCTACAAAAGCACCTGTTAACCCTGTCTTGACATTCTGGGATTAACATTAATATGACTGTTGTTTTACTTCTGTTTTCAAAATTTAATAGGAAAATATACCTCTTTTGGTCTACCCTCATGAAAATATCCAGAGAAGGGAATTCTGGCAGACAGTTCAATCTGGCCTAGTTGACACATTATACAACCACTACAGTTTACTGTTTTTAGTCTATAAGCTCCACATACATGTTTAAGCCATAGTTAATCTACAAGGAAACAAAGTCATGCTTTTCTCTAATGTAAAAATATGACACAAATATCCTTCTTTATAACTGAACATATGTTCATCCTTTCCCCCAAATGGTATACAAAGTTTCCTTAAAAAATGTCTTCTTTTAGCTGATTTACACTCACCACTTGATATTCTATAATTTAAATAATGGGATATATATTTTAAACTAACATTTACACATTGTATGTGAGATAATGGAATGGGAATAAATAATATTTGTGTTATACACACACACACGTATGCACACTTGCATGCACACACACAACATTCATTCATATCAAAATAACAAAGGAAAACTCAGCAATTATAGCCTTGCAGTTACAATGTCTGCAGTTGGTCCTATGGTTTAGTAGATATTTCTATCTACCTTTTTCCACTACCTACTCCAGTCTCTCAGCTATCCCTTATAAGATAGCTACCTTAGGTAAGACAATTACAGGTTCTTCAGGCACAGAGAGACTAACTTTCTCAGGCAGGAATGGAAAAGATGCCTCTTCTGGGCAAGCAGGCTTGAGAGAATGTAGAGGTTCAGAGACCCTATTTCATTTAAGTTTGCCCATATGTTCTCATCCTAATTTTCTGTGTTCCACTTCTTTCCAATTAATGCCCTAACTTAAAAAAAAAAAAAATGATCCTCTGAGTTTGAGAATTCCATTTGCACTGTAATTCAGTCACTATGATTAGGCTTTGGATTAGGTTTCAGATCTGTCAGACATGAGGTTACGAGAGATAAGGGCTTCTCTTAGGGTAGGCTTAAAAGTTCTCAGGTTTCTTATGTGCACTTCAGCTAGGAAGTGAAAGCCAGGAAACCACCTCCCTTTGATACTTATCAAATGCTCTGTCAGAAGCAGAATCACTGGAAGGTTGCACACGTGTGTGAGTTTGTGCACACGCACACATACACAGTATCTTGCGAGGATTTCATCACATGCAGTTATGGAAGCTGGTTAGAGACTGCTGATTATGCATCTGATGCTGGGGCTTGAAGTCTGTAGGGTAGGCAGTCAGAAAGGAAAAAGAAGAAGGATGTAAAGGGAGAGAAAACGAAGAGAAGCTAAAACCCACCAGCGTAAGCTGAAGCCCAGGAGAACAGAATGGAGCACATGTTGGTTCTCATTCTCCCAACCTTCATAATATTGGTGTCTCGAAGGAGAAATGGATACTTCCTTCTTGAAGGTAATCACAAAACTTGAGAAGGAAGATCCAGGGGAAGGCAGAGAAGTCAGAGGCCCAGCTGCTGCTTTAGGCCAATCAGTTGAGCCAGCAGATACGTGACAATTTATGTGAGCTACAAAATATAAAAGTACATCTCTTGACTCTGCCCCAGCCTCCTAAGAGAGTAGGAAACAATGTGGCTCCTGCTGCGCCTCTTCCTTCTAAATCCCATGCCAAAATGTCTCACAGTTCACTCTAATCTGAAACATGCAGGAAAGGGAGTTCCAGGAAATGTAGGTTAGCCTAGTTAATCTGTCCCATATGAAACAAAATAAATGACAGATAATGTTTTAAATTAAATTTAAATATGGCCTTATCTATGAAGTCTGGACTTTCTGTTTCTTCAGGCCTTGAATAACTGAAAGGTAATTATTCTCCAACTCCATCTTCATTGTTTCACTGAAATTCCCACATATGCAATACGACAGAATTCTTTCTTTTCAAATCTTTAAAATATTCTGGGGACCTATACAGTGTCTTTTTATTTTTACCAAAGCCAGAACACAGTTTGTTTGGTTTATGTTTTCCATTTCTATATTATGTTTTATTTATGTTAATAAGTCAATTGATTCTATAAAAATGATAAGTACAAGTGTACTGTTGAGGAGATTATGTAACTGGTTGGATTTGTAAACATACACAAAACAATATTTTAAAAAGCAATATTGTAAAATCCTAATGATGTTGAGTTTTCTTTAAAAGATGCAAAGTCCTCTGTCATACTTCAAAGAGTCACATATCAGTTTAGCCTCTTATGAGAGATGGCCTTGATGAAGTCATTTAATTACTCTTTCACTCAGTTCACTTGTCTGCAAAATGGGGGATACAAGAATATCCACTTCACAGAGGATTAAATCTTAGTACAGTGCTTGATATATAATAATTCCTCTTTGAGCATTAAGTGTATTTTACAGTAATATTGTATATTTGACTCTATATGATAGCTTTTAAAAACATTTTTAATCGCTGGAAAATCACAATAATCAAAATTATTTTAAGTAAATTAAAATAGTTGCCTTATTCAATTTTTATGACTTCATGTAAGTATTGGGTACTTTTAGCAAGTTTCTTAGTCCTTTCAGCAGTTATTAGTTTCAGGGCCTTAAAATCTTTTCCTTGGAAAAATCTTTACAGAAAGGAAAACAGTGATCATAGAAAATTTGTAATCCTAAATTTCCTGTTAAAATCAAAGTTCCATTTGCTACTAGTTTACTATCACAATCTAATCTTTGTAAAGAATCTTTGTGATCATACTGGCTCTTTTTAAATATTTTAGGAGAAAGAAACAGAGGAAGAGTTAGTAGAAGTTTCAGTATAGTATTGATGAAGATCAAGAATGATTTTTTTTACCTGGAATTTCTCCTATGATTTTTAAAAAACAACTATGTGGTATACTGTGTGAGTTAGCTACTCAAAATTCATTCACAATTCTTTTATCCATCATCTTTCATTCCTTAAGTTATTTATTTTCTAGATTCCTTACATTCGGAATTACTCATGAATCATGATTCTGGTTATGAGGAGAGGTTTTCTTCCTGGTTAAAAAGGCCCCAATTCACTAAGAGAAATTTTTTTTTCCCTTTTCTCCTTTCCCTGATATAAAACCTTACAAGACTACTTCTTCTTCAGTCTTATCTTGAGCCCTCTCCTCTCTCTGGCTGGCATGCTACTATTCTCACTTGCTTAAGATAACACTCTGGGCCCACAACACCCTTCTCTGTAATCCTCTGCTATCAATTTTACTAGTTTCTTCCTCACGAAGCACCCCTTCTTCCCAGACTCCTCCAGACTAGGTTGGGCTCCTTCTTTCATCTATTTCTGTATTTTCTGTATAGTCCTCATCACACTTTCATGGATGTGATGAACTTATCTGGCTACAAGCCACAAAGAGCAGGCACATCTGTCTTGTTTATCCCTATGCCTTAAAGAGCCAGCATTTAATGAGCTGGGCATCATGGGACAAGCACCATTCTAACCACTGTATATTTACTAACATGGTATGTTCATTGCAATATTCTATTTTATAGGTGGGGCAACTGAGGTAGTGTAAAGTTAAGTACAGTGGATGAGTAGCAGAGCGGGATTGAATGCAGGTAGCTTGCTTCAGAGCCTCTGAACTGAACCATGACAATCTGCTACTAGAATGTGCCAAAGAAGGAGAGAGTTGCATCTCTGTATGAAGAGCAACACCAAGAGCCATCTTGTTGTGTAATTAGAGCATATTTTAAATGTTCAAAATATTTTCTGTATTCTATTCAGTATAACTCATGTCTAAATATATATTGGTTTTAAATTTTTCTTTTGCTACATATCTTTGTTATGTTTGAAGTCGGTTCTCAAGTATTAAAGTGTATGAGGAATACTACAGAAAACTTTAGGAAGTATATATTCTCAGGCCTTCCTCTCAGCTATTCTGATTCAACAGTATTAAGGGAGGAACCCAATAGTCTTAAAAATATAGCCCAAGTGACTGACTGAGTGGGCTCACTGATAAAAATTTAGATAAGAAATTCTGCCTTAAAGAATATGAAAAAGGTAAAAAAGATTTTGTGTTAAAAATCCTGTAATTATAAAATTATTATAAGATAGTCACATCATAAAAATTACAAAATATAGAACCCTCTGAAAACATCCCAGTAGATGGAGTTATTGTTTTTACTTCTAGATTCCTTCTGGACCATGCAACTAAAAATGGTACTGTCAGTGTTAAACACCAAAGTAGACTAATCAAGGCTCCTAGGAAGTGATTTTTGATTCACAAAACAACCTGCTGGGCTTTTCATACACAGATAAGCACAGTAAACAATGCCATCTCAAAATGAGTCAGATGGATTTTTTTCTATTTTAGTAATATGTTACAGTTCTTTTTTATCCATTATGTATATATTGCACTTAGTTGTTGAAGTACTGTTGTTTTAACTTTATGAATAAGCAAAATTGAGCAAAACTAAGTTTCCTTCCTATTTATTTGTTTGTGTATGTATTCATGCATGTACATAGGTATGTATGTATGTATGTAGGTCAGCATGTGTGCACTTATATATGTGTATATATATTTAAATGGTCTTAGTCCATGAATGTGCTAGATCACTGGCTGATGAGTCACCATTGTATTTGTGGGATATTATATGCCACTTTCTACTTTAAATATGTTTGGTATACATAAAGGTTAACTAATTTTGAAAATAAAAGTTAGGTAATATTTGTGGAATATGCCTTGATAGACTTTAAATGGAAGTTTTCATAGATGTTAATAAAAATTACTTTTGGTTCTCAGTGATAGGTTACTTTCTCACTGAACAGCATATTTTTTCAGACTGGATAAAAACTGAAAACATATTCTAATAATTATTGTAAAGTACATATTTTAATTAAGACCAACATTTAGTTTGATAATCAGATTGTATTCAACTATTTATCTTTCTTTAAAATAAATATAATTATAGAAATAAACTCATCAGGCTTCTCTATTATATCTTAATTTATTCTCAATTGTAAAATGATGGATCAATATTTATGCACCTTGAAACAATATAATCAATAAAATATACTTAAAAAAAAGAAAAAATATTTATGCACCTTGATATGTGTAAATAGGATATTTTGACTTGTTACTTTTGATTAAAAAATGGATTTTGAAGACCTAATGCTTAATGTAGGCTTATGGTTATACTGCCACTTTAATCCAAAAATATCCTTCATCACTTACTGTTGGCCAATTTCAGCTCCTTAGTCTCATAGAGGGCACCCATCCCTGACTCCCCAGCCCATGGCAGACAGTAGTGCAGAAATTGTTTTTATAATGGACTAAAAAAAAAGAAAGGATTTTTTTGACTCTGGCTCCTATAATTTTTTAATCAACCATGGTCTTAAATACTTATGCATTGTCTCAATTTAGCTATATAAAATATATAAAATTTTGCTAATATGATGGTATTCAGCAATCTATGCTTTTCAAATAATTTAAACAGTAAGTGATGTTTAGAGATAATACCCAAATGAAGTCAATTAAATTGATGCATTTTATATGTAAAATTAGCTAAAATTTAAAAAATGAGATCAAAGTTTCTTTCTTTATCATTTTAAACCTAGTATAATGGTTGCTCTCAAACACACTTAGGTATATTTGTGATTGCTAAAACTTTTCTGGAAAGCAATTTGGTAATGTATGTACCAAGGATCATAAAAACATCCATTCTATTTGACCCGATACTGTGAAATTATGACAATATTTCACAAGAAACAGTAAAATATTCCTATAAGAATTTTTTAAATGAAAATTTTTATGAATTATTTTTATTTCTCAAATCTAACAACAACATAAATGTCTAAAATTACAGAGTTCGGGTAAGAAAATAATGGTTCATACATTTGATGGGCTATTATTCAAGTCATAAAGATAGTGCGTACAAAGATTTTAATGGCATTAAAAGAGGTTCATGGTGTTTATTGAAGAAAGAAAGGCATTAAACTATCTATGATATACAAAGTGTATCAGTTTTCTATTGACACTATAAGAAACTAACTAAAACTTAGTAGCTTAAAACAACACAAATGTATTATTTCATATATCTAGAAGTAAGCAGTCTAACGCCAATCTCAGGGGACTAATAAAATCAAGGTTTTGTCAGGGTCACTTTCTTTTGGAGGCTCTAAATGAGGCTGTTTTCATCAATTACAGTTTTAGAACCTGTCCTCATTGGCTTAATCATAGCCCCCCATCACAGAGCCTTTGTTCCCTCTGCTTCCACGATCACATCCTCCATCACTGACTCTTCAGCCTCATTTTTATGACCCTTGTGATTACATTGGGTTCACCCAGATAATTCAGGATTATCTCCTCAGTAAAAGATTCTTAACTTAGAGAATTCACATGCCCGACTTCCGGCCAAGATGGAGGCTTAGACGGACACGCTAGGTCTCCCTCTACAACCAGAGAGGAATACAACTACTTCAAAACAAAGGATAACTAGAAATTCCAGAAAATAAAGCTACACGGAAGCCCAACATATGAAGTTATAAACCAGCGGTGCCATTTGGGCAGGTAAGAGTTAAAGAAGGCAAAGCTGTTTGCGGAGCGGCGGGGCGGGGCGGCGAAAAAGCCCGGAGGCAATCAAGCCCCTGGCGTTCGCGACTCCAATCAAGCCCCTGGCGTGCGCGACTCCGGCGCTGGGGAGCAGCCGCAGCATCGCCTTGAACAGTGAGGCCCAGGGGGGCGGGAGGACGGATCCCGGTCTCCTAGCTGAATAACTGTGTGAATCCATCTTGGACCCCCGCCCCCAAAGAAAGCACCACAGGGCTGCGAAATAGGTCGTGGACAGGCAGGCGCCGGCAGGTCGCTGATTTGTGACGCTTACACAGGCACCGCCCCCGACAGCCAGCCCAGGAAAACAAAACGCATCTGTCAAAATGTGGCAGACAAATATAGAGATCCCGGTGGTGCAGCTCACCAGGCAGCAGATAGAGAACCTGACAGATGAACAGATAAGAAACCTGTCAGAGGCTCAGTTCTGGGCCATTGTTATCAGGTGGCTTACAGAATTCACAAAAGAGCAGGAAAAAGATATGAAAGAAGCGAAAAACTTTCATAACGAAAGGAACAAAACCACATACAAGACAGATGGTGAGGAATCCAGAGTTCATTTCAACAAACTGGAATATGGAGAAGGAACAAGCAGTCAACCAATGCAGCAAGAGGAAATGGCAAGCAACAATGAGAGGATCAGAAACCTCTGGGACAGCTATAAAAGGCCCAACATAAGAATCATTGGTTTGCCAGAGAATGAGGAAGATGAACTAGAACTTGAAAAATTGAGTGAAAATATAATAAAGGAGAACTTCCCAGACTTGGGGAAGGGAATAGACTTGCAGGTCCAAGAAGCAAGGAGAGTTCCCAAGAGACTGGACCCAGGGAGAACCACTCCAAGACACATTATAATCAAAATGTCAAAAATTAAAGATAAAGAGAGAATCTTATAAGCAGCAAGAGAGAAGAAAAGAATTATGTACAAAGGGGTCCCAATTAGACTATCAGCTGACTTCTCAAGGGAAACCCTACAAGCAAGAAGGGACTGGCAAGAAATATTCAAAGTAATGAAAATCCAAAACCTACAACCACGAATACTCTATCCAGCGAAATTGTCATTCAGAATAGAAGGACAGAGAAAGTGTTTCCAGGACAAAATAAAACTGAAAGAGTTCATTAGATCCAAACCACTGTTATATGAGAAGTTAAAGGGACTGGTTTAAAAAACAGAAGCTAGGGAGATGAAACAAAGGCAAACGAAACAGGCAACGAGAGTGGAAAAGGAACTGTGGGTAAGGGAAGCATAGTGGGGGGAGGTCAACAGGGAGGGGGAGTGGGGAGAGGGAGGGAGATGATATAGGAATTGGGGATCATGGTAGGAGGGAATGGAATAGACAGAGAGAGGTTGGGAGGAACTGTATGCACAACTAATGGATATAATCTAAAAGGGGGGGACAACTGGAGGGAGGGGGCCACCGGGTGGAGGGGAGCAGAGGGAAGGGAAAGTGGCACAAATGTAATATTTTAATCAATAAAACACATTAAATCTGAAAAAAAAAAAAAAGATTCTTAACTTAATCAAATTTGAAAGTTGCTTTTGCCATGTGGGGTAACATATTTATAAGTTCTTGAAATTAGAATGTGGATATCTTTAGGGGGATTTAGTTCTGCCCACCACAGATAGGATAACTATATTTATCACTAAAGTTGGGATACTGTTGAAAGTAAAAGAAGACACAATTAATAATTAGTTCAGGGCAACAGGTAAACAGGAGCTGTTCCTGAAAAACCTAGGTAAATGTCCAGCTAAGTATACAACTAGAGTAATAAGAAACAACAAGCTGTCTGAGTTCAATCAGATTTCCATTTTTGAAGGGCACCTGCTTTTGTTATTTTTGGAAAATTTTAATTTTCCCCCTGTTTCCTTATAGCATAATGTGGCTAGATGTAGACCTTTTTATTCATTGTACTGAAGGACTTTTTGGACTTTAATCTCAAGGTAAATACTTTTCTTAGATACAGGAAATTTACCTTCTATTATTACTCTGATTTTTACCTTTAATACTTTTTCTCTTTCCTCTTTATAGAACCATGTCTCTTAAATTCTTTCATATTTTCTACTTCTGTTTTCTTGAAATTCCAAGATTTATTTTCTTTTATCTTCTTATGTACTAATTTACTCAGGTCAACTTGGCTGCCATCTGGATCTATAGACTGATTTTGAAGCATCTCACATATTTTAAACAGCATTTTTCTCTGCTCTGTCTACCCTTTAAGTATTTCAGGATTTCCTTTTCCACAGTTCAACTTCCTAAAATTTATAAAAGTTTCTGGTTCCCTAATGATACTATTTTTAATGCTGATATGAATTATTATTATTATTATTTTTTTTTTTTTTACATTTGGTAGAGCATTGCTTTCCTATTTCTTTTTTTTTTTTAAAGTATATTTTATTGATTATGCTGTTACAGTAGTTCCAATTTTTTCCCCTTTACTCCCCTCCACCCAGTATCTCCCTCCCCCAGCATCCCCCCCCAAGTCCATACCCATGGTTCGTAAAAAATAACTATCCCTCCCTCTCAGATATTAAGACCCTTTGTAATCTTGTAAAGGACAACGGGCGAAGGTCTCAAGCTCCTCTAGCTGCTTCAAGCTGGACATGGTCGTCGTCCTACCTACCCTTGGGTCCAGAAATCCCTAATAAGAGTGGGGGTGTGGAGGGGAGGGTGGCCTTCCCACATGGGGAAGGATCATGCAGACTCCAGGTCAGTTGGCTGTCTCCGGACAACGGCGTGCTTGGTTTAGCAGGCTGGCATCCTTGTTGTGTTCTGGGGGCAACAGATTTGGCAAAAAGGGTTAAAAAGCATCATTCAATCCATAACTACTAGGTGGCAAAAGGCAGGGATTAATTTTTCAATGTTCCACATTAGGAGAAAAAAAAAAAAAATAGGGCTTCTTTGGAGGAAGGTGTGCTAGGCACATCTCTCCTGTCCAAAACCCTTTTGCCCATTTTATTTAGTTTGGGCTGAGGGAAATAGTTTATGTTTCCCCCCTCTCAGACCTCTGGGCCCTTTCTGTCCAAGCCATTAGGATAGAAAAGAGAATTCAGTTTTAAAGTGAAGCCCACAGACCACCCCATTCTTCACCAACTCAGCCATTTAGTTCAGCCAAACTGTTGAGTCTCCGGAGGCAGCGCTGCAGAGAGGATTAAGTGAGGCTTATGCGTACAGACAATCACTCAGGTAATGCGGTCATAGGCTTATGCCCTTTGAAAACAGAAAACACATGTTAATTTATGTAACATAACCAACAAAAAAGTCTCTAAATCTGTAAGACTGTCTTATTGGGAAGACATACAGTTGCAAGGCACTTGACATTCTACTTGCCTGCAACTTGAATCTCTTTGGTGATATCACAGATATGGTTTAATTTTCAAGTGAAACCATTTTTTAAATGAGAAGAAACTTTTAAGACGGTTAGCTGCCCTACTTTACAGTCTGCCACTGATCATTGTGATTTTCCTTGAATACTGATTTTTCTCCCTAAGATTACTCTCCTTGTCTTTAAAGGGACTACATTAAGTCCATTTTTAATTTATCCTGTTCATTTGCATAAGCATAACAAGAGCAGCAAATGATCACTTATAATCTTTAGTTCTGTTTTGCTGGAACTTACCCAAGGAACATTTAGGGTGGCCCTCAGTCTGCTCTTCAGTGCACAGAAGCTGGGCCACATACCTGGCATTCATCCTTGCCTGTACACACCTGTCCTTTCCAAGTCTTTCTGGTTTTCCATTGTGCCTTACGGTCCCTTCTAGCCATCTTTCAGGAAAACAACCTTCGTTCCTTCCCTGGAGAGATTGCTGTGGACCCCACAACCAACCATGGCAGCAGGCCTTTTATTTCGCGGGCTTTTATTACCTTTGAAAGTCATTCCCAGTTCCTTAGGGCTTTTTGGTAACAACATGAGCCCAAGCATGTCTCCTTTAGGCTTGACATTCCAGTCAAAGGCTTGTTCAGAAAAAGGAACCTCTATTAACAACTGGTCTTATTAGGTCTTTGCAAAGAAACTTAAGTCATTACTTACTTGTTTAGAATGCCAAACTCTGGAGAGATCAAATAGGGAGAAAAATATACAACGTGAAGGAAAATCTTTGTCCTAATATTCACTGAACTGGCATTTCCATTCTTCATATTTTCATTTTCCCCCACTAAAAAAAATCTTTTTGTTTGTTTTTCCATTACAGTTGTCTCACTGTTTTTTTTTTTTTCCCCTCTTGCTTCCCTGTATCCTGCCCCTCCCTTCCCCCACATTCAGTCCCCACTCAGTTGCCCATGTCTGTGGGTCATTTATACATGTTCTTTGATTTTACACTTCCCCTTCTTACCCCCTTTTCTCCCTCCCCCCTCCCCCCTTGTTACTGTTAGTCTACTCCTTGTTTACATACCTCTGGTTCAATTTTGCTCATTTGTTTGTGTTGTTCATTAGTTTCCTGTAATAGGTGACAGCATAACGTATTTTTCTTTCGTTGCCTGGCTTATTTCGCTAAGCATAATTCTCTCTAGTTCCATCCATGTTGTTGCAAATGGTAGAAGTTCCTTCTTTCTTTCTGCTACATAGAACTCCATTGTGTAAATGTACCACAGTTTTTTGATCCACTCATCTACAGATGGGCATTTAGGTTGTTTCCAGCACTTGGCTATTGTAAATAGTGCTGCTATGAACATTGGAGTGCATAGGTTCTTTTGAATTGGTGTTTCAGGATTTTTCGGATATAATCCCAGTAATGGAATTGCTGGTTCAAAAGGCAGTTCCATTTTTAGTTTTTTGAGGAAATTCCAAACTGTTTTCCATAGTGGCTGCACCAGTCTGCATTCCCACCAGCAATGCACCAGGGTTCCCATTTCTCCGCATCCTCTCCAGCACAAGTTGTTTGTTGATTTGTTGATTATGGCCATTCTGACTGGTGTGAGGTGGTATCTCATTGTGGTTTTTATTTGCATCTCTCTGATGGCTAGTGATGTTGAGCATATTTTCATATGTCTATGGGCCCTCTGTATGTCTTCTTTGGAGAAGTGTTTGTTCAGGTCCTTTGCCCATTTTTTAATTGGGTTGTCTGTCTTCTTGGTGTTGAGTCGTATGAGTTCTTTATATATTTTGGAGATCAATCCCTTGTCTGAGATGTCATTGGCGAATATATTTTCCCATATGGTTGGTTTCCTTTTCATCTTGCTGATGTTTTCTTTAGCTGAGCAGAAACTTTTTAGTTTGATGTAGTCCCATTTGTTTATTCTTTCCTTTATTTCCCTTGCCTTAGGAGATATATCAGTGAAAATGTTGCTACGTGGGATATCTGAAATTTTCCTGCCTATTTTTTCCTCTAGGACTTTTATGGTATCACGGCTTACATTTAAGTCTTTGATCCATTTTGAGTTTATTCTGGTGTATGGTGTAAGTTGGTGGTCTAGTTTCATTTTTTTGCATGTCCCTGTCCAGTTCTCCCAACACCATTTGTTGAAGAGGCTCTTTTCACTCCATTTGATGTTCTTTCCCCCTTTGTCAAATATTAGTTGACCATATGAACCTGGGTTTATTTCTGGGCTCTCTATTCTGTTCCATTGATCTATATGTCTGTTTTTATGCCAGTACCAGACTGTTTTGATTACCGTGGCCTTGTAGTATAGTTTGATATCAGGTATTGTGATTCCTCCTACTGTGTTCTTCTTCCTCAAAATTGCTGTGGCTATTCGGGCTCTTTTTTGGTTCCATATAAATTTTTGAAGTATTTGTTCTAGGTCTGTGAAATATGTTGCTGGCATTTTAATAGGGATTGCATTGAATCTATAAATTGCTTTGGGTAGTATGGACATTTTAATGATGTTGATTCTTCCCATCCATGAGCATGGTATATGCTTCCATTTATTTGTATCTTCTTTAATTTCTTTCTTCAGTGTTATGTAGTTTTCTGAGTACAGGTCTTTTACCTCCTTGGTTAAGTTTATTCCTAGGTATTTTATTTTTCTTGTTGCTATGGTAAATTGAATTTTTCTTTCAGTTTCTATCTCTGAGTTTTTATTGCTGGTGTATAAAAATGCCTTTGATTTCTTAATATTGACTTTGTATCCTGCTATTTTGCCGAATTCACTTATTAGGTCGAGTAGTTTTTTTGTGGAGTCTATAGGGTTTTCTATGTACACTATCATGTCATCTGCAAATAATGACAGTTTTACTTCCTCTTTTCCAATTTGGATGCCTTTTATTTCTCTTTCTTGTCTGATTGCAGTGGCTAGAACTTCCAAGACTATGTTGAATAGGAGTGGGGAGAGCGGACATCCTTGTCTTGTTCCTGATCTCAGGGGGAATGCTCTCAGTTTTTGCCCATTGAGTATGATGTTGGCTTCAGGTTTCTCATATATGGCCTTTATTATGTTGAGGTATGCTCCCTCTATTCCCATTTTGCTGAGAGTTTTTATCATAAATGGGTGTTGTACTTTATCAAATGCTTTTTCTGCATCTATTGATATTATCATGTGGTTTTTGTCTTTCATTTTGTTTATGTGGTGTATTACGTTTATTGATTTACGAATGTTAAACCATCCTTGCATCCCTGGGATGAATCCTACTTGATCGTGGTGTATGATCTTTCTAATGTGTTGCTGGATCCGGTTTGCCAATATTTTGTTGAGGATTTTAGCATCTATGTTCATCAGCGATATTGGCCTGTAGTTTTCTTTCTTTGTTGTGTCTTGACCTGGTTTTGGGATTAGGGTTATACTGGCTTCATAGAATGAGTTTGGCAGTCTTCCCTCTTCTTGTATCTTTTGGAATAGTCTGAGAAGGATAGGAGTTAGTTCTTTCCTAAATGTTTTGTAGAATTCACTTGTGAAGCCATCCGGTCCAGGGCTTTTGTGTGCTGGGAGTTTTTTGATTACTGCTTCAATTTCACTAGCTGTTATTGGTCTATTCAGACTTTCTGCTTCTTCTTGATTCAGTTTGGGAAGACTATAGGTTTCCAGGAATCTGTCCATTTCCTCTAGGTTGTCAAATTTCTTGCCATACAGTTGTTCATAATAATTTCTTATAATCCTTTGTATTTCTGTGGTATCAGTTGTGATTTCTCCTCTTTCATTTCTGATTTTATTTATTTGGGTCCTCTCTCTTTTTTTCTTGATGAGCCTGCTTAAAGGCTTGTCAATTTTGTTTATTTTTTTCAAAGAACCAGCTCCTACTTTTGTTGATCTTTTGAATTGTTAGTTTAGACTCTATGTCATTTAATTCTGCTCTGACCTTGATGATTTCCTTCCTTCTACTTGATCTGGGCTTTGCTTGTTGTTCTTCCTCTAGATCTTGTAGCTGTAGGGTTAAATTTTTTATTAGATATTCCTCTAGCTTTTTTAGGTAGGCCTGTATTGCTATGAACTTTCCTCTTAGGACTGCTTTCGCTGTATCCCATAGGTTTTGGGTTGTTGTGTGTTCATTATCATTAGTTTCCAGAAACTTTTTGATTTCTTCCTTGATGTCATTGTTAACCCATTCATTATTTAATAGCATGTTATTCATTCTCCATGAGTTTGAATGTTTTTGAGTTTTTTCCTTGAGGTTGATTTCCAATTTTAAGCCATTGTGATCTGAGAAGATGCTTGATATAATTTCAATTTTCTTGAATTTGTTAAGGCTTGTTTTGTGTCCTACCATGTGGTCTATCTTTGAAAATGTTCCATGTGCACTTGAGAAGTATGTATATTTTGCTTCTTTGGGGTGAAAACTTCTATATATATCGACTAAGTCCATTTGATCTAGAGTGTTGTTCAGTGCCTCCATATCTTTGGTGTTTCTTTGCTTCGAAGATCTGTCCATTGTTGACAATGGGGTGTTAAAGTCCCCTACTATGAGTGTGTTGTTGTCTATATCTTTCTTGGAGTCTTTCAAAAGTTTCCTTACATATTTGGGTGCTCCTAAGTTTGGTGCATATATATTTATAAGGGTTATATCTTCTTGATGGATTTTTCCCTTAAGTATTATGAAATGCCCTTCTTTGTCTCTTTTTATGGACTTTGCTGTGAAATCTGTTTTGTCTGATATAAGTATTGCTACCCCGGCTTTTTTTTCATGTCCATTTGCTTGGAATACATTTTTCCATCCCTTTACTTTCAGTCTGTGTAGATCTTTTGTTCTAAGGTGGGTCTCTTGTAGACAGCATATATGTGGGTCATTCTTTCTAATCCATTCAGCTACCCTATGTCTTTTAATTGGAGCGTTTAATCCATTTACATTTAAGGTTATTACCGATAAGTACTTATTCATTGTCATTTTTCCCCTTTGTACTCGTGTTCTTCTCTGTCTCTCTCTGTTTCTTTATCTTCTTAGAGCAGACCTTTTAGCATCTCTTGCATTGCTGGTTTGGTGGAGATGTATTCTTTTAGCCTTCTTTTGTCTTGGAAGCTCCTTATTTCACCCTCCATTTTGAATGAGAGCTTTGCTGGGTATAGTATTCTAGGTTGTAGGCCTTTGTTTTTCATTGCTTGGAATACTTTTTGCCATTCCCTTCTGGCTTGTAGTGTTTCTGCTGAGAAATCTGATGATAGCCTTATTGGAGTACCCTTGTATGTTATTAGTTGTTTTTCTCTTGCTGCTTTTAGGATCCTCTCTTTGTCTTTGAATGTTGCCATTTTAATTATGATGTGTCTTGAGGTGGGCCTGTTGGGGTTCATCTTCATTGGGACCCTCTGTGCTTCCTGGACTTGCGTGACTCTTTCTCTCGTCATGTTAGGAAAGTTTTCTGTCATTAGTTTTTCAAAGAGGTTTTCTATCCCTTGCTCTTCTTCTTCTCCTTCTGGAATTCCTATGATACGGATATTATTACGTTTCATGTTGTCCTGCAGCTGTCTTAGAACCTCTTCAGTCTTGTTCAGTCTTTTTTCATTTTGTTGCATTGTCTGGGAGTTTTTGTGTAGGTTGTCCTCCAGCTCGCTGATCCGATCTTCTGCTTCCTCTAGCCTGCTTTTAATTCCTTCTACTGTGTTCTTCAATTCAGAGATCGTATTTTTCATTTCCTCCTGGCTCTTATTGATAGCTTCTATGTCCTTTTTCATGCTCACGTAATTTTCTGTGAGTTCCTTGTAGTTTTTCTGGAGTTCTTTGAAGTTTCCGCTGAGCTCATTCAGCTTCTCCATAATCCATGTTTTGAATTCCATATCTGATAGTTCGCTCCCCTCTATTTCATTTAGCACTCTTTCTGGGGATTCTACCTTTCCTTTTGATGGGAGGTTGTTTCTCTGTCTCCCCATTTTTTTGACTCCTATTGTTTGTTGGTGCTTCTTGGAATGATCTGCACTTCCTGGATCTGCCTCTGGTGGCGTCAGATCATGTACCAGTCTGGCCCTAGGCAGCCTGTTGGAGACTTCCAGGGATTTACTGTTGTTATCTGTCTTCTTTGATTGTTAATCTATTCAATCTGTGATTAGCTGTCAGGCTTAAGGACTGTGGGTGTGGCAGCTTAATTCCTGCAGGCAGGGCTTTTGCTTCCCCTCAGGCTGACGCCACTTGGAGGAGAATGGTCTACCCGCAGTACTGGGGATGAGTCAGCACTGGGACCCAGTCGGCTGCTCCTCCAGTTCTCCCCTCAAAGCCACCGTGCCAAATTCTCCCCAAGTGTCTCCAGTCCTCTCTGCCTTCCCTCTGCTTGAGCCCAGGGTAAGTGGTGGCCAAAATATTTTCGTATGTGATCCACTTAAGAGCTCTTTTTCTCCTGCTGTTTCTCTCCGGCTAGCAAGAAAGCCTGTGGCTTTTCGCTTTTCACAGCTGATACTATTTTACTTTCCACTCTGTCGCTGTAGGCTGGGAAGCCCAGCTGGGGGTTTAGACCCTGCCCTTCTCAGGGGGAATCCCCGGCTGCTGAGCTCTTTCTCAATCCCTTCAGCAGCCACCCGTGTGAGCCCAGCCAGCCCTTCCGCGTCTCCGCACTCCCTACCGGTCACGTTGTGATGTAGCGGCCTTTTCTGTCTCTCCGTGGTTATAAGACTTCTTTCCAGCTAGTGTTCCGTTGGTTATTCCAGATGATTTCTCCAAAATTAAGTTGTAAATCCAGACTGGTCCTGGGAGGAGGTTAGTGTAGCTTCCACTTACTCCTCCGCCATCTTGGATCTCCATGAATTATTTTTTTAAACATTTCTACTGTAATTTAAATGGCATTTGCAAAGCATATGTTATATTTCCATTAGCTTCTAATTTGAAGCTAAATTATGGCTGCTTATTATTTCACTATATGAGGAGATATGGTTATTTTACCCATGCCCTATCTGTAAGTTATTGCTACTTTCTTAGCTGTTATAACTATTGCATGTTACACACACACACACACACACACACACACACACTCAAATTGGTGGGCACATCTGTGATTATGTCCTTATTTTAGGAGTCAAAGATACATTGACTTTAGTCTTTCTTTTCCACAAGAGAGGTTGTGCACTTTCAGCCTCTATTGGCTTGGTGTGAGAATGCTTATATAATCGGTTTTCCTTATCCCGGGTAGTTATATTCTATACAGTTGCTTTGGAGACTGAATTAGTGAATACTGACCCATTGTTTTTAGAGGACATACATGGTTATGTTCCTAAGAGCCTCTGGTCACCATATTTTCGGAAATGGATCAATACCTAACCTTGTTTATATGTGTTTCTCTGTAAAGATATTTATTGTATATGTTGATTTGTTATTGAACTCATCAGCAGAAGCACTAGAACTCACGCCTGAATAATATTTATCCAACAGACGTATTTTCTCCATAAGGCATATCACAGACTTTTTAATACTCAGGAACACTAGCCAGTACTTCATCGCTATGCCTGGGGGCTGAAATCAAACTATTTAAAACAGAATCATCAACAAAAAGCAAAACAATGCAAATAGAGCCACTGAAAAGACTATGAAAAGAATCCTGTTCACAGTGTTATAACTGAATCAGAAGGCAGGACATTAAGTTGTTAAACTTCACCTGGAAACATTGGTGTCAGTGACTAATTTTTTTAAAATATTTTTTTAATTTTATTTTTTATTACAGTGGTCCCATTTATCCCCCTTTGCTCTCAACTGCTCCACCCACCTCCCTCCTCTCCCACACTTCATTCATTCCCATTTAGTTGTCCATGTCCATGGGTCATTCACACTAGTTCCTTGACTAGACCTTTCTCCTTCTTTCCCCCTTCTCCCCCTCCTCCCTCCCCTCTGGTCACTGTCTATCTGTTCCCTGTTTACATGTCTCTGGTTCTATTTTGCTCGTTTGTTTGTTTTGTTCTTTAGTTTCCCGTATTAGGTGAGATCATATGATATTTATCTTTCACCACCTGGCTTATTTCACTTAGCATAATACTCTCAAGTTCCATCCATGCTGTAGCAGAAGGTAGGAGCTCCTTTCTTTCTGCTGTGTAGTGTTCCATTGCGTAAATGTACCAGAGTTTTTTGATCCACTCATCCACTGATGGGCATTTAGGCTGTTTCCAGCACTTGGCTATTGAAAATAGTTCTGCTATGAACATAGGCGTGCTTAGGTTCTTTTGAATTGGTGTTTCAGGATTATTGGGATATGATCCTAACAATGGAATCTAACTTTTTGCTGCTCTGAGAATGTCTGTGATTAACCATGGAGTCTAAGATACTGTTGATCTGGAGGTTACAAAAACTGTTTAGTGAATAATCAAACTTGCAAATGTAGAATCATTAATAATAAGGATAGACTGTGCTTCATTTCTACATAGTTCATAACTTAACAAAATAGACAAATCTCCAAATTCCTAGCTTTTTCAGGAAGTATATTATTCTGTTTATTTCAGGGAGATCGTGAGTTTCTTGTTGCTATATTCACCAACCATTGAATATCCTTTTTGAGGGGTCAATTCTATAAAATTTGGAGTTGATACAATACTATCTTCTCCCTGTTTAAATAAAATTATTATGTAATATTTTTTTGGTAAGTATATTTAGTTAGATACAAAACAACATTTTCTACCTCTTTCATCAGTAATAATAGTGTTACTGTTTAATGAGTGCTTTCTACATTTCTCATATGTATATAAGAATAAAAAATTAGTTCTATTTTACTGATGTAAAAACTGAGGAATAGATGTACTAATAACTTACTCAAGTTTACTCAGTGTATATAGTGAAATACAAGTCTAATTCAAGTAGTTTGATTCCATATTATACTCTTCTTTAACCCTTTGAGTGCCAACGTTGCTGTGAGTGACGCTGATGAATTCTCCCAAAAATGCCAGTGTCGCTCTCAGCGACTTTTTTCAATGGCTATAAATGTAAATAACAATGGAAAAATTCGTATTTTATTCTTTTTTTGTATCTCAGGTCATATGTTGATATAATTTTTCTCACGTTGATCTAAATTTCAAATTATTCATGGCACTTAAAGAGTTAAGTGTCACTGTTCTCTCCCCATTGTGGATCCAACTGAATGATTACTTTTTACTTAAAATATGTCTTTTTTTGGTCTTTCCTTTCAAAGGAAAACTTTATTGTTTAAGTGATCAGATTTCTTTGTTTTCTTGCTGAATATTTTAAAGTATGTATGAAAAAAACATAAACACCTGTTTTATACTCTCATTAAGACATCTATTTGTTTTTTATATTTATTATTTATTTTTATAGTAAGGTAGGCAATCTGGGTACTAAAAAGACTATGGGAAGAAAAGGGACTATGAGAACAAAATTATTCAAATTTTATTTTGCAGTAGATAACTGTGATAAGGACTTTATGATGTTATTTCATTTAATATCCTCATGATAATAAATTTGTGAGACTGATACAGTGATTCTCAAATTATGAAGTAAGAAATTGAGGTTCTGGGGAACATTATAGGAGACCTCACCTCACTCAGATAATCAGTGCAGGCTCCCATTTGCATTCAAATTCTTGTGCTTGAAGAACCCAAGCATTGATTTCCACACCCATCATTACTTGCAGGGCCTGTCGGGGTTTAGCCACTGTAAAGTAGAAAGGAAATATCAGGAAAGGCTAATTCCTGTAGTAACTGTTTGAAAGACAAATTAACTTCTGGGCTGGAAGGGATTTTAGATATCAGCAGGTTTGATTCCTTTATTTTACAGATGAATTGATAGGGCCAGAAAGGTTAAGTGTTTTGTCCCAATTCACACACAGGGGAGTATCAGAGGCAGGCTTAGAATTCAAGGGTTTTTTTTTTTTTCTTCTCCTTTCTTTTCTTTCCTTTTTTTGAGTACTTGAATTAGTAAAATCTTAAAAATCCAACTAATGAAAAAGAACACATGAAAACGTTATGCAAAATGGCTGTTACTGAGATTTTAATTCTGGCCATACTTCCAAACTATGCACCCTTCCACTCCCTTCCATTCTCTTCCCCCCTCCCTTCTATGCCATATCTTACTAGGGGACATCCCAGAGGCTAAATACAAGTCTGTTTATTGACAGTGATAGGGAAAGAAGAAATTCTTGACATAGAAGATAAAAGAAAAGCAGAGTATTGCATGGACAGTTTACGGGATGGCAAAGCAATCTCTCAGATTGAGATGAAGATCAGAATCAGAGACCCTGAGAATTAAGATGTTCATTTTGTGGGTGGAAAGCAATGCTCACCATGCTCAAAGTACCACTAATTTACTTTATGTGCATAACTGCTCTACAATTTACATGTGTTCCCACACACACAATTAAATTTTATTAATTTTTTGCTGAACTATTTGAGATTAAGTTGCATACATCATGCCCCTTTGCTCCTGAAAACTGTATTTCTTAAGAACCAATGACATTGTCATACACAACCTTAGGAAGGTTATCAATTTAAGGAGATTTAGCATTGATACAATACTATAATCAAATCAAATACTGTCTGTATTCCAGTTTGTCAGTTGATTCAATAATATCTTTTACAGCATTTGAAAACATTGTTATTTTTTAAAGCTAAAGAGCTTTAGAATTCTTGGCAATAATATGTGAAGGGTTATTATTTTTTTCCAGATATAAAAATGAAAATTTTAAACTTACCTGATATTGTTGACTTTGGAAAATCAAAACTTAAAGACTTTTTAGGAGTCTTTAATTATATTATTTTACCCTTACTGAATTCTCAGACTTTTGCACTTTCTTTTAAAAATAACAGAATAGATATTATATAGGTAGTGTTGTTCACTGTAAAAATAAAAAAATACATGTAAAAAAAAATAAAAATACTGTGTTTAAAAAAATAAGAATTTGTAAGATTGGAAGAAGATAAGAATTTATTGATATACTTGAACTTATCTGAACACGTAAACCTTACCTTTCACAGTAAATAAGAATAGTGATTGAAATTCTTCCACTAATTACTTTTAGGTGTGGTTTTAAATATTAGCAATTTGTAATATAATTCCTCAAACTGATGACAAATTGGAGGATCTGATTGTTTCCAAAAAATAAAAAGACACAGAAGCATCATCATTGTGACTTAAAAGATTTTCAGAAGGAAAAACAAAACCATTCTTAGATAGTGCAGACAGTGACATTAGTTGGTGATTGGGAACCAGATGAGGCACTGGGTGCGGCCTAGACCTCTGAGGGGAACAGAATGAGTGGACAGTGACTCCTCTAGGGGAGGTGGCTGGCAGCACAACTGACATGAGCCAAAGTTTCAAGCCTCCTACACATACTTTGTCCAATCAGATTTTACTGCAAAGTAAAAGTTCAATTATATTGTAAAGAATTCCGGAATGGCAGCCATAGAGCATTAATCCCACTGTAAGTCTCTCCTGACCATGGGATGCTATGGGGCTGTACTAGTTGGATGCTTTTGAAGCCAACCCTGAGTATAAGGCACTACTTTTTTTTTACTTCTTTTAACTGCAAGGTTTTTTAAATTTTATATTTTGTTGATTATGCTTTTATAATTGTCCCAATTTGTCCCCATTTTCCCCCTTCCACCCAGCACCCTCACCCCCTCAGGCAATCCCCACACCTTTGTTCATGTCCATTGGTCATGTATATAATTTCTGTGGCCATTCCATTTCCTATACTTTACTTTACATCCCCATGGCTATTCTGTAACTACCTATTTGTACTTCATAATCCCCTCACCTCTTCACCCATTCTCCCCTACGCCCCTGCCATCTGGCAACCATCAAAACACTCTCTGTATCCATGATTCTGTCTCTGATCTTCTTGTTTACTTTGTTTTTAGATTCAAGTTGATAGATATGTATTTATTGCCATTCTGTTGGTCATAGTTAAGATCTTCTTTTTCTTAAATAAGGCCCTTTGCCATTTCATATAATAATGGTTTGCTGATGATAAATTCCTTTAATTTTCTTGTTTGGGAAGCTCTTTATCTGCCTTTTGATTCTAAATGATATCTTTGCTGGGTAGAGCAATCTTGGCTGTAAGTCCCTGCTTTTCATGACTTTGAATATTTCTTGCCAATTTATTCTAGGCTGCCAAGTTTCTTTAGAGAAATCATCTGACAGTCTTATGGGAACTCCCCAATAGGTAACTAATTGCTTTTCTCTTGCTCTTTTAGGAGTCTTCTTTTATCTTTAACCTTTGACATTTTAATTATGATGTGTCTTGGAGTGGGTCTCTTTGCATCCAGCTTTGTTGGGACTCCTTCTGCTTCCTGAACTTGCATGTCTATTTCCTTCACCAAGTTAAGGAATTATCTTTCATTATTTTTTCAAATAGATTTCCAATTTCTTGCTCTTTCTCTTCTCCTTCTGGCACCCCCATGATGTGAATGTTGGGACATTTGAATTTGTCCCAGAGGCTCCTTACACTATTCTCATTTTTTTGTATTATCTTTTCTCCTTGTTCTGATTGGTTGTTTTTTGCTTCCTTATGTTCCAAATAATTGATTTTATTCTCAACTTCATCCACTCAACTGTTGTTTCCCTGAAAACTGTTCATTATTTTTAGTAGTGTATCCTTCATTTTTGACTGAATATTTTTTAAGCTGTTAAGGTCTTCACTAAGTTCCTTGAGCATCCTTATAATCAATGTTTTGAACTCTGAATCTAATAGATTGTTTATCTCCATTCTGTTTAGTTCTTTTTCTGGAGTTTTAATCTGTTCTTTCATTTGGGCCATGTTTCTTTGTCTCCTTATTTTGGCAACCTCCCTGTGTTTGATTCTGTGTATTAGGTAGAACTGCTATGACTCCCTGTCTTGGTAGTATGACCAATTATAGTAGGTGCCCTGTAGGATCCAGTGGCACAGTTTCCCTATCATCTAAGCTGGGCACTCGAGGCGCACCCTCTTTGAGGGCTCAATACACCCTCCTCTTGTGGTTGAGCCTTGATTGCTGTTGGCAAATCAATGGCAAGGATTTAGCTAGGCCAGTCAGCTGCAAGGATTGGCTGTGACCACTGATCACCAACCTCTGCCCTTCATGGAGGATCAACTGTGTAGAGGTAGGGTGGTGCTCCGACATGATCTGTAACTGTCCACTGAGTTTGCAAGCTTTGGGGTTTCCCAGGTGGTGAAGGCCAAGGTCTGCCCCCACCAATATTCTGCCTAGGGCCACCAAGCATGAGCTACAAAGCGATCCGCAGATGCCTGCTACTTGTGCTGGACTTGGAAGTCCCCAGGTGAAGCCAAACTGTGACCCAAAGCAGGCTAGTGCTAGTGTCAGGCCTGGGGCCACTTAGCAAGAGGTACATGGGCTGGGGGCTTGCTGAGGCCTGCTATTGCTTGTTAGAGAGTTTAGGAAGTTGTGAAGCATGAGCCAAGACTAGGCATTCATATGGAAAATTTACTGTTAACAGCTTGGGTGGGCCCATAAGTTGAGTGGGGCAGAGCCTCAGGGCATCTCCAGGGTGGGACAAATAGTATTAGCCAGATTGATGGAGTCTCAGATACGGCCTCTGCCTGCTGGATTTATTGATGTGTGTGGGAAGGGCTCAGAAAAGTAACAATGACCTCTGCCTGCCTTTTTGTCTGGGAGAAAGTTGTCCCCCAGCTCTTGCCCTGATGCCAGACACTTCAGTTCCTCCCTGTATTCTGCTGATGCCTTTCAAGCTGCCTACCTTGTGCTGGAGCTTAGAGGGAATGAGTCTGAGTAAGTCCATGTGCGGGTTCTTTAAGAGGCACTGCTTGGGACTCCAGAAGTCCCTTTCACTGACTCAAACCCACGTGGTTTTTACAGCCAGGAGTTATGGGGACTTATGTTTCTGGCACTGAAACCCTAGGCTGGGGAACCTGGTGTGGGGCTGGGACTCCTCACTTCTGAGATGCCCCTCCCAAATTTTTATCCACCACTCATGGGTGTGGGACCAGCCCATTCCATCTCTCTGCATCTCTGCTCCTCTTACCTGTCTGGATGGATGTTGTTTCTTTAATTCTGTAGTTGTCAGGCTTGTATTCAACTCAATTTCTGATGGCCCTGACTGATAGTTTTTCTGTAGTCTAGTTGTAATTTTTGATGTGGTTGTGCCAGGGGACGAGCCATGTTTACCTGCACCTCCTCTTGACTGGAAGTACTCTCACAGCTTCTAAAATATAGAAGCTCTAGGATTCTTTAAGCTCTCTCTTTTCCTGGAGAAAATATGCACTTCTCTAGGTCTGGACTCTTGCAGGGGGAGGGCAGAGTGGACTGGTGACACGTGAGGAAGGTCTGGTGCTGGTGGCTCCGGGGAGAGACCTGAAGGAACAGCTGCAAGGATTCCTGTGCTGAGTCATTCGCCATACTGCAGAGGCCGTCTTTCTCAGGCAGAGCTCTCCTCTCCAACAAATTTTTTTGTCTTTAAGGAAATATGTGCTAATTAATGCACAAAATATCTTTCTTCTCCCATTAAAAAAAATCATTTACCACCAAGCTAGCAGGCTATCCTGTTTTCTCGTTTCCACTAATTATCTAGTGGGACAGGGTGTTATTTTTGAGTGGGGAAATGAGGGATCCATTAAGGTGTTTCTTATGACCTCTGACTGAAGGCATTCCCAGGACCTTTCAAGTAGTTTTTCCAAGATTGGGTTCTGTGTTTATCTCCCAATAAAGCATACTTATCATCAGTAAACAAGATATACATAGGTATCTCAGAGCTAAATATGTTAATTTTTATTAATTTACTCCTTCATTCTTCAAATATTCCAAAGTGTTGTATTAAGTGCTAGGCATATTACCATAAAAAAAGGCAAGTCCTGTAACATATTAAGTTTGAAAACATTAATAAAACTAATATATAGTTGACCTTGAGCAATACAGGTTTGAACTGCCTGGGTTCATGGATATGTGGATTATTTTTAATACATACTGTAAATGTAATTTTACCTTCCTTATGATTATCTTATTTTCCTCTAGCTTACTTTATCATAAGAATACAGTGTATAATACATATAAATATAAAATATGTGTTATGTTGTTGGTAAACTTCTGATCAACAGTAGGCTATTAGTAGCTCAGTCTTCTTTTGGGAGGGGGGTCAAAAGGAATACATGGATTTTCTATTGTACAGGGCGTTGGTGTCCCTAACCCCCATGTTGTCCATGGCTCAACTGTACAAATAAATGTGTGGTCTAATCACACATTGCCTTGGAAGAGAAAAAAAGTTGTTGCGCATAATGAAAACATGGCATAATGACTTGAATTTTGTTGGTATTAGACCTCTGAGAAAATACCATCTTAGTATAAAGGGTAAGAAGTCTCTAGCCAGGGAAAGAGTTGGGGAAAACAAGTATTCCAGGCACAAAACAGAAATTAGTATAACCCTGAAGTGAAAAGGAACTCAAATTTGTTCAAGAAATTGGAAGACAAGCCCAGTTTAAATGGACCATAATGACCAATGGGGAAAAGGGGATAAATGTTGCAAAGCAGTGATGGGTCTGGACAGCTGGCCCATGTTATGGGAATGTGATTCATTCAAAGTTAAATGGAAAGGTACCGAAGGGCTTTAAGCATGAGTGTCACATCGTTTGATTTTCATTTTATGATATTGGTCTGGATGCTGTGTGTAGAGGAGATAAAAAGAGGCGAGTGGGGGAAGCAGGAAGACCCATTATAAGCCTAAGTCAGGATAGGGAGAGGTGCATGGATGGGTTTGTTTTAAGAAGTAGAATGAATGGGATTAATAAACTTTAGTGATGCTGACTTTTGTGTCTGAAGAAGGGGGTTCCCAACTTGCTCTTCTTGGTAGGTGCCATTTACTGATATCATAATGAGCAGTTTCAGGGAAGGATGCAGGTAATCAAGGGCTCAGTTTGGGTAAGTGCAATTTAAAATTACTGTCGCCTGCCAGTTGACTAGTATTAGCTCCACTCTCCTACTTTTTGAAATTCTTTTCATCCTGGCAAGCTCCCACTTTATCCGCATGCAGTGCAGACTGCACTCTTCCTCCCTCTGAGTGCTCATGTACATTCTTCTACCCCAATTAAGTAATTGTTTTATTGAGTCTTGTATTACAGCGAGTTTGAGTTACTTACATGACCTGGGTTAACCATGAAAGAACTTTGAAAGTAGGAATACATTTTTATATGTCCCAAGAACTTGCATTAGCTTTGCAGATAGGAATTTTTTATTGTTTTTGTTTGTTGGTTGGTTTGTTTATTATTTTAATTAGTTAATTTATTGTGGTGACATTGGTTAATAAAATTACATAGATTTCAAGTGTGCATTTCCATGATACAACTCATGATCTGTAAATTGCATTGCATGCTCACCACCTAAAGTCAAATCATCTTCCATCACTATATACTTGGCCTCCTTTAGCCTCTACTACCCGCCTCTCCCCTACCCTCTGTTAACCAACTTACTGTTGTCTGTGTCTGTGAGTTTCAGTTTTATATTCCACACATGAAGGAAAACTCTGACTCCAAAAAACCTCCGCTGCCTTGCGGCATACCTCTTCAGGGGAAAGGCTAAGGGAGTAAACCCCGACAGAAAATCCGGAGCCGGAGTCCCTAAGGCGGTTTGACATTGTAGTCAACACCGGCAACTCCTGCGGCGCACCTGAAGCCAAGCTGTATTGACTCCGTCTTTCCCTTGGACCCTTCAGCTGCGAAGAGAGGGGGGGTCTGCTGCATGGGCAACAGCAGACCCTCCATATCACCCTGCCCAGGCTCTGTAGCTTCAGTTTCACTGGAGAGGACATTCCAGCGTCATCGCAAGATGTCGACTCAACACGGGAGGAGACAGATACGGTTATAAGCTCATCCGATTGGCGAAGGAAACGAGCGTCAGGGGTCTCCTCTGACGGTGGGAGAGGTCATCGCACCTCACTGGACAGCTACCGCCCGCCTCAAGCTGGGCAGCCCCAGCCAATTAGGTGCCGTCTCGCCATGGCTCGCCTGCCCCACTGGGTGCGTGGGGATCAGAGAGGCGCCTCTCGAAAAGTGGGCCACAGAACACCCGCACCAGTTAATTCCAAGCAAACAACAAGAAAGAAGCCTCCAGCTCTTCGTCTCGCTAGCTGGAACATCAGGACCATGTGCCCCGGACTTACTGCAGACCTTCCGTGGATCAATGGTGCCAGGAAAACCGCTGTCATCGATAGGGAACTGGCACGACTAAACATCGACATTGCGGCTCTACAGGAGACCCGGTTGGCCGACAACGGAACTATCAGAGAAACCAACTACACCTTCTACTGGCAAGGGAAGTCTCCGGACCAACCAAGACAGCACGGTGTTGGGTTCGCTGTGAAGAACACGCTTGTTAACTCCATAGAGCCACCCACAGGAGGCACAGAGAGATTACTTACCCTCCGATTGTCAACAACTTTCGGCCCAGTCAGCATTCTTAGCGCGTACGCCCCAACCCTCTGCGCCACCATCGAAGAGAAAGAACAGTTCTACCATGCACTGGACGAAGCGTTATCCAAGATCCCCAGAAGTAACGCTCTCTATCTCCTTGGAGACTTCAACGCAAGAGTAGGAGCCGACCACATGGCCTGGCCCACCTGCCTTGGAAACTTTGGGAGAGGAAAGATCAATGAGAATGGTCAGCGACTGCTTGAGCTTTCGTGTCACCACGGCCTGTGCGTGACAAACACATTCTTCAAGTGCAAAGAGATCCACCAGGTGTCATGGAGGCACCCCCGCTCCCGCCATTGGCACCAGCTTGACCTCGTCATCACCAGAAGAACGGATATTGGCAGCACCCTCCTCACCCGCAGCTACCACAGTGCAGACTGCGACACGGACCATGCCCTCGTGGTAAGCAAGGTGCGCATAATGCCGAAGAGGTTGCACCACTCCAAGATGAAGGGTCGCCCACGCATCAACACCAGTTGTGCCAGCAACCCAGTTAAGACCCAGCAATTCATCAACAAGATGGAAGATGCACTCGGCGAGGGAGTGGCGGCAGATGACATTATCGAATCCAATTGGCCACGTCTCCGCGACGCCATATACAACTCCGCCATTATTGCTTACGGGAAGAAAGAGCGGAAGAACGCTGACTGGTACGAGGCTCACTGGGAAGAAATGGAACCCGTGATCGAGGCTAAGAGGAAGGCCCTACTGGCTTACAAGGTCACGCCCACTCCCAGTACACTTCAAGCTCTACGGGCTGCCAGGAACAAAGTCCAGAAGACCGCCCGCCACTGTGCCAACACCTATTGGCTAAACCTGTGCAGAAGCATTCAGGAAGCTGCCAATATAGGCAACGCACGAGGAATGTATGAGGGTATCAAGAAGGCAACAGGCCCAATCCCCTCCAAGATCGCCCCCCTTAAGTCCAAGACAGGTGAGGTCATCACTGACCAGGAACAGCAAATGCGGCGGTGGACCGAGCACTACCTCAAGCTGTACGCAACGAAGAACACCGTAACAGACACTGCTCTTAACGCCATCCCAGACCTACCAGTCATGGAGGAGCTAGACACCCCACCTACTGCGGCAGAGCTCAGCAAAGCCATCGACCACCTCGCTTGCGGGAAAGCACCAGGAAGCGACGGAATCCCTCCAGAAATCCTAAAGAGCGGGAAACCAGTCCTGCTACAGCCGCTCCACCATCTACTCTGTCGCTGCTGGAAGGAGGGTTACATCCCCCAGGATATGAGAGACGCCAACATTATCACCATGTACAAGAACAAAGGAGACCGCAGCGACTGCAACAACTACCGGGGCATCTCTCTCCTCAGCGTCGTCGGCAAAGTATTCGCCCGGGTCGCTCTTGCCCGCCTGCAGACCCTTGCTTCCCACGTCTACCCAGAGTCCCAGTGTGGCTTCAGAGCTGGTCGATCAACAGTGGACATGATCTTCTCCCTACGCCAGCTGCAGGAGAAGTGTCACGAGCAGCATAAACCACTCTACCTCGCCTTTATTGACCTCACGAAGGCGTTTGATCTGGTCAGTCGAAGCGGACTCTTCAGCTTGCTACGGAAGATTGGCTGTCCACCACATCTGCTTGCTGTGGTCATGTCCTTTCACGACAACATGCACAGCACGGTGTCCTACAATGGCGCAACCTCTGAGGCCTTCCCAGTCAGCATCGGAGTAAAGCAGGGCTGCGTCCTCGCGCCTACGCTGTTCGGAATCTTCTTCTCCATGCTCCTCCAATACGCCTTTAAGGACTGCAGCGAGGGTGTCTTCATTCACACCAGATCCGATGGCAAGCTCTACAACCTGGCCCGTCTACGAGCCAAGACCAAAGTCAAAGAGGTGCTCATCCGTGAGATGCTCTTCGCCGACGACGCAGCTTTGACATCACACTCCGAAGAGGGACTCCAGCAGCTAGTCACTTGCCTTTCCCACGCATGCAAGGAGTTCGGACTAGCCATCAGCCTGACGAAGACGAACGTTATGGCTCAAGGCACGGGGACTCCCCCATGCATCACCATCGACGGATACACCCTGGAGGTTGTCAACGACTTCACTTACCTCGGGTCCACCATCTCGAGCTCTCTGTCAGTCGACCTGGAGGTCAACCGGAGAATCGCCAGGGCAGCCACAGTTATGGCCAGACTGAACCGGCGAGCGTGGAACAATTCCAGCCTCACTGAGAAAACCAGACTGCGCATCTACCAAGCCTGCGTACTCAGCACTCTCCTCTATGGCAGCGAGACGTGGACCACCTACGCAAGGCACGAAAGGAAACTCAACAGCTTCCACATGAGGTGCCTGCGACGCGTCCTGCATGTCGCCTGGCAGGATAAGGTCCCCAACACCGAGGTGCTGAAGCGAGCCAATATGAGCAGTTTGCATGCAGTTCTTAGCGAGAGATGCCTCAGGTGGCTCGGCCATGTCAAAAGAATGGATGCAGGCCGTATCCCCAAAGACCTCCTCTACGGCGAGCTAGCAGAAGGCAAGAGGATGACAGGGCGCCCAAAACTGCGGTTCAAAGACATCTGCAAAAAGGACATGACACAATGCTCCGTCAATCTCAACACATGGGAAGTTCAAGCAGACGACCGCCTAGCCTGGAGGCTCGCGGTCAGGCAAGGTACGTCACATGCAGAGGCTGCGCGCAACGAGGAGGCGGTCCAGAAAAGATGGAGGCGGAAGCAGCGTCAGCAGCAGCAACAGCAGCCATCTGCCTTCACCTGTAACAAGTGCGGCAGGGATTGTCACTCCCGAGTCGGACTGCACAGCCATTCTCGGCGGTGCAGATAGACTCTCAGGAAGCTACGCCATCGTCTCTCGAGACGGACGGCTGCCGACGACGACGACGACGACGATTCCACACATGAGTGCAATCATATGGCTCTTAGTTTTTTCTGACTGACTTACTTTGCTTAGCATAATATTCTCAAAATCTATCCATATTGTCAAAAATGCCAGTATTTGATCTTTTCTTATGGGTAAGTACTATTCCACTGTATTTATGTACTACATCTTCTTTATCCAATCATCTATCAAAGGACACTTTGATTGTTTCCATGTCTTGGGCACCTGTGAATAATGCTGCAATGAACATAAGGATGCATATATCTTTGTAAACAAATGTTTTCAAATTTTTCAGGTATACATTCAGGAGAGGGATTGCTGTGTCATATAGTAACTCTATTCTTAATTTTTCAAGGAATCTCTGTTCTGTTTTCCATAGTGGCTGTACCAGTTCACATTCCTATCAGCAGTGAATGAGGGTCCCCCTTTCTCCATAACCTCTCCAACACTTGATTTTACTTGTCTCGCTGATAATAGCTATTCTCATAGGTACGTGGTGGTATCTCATGGTAGTTTTGATTTGTATTTCCCTAATGGCTAATGAATTGAGCATCTTTTCATATATCTGTTTGCCATTTGCATATCTTCTTGTGAGAAGTGTCTGTTCAGGTGCTCTGCCCATTTTTATTAGATTATTTGTTTGGTGTTGAGTTGTATGAGTTCTTTACATATTTTGGACATTAACCCATTGCTGGAACTGTTGTTTGCAAATGTCTTCTCCCATTTGGTTGGTTGCCTTTTTGTTTTGTTGGAAGCTTCTTTTACTGTGAAGAAGTTTTTCAGTTTGACGAAGTTCCATTTATTTATTTTTGCTTTTATTTCCCATGCCTTTGGGCTTAAACTAATAAAAATTTTCTTGAAGACTAAGGCCCATAAGTTTAGTAGCTATGTTTTCTGCTATGTAATTTATTGTTTCAGGTCTTATATTACGATCTTTAATCCATTTTAAATTAATGTTTATACGTGGACAAATTGTAGTCTAGTTTTATTCTTTTGCATGTGGCGTTCCCATTTTCCTAGCACCATTTATTGAAGACGCTTTCTTCTCTGCATTGTTTGTTTTTGTATCCTTTGTCAAAAATTATTTGCTCATGTACATGTGGTTTTAATTCTGGACTCACCTGATTTTCTGTGGATGCTACCTGCTTGGAGAATCATTTTCTATCCTTTCACTTTGAGTCTGTCTTTGTCTTTGCAGCTTAGATGTGTCTCCTGAAGGCAGCATATGGTTGGGTTTGATTTTTTGATCCAGTCTGATACTCTGTGCCTTTTTATTGGTGAATTCAGTCCATTTACCTTTAGGGTAATTATTGATGTAGGAGGATTCCCTATAGACATTTTATCTTTTGTTTTCTGGTAGCTCTCTGCCTCCATTGGTTCTTTTCTTTTGAGTTTGTCTACTGTTGTTGTTTGGTGGTATTCCATACATTTTTCCTTTGTTT